>NC_134091.1:49748699-50061532 GCF_000715075.1 Nicotiana tabacum
TTTGTTCTTTCATATTCATATGTCAAGATTTGTTAATTTCTTATATCTTTTTCGAATTTGAAATGGTATTTATTTTAAAATTAAATAGAACATATCATTATTTAAGATTCATATTGATTGGTATAATTATTAAATTCGGTTAACCTTGAAAGTGTACGTTAAAGAAAAATTATCGTTAGATGACTAAGAAAATAATTATCGTGTGTTAATATAAGAATTCTCTTACAAGAATATTTGTATGATCATATGTTTATCAGTTTTTAAAAATTTTACTAAACAAATATTTATTAATCAAAATTTTATCTATAACTTTAACAAAGTAAGATTAAATAATATTCATGTAACAAAAAATCTGAAATCCCAAAAAAATCGAACAAATCCAAACCGATATAATTGGTTTGATTCGGTTTGGATAAAAATCAAACCAACCCGTTCCATGTACGCCCCTATTATTACTTAAAAGTTTAATTACTTTGATATGACAAGAAAATATTTTGTAGCTTCACTGTTATAAAGCGGATAAAATTTAATGACCATACATAAATCAAATCCATATTTTATATATCCTATGTAAACAAACTAATGCTGAAACAAATTGATCTACAGTTGAATATCCAACTAGCTATTGCCTATTATATTAGAAAAATTCTTACAAAGTGTATATAATTTGTTTGGCACTTCCATTCTTCAAGAGAAGTTGGAGAAGAAAAGAGCAATTGTTATTGGAAATTTATTTTGCACTAGAGTAGCTGGTAAATTGCTGGCAGAACAGAATAAGGAAGTATGTATTGATGTCTTTCTGTCATTTTTCTACGGGGCTACAAGAATCTGGCACAACTCTACCCTATAGAATAGAATATGTAAAATTGTTTTTCTCTGTATTTTTGCTTTGGGGCTAAAAGAAAATGGTGCAACTCTACCCTATAGAATAGAAGCTCTCTAAACCTTTCTTGTCAATGTCCCCTGTCTTGTGGTGTAGGACACTAGATCACTTAACAGCTAAAGAAAAAGTCATTTCTACTTCAATCAAAACATATATATTAAGTCTTCCTAAATCTTCACATGAGAGCCAAGTCTCTTCTTACTTGGAAGCATTCCCTAAATTAAAAAGAGAAAAAAAAAGACCAAGAGAGAGACAGATAGAGAAAGAAAAAAGAAAAACTTAAAATTCCATCCTCGTAAATAAGCAGAGTTATAGTACTTCTCTTCATCACCAACATCAAAAGGCTTCATATTAACTTCCCAAGATTATAACTATGGCTAACAATGTGAAAAATCGGATAACGTTAAATTTAGATATGGTTCTAATGGTATGCGAATCCCTTTGATACAAAATGACAATACAGGTATTTTTGCTATAAAATGGGAATGATGGACGGGAAGACTGAAACGAATTAGAAAAACAAGCACAATGAAATCTTAATGTATCTTGGAGAACTTGCCTCTATTGCAGTCTATCCCCCTTTTTATAGTAGAGGATAGCTGCTTTATCTATAACAACATAATAAAATAATGCATATAGTGGAGGACCCATGATGGTTTGTCTCTTCCTTGATTCTCGGTGCGATTGTAATGGCTCTTGTCTGCGAGCTTGGCACTGGCTCGAGCTCGGTGTTAGGTCGAACTCCCAGTCTTGGTTCGAGCTCGGTTCTGTCTTGGGACATCGATATTCGGGGTCCGTATCGATCGGTGTTGCCCCGTAGTTCGATTCGAACACGGGCTCGATAATGATATCTAGTTTTGCCATTTATAGCGCGAAGCTCGACGTCCCTACTTCGGAATCCGTCCAAGCTTGTCATGTGGATACCCTTCGATTGAAACGTCATTGTCTTGACCGGCCATTATGACTGAGAATCGGTTATGGCCGTACACAGATAGTCCCCTCGTTTCTTGGAAAGGATGTGGCGAGGAACGATATGATTTCGCTGCGGCTCGATCAAATTTATGCTGACGTTTCTATCGAACCCGATCTTGACGTATGTGATAGTTGTCCCATCGACTCGGTTTTACCGAAGCATTTAATGTGTGTCAAATGGTGGTCGGCCATCGCTGATACCGAACCGTCATGCCTTAGTCTATAAATAGTCTTTCCATACAACCTTTACCATTTTTGCGCCTTCTCTTCTTCCAAACTTTCTTATCTATCCTCTCTATTTCGCTGCTACGGGGCCGCCCATACCAGAATTTTGGTGCTGTCTATTTCTTGACCTTCCTTTGCACTCTTTCCTTTCATATCAATGGCGAAAACTTCCAAAACCGTACCTCAGAAGGAGAAAGCTTCTTCCTCACGACCGTCTGATGATAAGGCACCGGTGGAACCGTCAGTTCATGACTATGTTCCTGGCCCGTGCACTTTGAAGACCGATTTTAAGGTGGAGAATCCTTCCTCCGTTCCGGGTCGATGTGAACACGTATTGATGTATACGTGCTCCATAACGGAGGATCACCTCGAGGCCGTCCGAAAAGACTGCAACTGGGGTCCCGAGGTCGTGTTGCAAATTCCATCTTCCGATGAGAGTGTTACCACTTACGTGGAGGGATTTTTAAGTGTTTATACTTATTCCTTCACACTGGGACCCGTCGACCCGGTGATTATTGATTTCTGCAAAAGGTATCAAGTCACCCTTGGCCAAATTCATCCCTCTCTATGGCATATAGTGATCTTGTTGCGTTTCTTCTCTATCAAAGCCGGGGGGTTAGATTTTTCCCTGAACCATCTTATACGACTGTATCGGCCTCAGATCTTTCGAGGACTAATCAGACTCCATCGTCGGGCATCGAAGCTTTGATGTCGAGCATCGATGAAGACAAGGATCGGGGTTAGATGGGTCGTTAGGAGTGAGGACCCGTGATCTCATTCTGGAGGAGAAAATGTCGCTCCCTGAAGAATGGAATTTTGACTGTAAGTGATTTTTGTTCACTTTTCATGTCCCTTTTCGATTTTTTCTGATGTCCTTCCCTGATGTTCAGCTGCCCCTTGGATGCCACAAGCGGTGCCTGATCTCGAGGACTGGGTTCGGAAGTTAGCCTCGACCTCCTCTTACGCCGAGCGCGCTTGGCGCGATTTGGCAAAAGGCAGATAGGAGGCCAAGAACCATGGTGAGGTTTGCTTTTTGTTTCCTTCGAAGTATTCTTTGCGTTATATTCGTTACCGATTTCCTTTTGTGCAGGCGTAACTAGGGATGCCGCTTTGAGGCCTTCGAGCTGTGAAGAAGGAAACAAGTCCCAAGTCCCCAAACAAGGGGAAGATAAGATGCGAAGAGCTTCCTCTCGGTCAGAGGACCCCAAGCCCAAAACTCGAAGGGTGAGGAGAAAAGTAATTGCCCTTTCGATTGACTCGGTCCATCGACTGAGAGAAAAAGAAGAAGAAAATAGCTCCTCGGCTTTGGTAGTCTGATCTACGGAGGCCATCGAGGTTGCCAGAGCTCCCGAGCCGATGGCGGTTGTGGCTGCCGGGGTTGTTTCCGAAGACCTGAGTCTCGATCGGAGTACTCCGAGTGATTTGCTCGGGGCTATGACAATGGGTCATTCGCCTTCTCTTCCATCTTTTTCTGAGGAGGCGTTGAAGGAAGCTCGATAGTTGAAGGCTCCTGATATCGGCGAAGGCTCTGGTGCAGGGGATCCTTTTAGGGATTGTTTTATTGGAGTCGACGATGGTTCCGATATTGGTGACGCTTCTCTTTTATTAGAGGAGGCTCGGCGTTTCATTATTCGGGTAATGATTCTTCCATACTTGGTTTCTTTGTTCTTTTCCATACTTGACTCGTGTTTCTTACTGTGCAGGTCATTAGTAGGTTTTGAGCCGATCTTAGCCAGTGTGAGGCCGAGCTCCGGAAGGTCTCAGGTGAGAGAGATGCCCTGTGGCTTCTTTGCAGCCAAAAAGAAGAGGCTATAAAGGACCTCCAAGCGGATTTGGCTAAGGTCCGTGAAGAAGGGGTCGAGCTCGATAAGCAGGTGAGCCTCGTTCTGTTAAAGTATGGGTCTGACTCAACCGTGGAAGTTAACCCTTCGTTGTCTTAGTTGTAGCAAACGATCGAAAAGATCGGGTTACTTCGAGAAGAAGTCGATCAAATCCGAGTTGAATGCAATCAGTGGAAGGAGACCCTCGACCGCCTGGCAGCGAAAAAAGAAACTATCTTAACAAAGTTATTATCGGCCGACGTTCAACTTCGAAGTGCCAAGAAAAAGGGGTCGGTTCAAGCTAAGAAGATCGAGGAGCTTGAAACACGACTTGCTGAGGCTAAGGCGGAGGTTGAGTCGTCAAAAGTCTTGGCAGATAAGTCCATTGCTGTATATCGGGCTGATGCTGAGGCTGCTCAGATGGAGGCCCGGGAAGCGAAGAAGACCGCCGATACTCGAGCTCATTGGGTTGCCGAACTTGCCAAGTGTAGGTCTCGGAGGGAGACCCTCGAGGAGATACATGCTCGAGGTTTCAACCTTACCGAAGATGTAAAAAAGGCAAAAGAGCTCGAAGCGGAAGCCGAAGCCTTGGCCTCTGATGATGATGATGATGATGGTAGAAAAAGCGAATCTGAGGACGGGGAAGAGCTCGACCAGGAAGCTTAATTTCTAATTCTTCATGTTTGTAATTTAATCACGTAGGCAATTTTTGTATATATATGTATAACGAGGTCGACTTGTTTTTGTTTTGTGAAGACTTTTGATCGAATGTTGACCTTGTAATCTCTCTGATCGATCAGATTTGTAGCCCCTGGGTTTGCTTGTTGAGTCGATGATTCAAACTTTGAAGGAACATAATCTGTAGGTGTAATGTACTGGTTGAGTTAATGTAAACTCAGAGTAAGAGTAGCTTATTAGCCGTTGAGTGAATGTTTTGAACTTGAAATATTGTAGCCCGTAGGCGTAATGGTCGGGTGGGTGCTTGTTCGAACTCGGAATAACAGCAGCCCGTAGGCTTAATAGTCGAGTAAATATTTCGAACTCGAGATAGTGTGGCCCGTAGGCACAATGGTCGAGTGAGTATTTGCTCAAACTCAAAATAAAGATATCCCGTAGGCTTAGTCGAGTGAATGATTCGAACTCGAAGTAATGTGGACCGTAGGCGCAATGGTCGAGTGAGTGTTTGCTCGAACTCGAAATAACAGTAGCCCGTAGGCTTAATAGTCGAGTGAATGATTCGAACTCGAAGTAATATAAGTAGCCCGTAGGCGTAATGATCGAGTGAATGTTTCGAACTCGAGATAATGTGGCCCGTAGGCGCAATGGTCGAGTGAGTGTTTACTCGAACTCGAAATAAAGATAGCCCGTAGGCTTAGTCGAATGAATGGTTCGAACTCGAAGTAATGTAAGTAGCCCGTAGGCTTAATATTCGAGTGATTATTTCGAACTCGGAATGAAAGTAGCCCGTAGGCTCAATTCTGGTTGCACAATAAATCTCAAGTCATTGCACATGTGTTTATGTTTGGGCCAATCTATATGAGCATAGTTCATCTTGACCATTTGGCTCTTACAATTTTTCCTGTTGGAGCCTTATTGCTGTGAGATGACTTTCTTGCATCAGAACTCGATGTATTTGAGGGCCCTGATGCCCCCCCCCCGGTATTCGAGGTCGGTTGGAAAGGGGCCTCGGATATTGTCAAAAGTGCAACACGATCGATGGTTGCCTCATTAAAAACCTTGCCGAAAAACCCATTTGGGAGAAAACCGTTCTAAGAGAAAAAGAGTGCAACGCGTGCTTTTAAGCGAAAGATCTTCTTCAGCTCTTGTTCGGACTTCTGCATGGGTCAGTTAGATGAATATGGAAAGGTCGTACCTTAGCAGTTTTACCGTTTTAGATGTGATACACTCCAACTACTTGATAATTGTTTGCCGTTTATGATGCCGAGCATGTATGATCCTTTTCCCACGCTCTCGACCACCTGGTATGGTCCTTCCTAATTTGGTCCTAATTTTCCTTCGTTTGGATTCCGAGTATTGATGGTGACTTTTCTTAATACTAGGTCCCCGAGCTTGAAATGGCGAAGTTTAGTTCTTCGATTATAATACCTTTCGATTAGTTGCTTTTGGGCGGCCAATCGGATGAGGGCAGCTTCTCGTCCTTCTTCCGATAATTTAAGGCTGGTGTTCATAGCCTCGTTATTTAATTCTTCTGTCATGAATCAAAATTTGGGACTAGGTTCACCGACTTCGACTGGTATTAATGCTTCGGAACCATATACTAAGGAGAATGGGGTCGCCCACGTACTGGATTTTGACGTTGTTCGGTATGCCCAAAGGACTTCGGGCAAGATTTCTTTCCATTTTCCCTTTGTGTCGTTCAATCTTTTCTTCAGGTTTTGAAGAATAGTCTTGTTCGTTGATTCGGTCTGACCGTTCCCACTGGGGTGGTATGGTGCTGATAATATCCTCCTTATTTTGTGATCTTCGAAGAATTTTGTGATTTTGCTGCCAACGAATTGCTTCCCATTGTCGCACACTATTTCGGCGGGTATCCCGAATCGGCATATGATATGATCCCAAATAAAGTCTATAACTTCTTTCTCTCTTATTTTCTCGAACGCCTGCACTTCAACCCATTTAGAAAAATAGTCAGTCATAAATAAAATAAATTTGGCTTTACCTGGGGTCAATGGCAGAGGGCCGACGATGTCCATTCCCCATTTCATGAATGGCCATGGGGATAGGACCAAGTGAAGTTGCTCTCCGGGTTGATGGATCATTGGCGCAAACCTTTGACATTTGTCACATTTACGAACAAATTCTTTCGCATCCTTGCCCATATCAATCCAATAATACCCCGCTCTGATCACTTTTCGAACTAATGTGTCGGCACCGGAGTGATTGCCACACGTGCCCTCATGTACTTCCCGGAGGATGTAATTGGTATCTCCCGGACCCACGCATACCGCCATCGGTCCATCGAATGTTCTTCGATATAGTGTTCCGTCCGCAGCCAATGTGAATCGAGCAGCTTTAGTCTGTAGGGCCCTGGAATCTTTAGGGTCTGAAGGGAGCTTTTCGTTTCTTAAGTATTCAATATACTTGTTTCTCCAATCCCAGGTTAAGCTAGTAGAATTTATTTCGGCGTGCCCATCTTCGATTACCGATCTTGAAAGTTGAACGACAGTCCCCAAGCTCAAATCATCTACCTTGACCGACGATCCCAAATTTGCAAGAGCATCGGCCTCATTATTCCGTTCTCGTGGAACATGCCATAGGGTCCATTGTTTGAAATGATGTAAAGTGATAAGCAGTTTGTCCAAATACCTTTGCATCCTACCTTCTCGGACTTCAAAGGTTTTGTTTACTTGACTCACTACCAGCAAAGAGTCACAACCAGCAAAGAGTCACAATGCGCCTCAATGATTTCTGCTCCCAGGTTTCTAGCTAGTTCGAGACCTGCAATCATAGCTTCATACTCGACCTCGTTGTTAGTTAATCTGATAGTTTTAATAGCTTGCCTAATAATGTTACCCGTGGGGGGTTTCAAAACTATGCCTAACCCGAACTCCTTTATATTCGAAGCACCGTCCATAAAAGGGATCCATACCCCGGACGATATACCCGATTTCAAAAGAAGTTCCTTTTCGACTTCGGGTATGAGGATTGGCGTGAAGTCGGCCACGAAGTCTGCCAAAATTTGAGACTTGATGGTCGTATGGTGTTGATATTCGATATCGTACCCACTGAGTTCGATGGCCCATTTGGCCAATCGGCCTGATAGTTCGGGCCTATGCAAAATATTACGGAGTGGGCAGGTGGTTAATACACTTATGGGGTGACATTGAAAGCACAGCCTTAATTTTTTAGATGCGCTTACCAGCGCAAGTGCCAATTTTTCTAAGTGCGGATACCTAGTTTCCGCTTCTCCTAAGGTCCGACTTACGTAATAAACGGGAAATTGCGTACCTTGATCTTCTCGAACTAGGACACTGCTTACGGTGACTTCCGATACCGCCAAGTACAAGTATAGTTTTTTGTCGGTTTTTGGAGTGTGAAGTAGTGGTGGGCTCGATAGATATCATTTCAAATCCTGTAACGCTTGTTGGCATTCCGGTGTCCAGGCGAAGTCGTTCTTCTTTTTGAGTAGGGAGAAAAATTTGTGACTTCGATCTGATGATCTTGAAATGAACCAGCCTAAGGCTGCAATTCTTCCCGTTAACCTTTGTACAGCTTTCACGCTGTCCACGATGGTGATGTCTTTGATGGCCTTGATTTTGTCGGGGTTGATCTCAATTCCCCTATTTGACACCATGAAGCCGAGGAACTTGCCCGAACCGACCCCGAAAGCACATTTTTCGGGGTTAAGCTTCATGTTGTATTTTCGTAGAATCTCGAACGTTTCCTGCAAATGGGCAAAATGGTCCTCTGCGCGCAGGGACTTAACTAACATGTCATCAATATAGACTTCCATTGTTTTACCTATTTGTTCTTCGAACATTCTGTTTACTAGGCGTTGATAAGTAGCTCCTGCATTTTTTAGCCCGAAGGGCATTACGTTATAACAATACGTTCCATGTCGGGTCACAAATGAAGTCTTTTCCAGTCGTCCGGGTTCATCTGAATTTGATTATACCCATAATAGGCGTCGAGAAAGGTGAGGATCTCGTGGCCGATCGTGTCATCGATCATGCGATCGATGTTGGGCAGTGGAAAGGAATCTTTGGGACATGCATTGTTCAAATTCTTATAGTCCACACACATTTTAAGTTTGTTTCCTTTTTTAGGTACTACAACTACATTGGCTAACCATTCGAGGTATTTTACCTCCCGAATGGACCCTATCTTGAGAAGTTTGGTTACCTCGTCCTTTATGAATGCATGCTTTTCCTCGGACTGGGGCCTTCTTTTTTGCTTCACCGGTCTAAACCTAGGGTTCAAGCTTAGCTGGTGCGCTGTTATGTCCGGCGGGATCCCTGTTATATCTAAATGGGACCAGGCAAAACAGTCGATGTTATTGATAAGAAATTGAATGAGTTTCTTCCTGAATTCGGGGCTCAAACCCGTTCCCAGGTATACCTTTCGTTCGGGCCAGTGTTCGATCAGTATGATTTGCTCCAGTTCCTCAATTGTTGATTTGGTGGCATCGAAATCATCGGGGGTTACGAAGGATCGAGGGATCCATCGGTCGTCATCATCTTCTTCAATTTTCTGCTTACCTGGCTGGGTCGAAGCCGATGTCTGTGATTGCTATTTGGCGCTCTGCTCTCCGATTGTGTCTCCTTCTAAACCTGATCCTTTTATCGGCGAAGACGAGGATATTGATTTTGCTTCTTTGACGGAGAGCATTTCCTTTGCGGACGGTTGTTCTCCGTACACTATTTTGACACCTCCCGATGTTGGGAATTTGAGGACCTAGTGTAGGGTCGAGGGTACGGCTCTCATGCTCTGGATCCACGGCCTTCCGAAAAGGGAGTTATATCTCATATCACCTTCGATCACGTGAAACTTTGTTTCCTGGATGGTTCCGGCCATGTTTATTGGTAGGGTAATCTCGCCTTTGGTGGTTTCACATGCCATATTGAATCCGTTTAGAACCAGAGTTGCGGGTATGACCTGATCTTGCAGGCCGAGCTGTTCTACGACCCTCGATTTGATGATATTGGCCGAGCTACCTAGATCAATTAACACACGCTTAATCTTAGTTTTATTTATGAGTACGGATATTACCAGTGCATCGTTATGGGGTTGGATGATTCCCTCTGTATCTTCATCACTGAAGGACAAAATCCCTATGGGTGTATAATCTTGAGTTCGAGATCGCTTTTCCCTCACAATCGATGTTTTAGTGCGTTTAAGCATCGGTCTGTTACAACCCAAATTCGCATATCATAGATCACGCCGTAAGGTAGTCGACGTAAATCCAAGAAGAGATTATCTTTGAGATGATAATAAGTTAATCCTATTGGTCTTAAACGATACAAGGGTGTATAAGAGTGGTTAACAAGTATTTGAAGTTAAGCTAATCAAGGATGTTGTAACCCGTATTTTCGGATAACACTAGAGGTGATTAACTGTCCCAAGAGGTCTTGTTTTAATGTATTTGAATCATATAATATCCGCATCATAAGTCTTGAAGTCAAGCGAGTTATGAAATAAAAGTCGATAAAAGTTGTCGCAACTTAGGTTTATAATTTTACTTAAACTTTAGGTCAAATGTTACTGCATTTTACTCCCAATGTGCTTGGAATTATGGGGTGATCTACCTATCAAATTGAAGATCTATGAGTCTAGTTTCCAACGCATTAAACCGTTCGTCGATACGATCTCGGAATAGAGAGATATTCGCGTTTTCGCGAGAGTGCGCCAAGCTGCTCTCTATGGGGCCCACAAAGGCGGTTTAAGACATTTGGACATATATAAGATAACTCAACCCCGTTTTAAGTCATTATGTTTCAGTATATTCAGACCTTATAACCCTAAAAACAGTCTCTCAAGGTTCTCTCATGATCCAAGATCCAAACAAAGGGCAAACAACACAAATCAAATATCGGGAATCCCGTGGCGCTAGTAAGTTTCTTGTTCTTCTTGTTGTTGCTGATTTTTGTGTTGTTCCAGCTCGTGTGGGAGGTTGTTTTAAGTGCTTTATGTTCTGTAAATACACCTTCAAGTTTTTAATATCAACCCTAGGTGATTTCAAGTCTTCTAAAGTAATTCTAGTGCCGAAAAACCCGAATTAATTGCTAGTTTCGCTTCCTTGTTCTTGTGGCAGAATTGAAGGGATATTTCGTGGAAAATTAAGGTCAAATTGGAGTTGTTCTTTCTGTTTAAAGGTAATGAACCTCTTACTCTATATATATTTAAGATTATCCAAGTTGTGGCTAAGTCGTTGATGCTAGAACTTGTGAAATATATATCGAAAGGCTTGGTAGTAACGTTGTTAGTTGGTGGACTGTTTTGGAGGCTCAATATGATTATTAATGATGTTGTTTGGGCTGTTTGGTGATTGTATTGACTTGTGTGAAGTCATATAAATAGGGGAGGTGCTGTCCGTTTCATCGTAAAATAGGTTGCGGTCGATACATAATAGTTACGACGCTTAAACGATAATGATAGTGTCATTTCTTTTATTGTAGACTAAGGAGTCGTGATATTTGCATAGCTTGAGGTTGGGCAGTATATACAAGGTATGTGAGGCTATCCCCTTCATTCTTTTGCACGACTCCAATTGTACATAATGTAATGAACGAGCTCCCAAAGATACTCTACTCTTAGAAGCTAGCAGTACTTACATTGCTGCCCTTCTTATGAAACGATTGATATTGATGTTACTTCTCTTATTCTTATATTATCAATGTTGTTGGTAGTTCCTGATTCTCATAAGATTCTTGATGAAGAGTTAATCCTAATAACGTGTACGAAGGATACCGACCTTACGTCACTCTGAAAGGTTCAAAATGTGATTCCAATGAGTCCAGCATGCATCATATATATGTATCTATTTTACTCTACCGAGCCGCGCTATAGTTGGCCGGGTATGGCACCTATTGTGCAACCACTGATCAGTTGGGTTTTACCGAGCTCCACGTGGCCGGGTACGATTCTACCGAGCCCTATGATGGCCGGGTACGTTTTACCGAGCCTATTATGGCCGGGTACGATATGATGATGATGATGCCCACAAAGGCATATGTTTTAAACATTTATGTATATATATATGTATGTATCATGTATTTCATGTCAGTAGCCCTCAGAGGTACCCAGATGTCATAGGTTGTATATTCCCTATCACTGTTTACATTATTGTTCTTACTTATGCTATTCTGCCTTACATACTCAGTACTTTATTCGTACTGACGTCCTTTTTATTTGTGGATGCTGCATGTCGTGCTGCAGGTCCTGATAGACGGGTAGACGCAGCTCCCCCATCACAGTAGGCTATCCGGTTCAGCGTTATTGGCAAGATCCTTTCTCCGGACTTGCCGTGGTCTTGGTATGCATTTTTGTTATAGACATTATGGGTATGTCGGGGCCCTGTTCCGGCAATGTTGTAGCACTTATGTTCTTTTAGAGGCTCATAGACAGGTGTCGACTCATGTATGGTTTGGAATGCCTTGTCGGCTGATTTTTGTTGTATAGTCTTTCATGGCACCATGGTAGCTCGTACCTTATATATAGTTTCTTGACAGCCTTGTCGTCCCATGTTACGTATGTTCATGACATTATCTTTCATTGTTGGATGTTCATGATCCAAGTCTTTCATTTATATTGGTCTTGTCGGCCCTTAAAGATAATAAGGAAGGTTAGATAAAATGTACGTTGGTGCTCGGCAAGTATGGCCCGGGTGCTAGTCATGACCCTCCAGTTGGGTCGTGACAAACTTGGTATCAGAGCAAGTCTATCCTAGGGGTTGTCTATGAGCCGTGTCTAGTAGAGTTTTGATTATGGATGTGTAGCGCGCCACATTTATAATCAGGAGGCTATCCTTTGTTAAATAGGCGGGCCACTTCCTCTCTTAGTTGCCTGCAATCTTCCGTTCTGTGGCCATGGGTGCCATGATATTCACATATTTGATTAGGATTCCTTTGGGCAGGATCAATCTGCAGGGGTCGAGGCCATCTGGTATCTTTGATGCGTCCGATGGCCGATACGATGGCGGATGTACCTATGTTGAAATTATACTCCGATAATCGAGGGACTTCTATAGGATCGGCATATTTATCAAAGCCGCTCTTGCTCATAAGTCCCCGAGAATTTTGTCCCCGATCAGTCCTTCGGTTGTTCCGAACCGCATCACGTGCTGAACCGTTGTTCATCCGATCTGTGCCGTACGGTTGGTATCGGTCTCTGTTCGACCTTTGTTCTCTGTTGATTTCCCTCTGATTTTTAGTGGTTGTGTGGTTCTGACGTACGGGCCCATACGGAGCTCCCAATTGATCATCTTCAACCCTAATTTTTGATTGGTACCGGTTGTGTACATCTGCCCAAGTTATTACTGGGTACTATCAAATTTTGTTTCAACTGACGTGATGCTGTCGAACTTAGCTCGTTCAGTCCTTGGGTGAAAGCTTGTACGGCCCAATCGTCTGCGACCGGTGGCAAGTCCATACGTTCCATTTGAAATCGGGATACGAATTCCCTCAGCATTTCGTTACCCCTTTGTTTCACTTTGAAGAGATCTGATTTCCTTGTTGCAACCTTTATGGCACCAGCATGTGCTTTTACGAACGAATCTTCTAACATGGCAAAAGAATCGATGGAATTTGGTGGTAAGTTGTGATACCAGATCATTGCTCCCTTTGCGAGGGTCTCTCCTAACTTTTTCAACAACACGGGTTCGATCTCATCATCCTCTAAATCGTTGCCTTTGATGGCATATGTGTAGGAGGTGACGTGTTCGTTAGGATCGGTCGTACCGTTATATTTGGGAATTTCGGGCATACGAAATTTTTTGGGGATTGGTTTTGGGGCCGCGCTCGAGGGAAAAGGCTTTTGTATGAATTTTTTCGAATCGAGCCCTTTTATCATTGGCGGAGCCCCCGGGATTTGATCGACCCTAGCGTTATACGTTTCCATTTTTTTGTCGTTGGCTTCGACTCGTTTTGTGAGTTCCTCGAGTAATTTAGCAATTTTAGGAGCGGTCCTCGATTCCTGCTCGTTTGATTTCACTACGGCGGGCTCTGTACTGGGGGTGACTTCTCGAAGAAGCGGATTGGAGTTCGGCCCTCTTTGCATATGAGTTCGGCTCTGCAACTGAGCTATCGCTGTTTGTTGGGCTTGTAACATTTCGAAAATCATACACAAGCTGAACCCGATTTCCCCCGTGCTGTAGGTGTCTCGGGCTATGGGTCGAGCACCGCCCTAAACGCTTCTTTCCGGTTCAGAACGCTGATTCGCTTTTAGAGCTATTTGTGAATTGATATCCAATGGTACTTCGGCTCGAATTTCGGGTTCTTCGATTCGAGCCTCGTTTACCGTCGTCAGGTAGCCTTCCGGCCCCGGGCGCCAAGTTGTTGGTTTCATCTTGAAGGCCGGCTTCGAGGTCGATAGGTAGAGCCATTTTGAAGTTGTAAGCTGGAGTGTATTGTAGATTTATATCAAACAATCACTGTTACCCTTAGCCCCACGGTGGGCGCCAAACTGTTTACCCGAAAAATCGGATAATGTTAAATTTAGATGTGGTTCTAAGGGTATGCGAATCCCTTTGATACAAAATGACAATACATGTATTTTTGCTATAAAATGGGAATGATGGACGGGAAGACTGAAATGAATTAGAAAAACAAGCACAATGAAATCTTAATGTATCTTGGAGAACTTGCCTCTATTGCAGTCTATCCCCCTTTTTATAGTAGATGATAGCTGCTTTATCTATAACAACATAATAAAATAATACATATAGTAGAGGACCCATGATGGTTTGTCTCTTCCTTGATTCTCGCCAAGATTCTTTCCCTCGGTGCGGTTGTAACGGTTCTTGTCTGCGAGCTTGGCACTGGCTCGAGCTCGGTGTTAGGTCGAACCCCCAGTCTTGGTTCGAGCTCGGTTCTGCCTTGGGGCATCGATATTCGGGGCCCGTATCGATCGGTGTTGCCCCGTAGTTCGATTCGAACACGGGCTCGATAATGATATCGAGTTTTGCCGTTTATAGCGCGAAGCTCGATGTCCCTACTTCGGAATTCGTCCGAGCTTGTCATGTGAATGTTCTTCAATTGAAACGTCATTGTCTCGACCGGTCATTATGATTGAGAATCGGT
The DNA here is from genome assembly GCF_000715075.1 of Nicotiana tabacum. Lineage (NCBI taxonomy): Eukaryota > Viridiplantae > Streptophyta > Magnoliopsida > Solanales > Solanaceae > Nicotiana > Nicotiana tabacum. Next base: position 49,763,357 of record NC_134091.1, read on the forward strand.
TTTAACGGTACAATGATGTCTTTCTGTCATTTTTCTACGGGGCTACAAGAATCTGGCACAACTCTACCCTATAGAATAGAATATGTAAAATTGTTTTTCTCTGTATTTTTGCTTTGGGGCTAAAAGAGTATGGTGCAACTCTACCCTATAGAATAGAAGCTCTCTAAACCTTTCTTGTCAATGTCCCCGTCTTGTGGTGTAGGACACTAGATCACTTAACAGCTAAAGAAAAAGTGTTTTCTACTTCAATCAAAACATAAATATTAAGTCTTCATAAATCTTCACATGAGAGCCAAGTCTCTTCTTACTTGGAAGCATTACCTAAATTAAAAAGAGAAAAAAAAAAAGACCAAGAGAGAGACAGATAGAGAAAGAAAAAAGAAAAACTTAAAATTCCACCCTCATAAATAAGCAGAGTTATAGTACTTCTCTTCATCACAACATCAAAAGGCTTCATATTAACTTCCCAAGATTATAACTATGGCTAACAATGTGAATAACTTCCCATTTTCACATTTCCCTCCTCCTCATCCCATCTCTCCACCACCAAAACCCCACCCTCCTCCTCCTCCTCCGCCTCGTCCTCATCCTCCACCATTTGTTCCACCACCACCATCACCCCCTCACAGTTATATCATAATAATATTTGTTTTCTCGACGTTCGGTTGCATTTTACTTGGCCTAGCAATACTTTCTTTCTGCTGCTACTTGAAGAAAAAGAAGAAGACAACAGTAGTTGAAGAAAAAGAAGTGAAGCATATTGATGAGCATTTGAGAATTAAGGAAGCAATTGTTCAAGGCCCTCATGGAAAACCTAAGACTGTGGTACTCTCTGTAGAAGAAGATTTCCATGAAAAAGATGATATTATAAGGACAAAGAAAGAGTTAGAAGAATCACATAAGTTGCATACTAATAAAACTTCGGAAATTACACCTTCTGCTCTTGAAGCTGGACATGTACACTACTCTTCAACTTCTTCTTCTGGTCAAACATGAGCATCAAGTCACGAATTTCATTTTAAAATAAATTGCCTTATCAGAGGGAGGCTAATGGTTGATCATTCTATCACAACTACTCAGTACTGGCAAAACTTAATTTCTTTGTCACGCCAATATAATTATATTGTCTTATTTTCTACTAATTTCTTTGCTACTCGGAACATATTATTACGCTAATTAGATTATATTAGATATTTCAAACTGCTATAACTATTTCGCTTATAAGCACTTGGCTCATAATCAAGTGCGGCCCAACAAGTTTTGTGGCCCAAAGCCAAACTTTACGATGTGTCTTAACTTTTTTTTTAAAGAAAAAAATTATTTATTTATTTGAAGTCTATTTTTCTAGCATTTCTTAGATGCAAAATTATTAATAATTTTCTTATAATCAATAACTCCAAATAAGTCTTTCTTCATTGACAATATAACTAATCTATTTAACCTTTCTTGAGAGATTGTTGGTCTTAGGTGAGATTTTATCAATTTAAATTTTGAAAATTTCTTTTCGCTTAAGCGACGGAAACAAGAGTTATTAACATTATTCCATAAGTAATATAGGCATTGGAAAAAGAATCAAATCTGTTTATTTGACTGAGTGTTTTAATTAAATAATTTCGAAAATAAATTTAAACCATTGATTATTATGCTTTAAGGAACATTCAAGATTACGACAATATTTTTTAAATTTTCATCATCCAGTGATCTTAAGTTTTACCGCTAAATAGAAAACCAAAAATATTTTTACATGCTTCAAATTATTCAAATCTATTTTGAAGTAAAAAAAATAGCCTTGTCTACTATATATAAAGTAATCAACTCCAAAGGATTCTTCGAAAGATTTTGATATTTTATTATCAACATTCTTATCAAATTGTTACTTCCTATATATCTTATATTTTTTTATGAAATTCGGGTTCGATATTCATTTCAAGTGCAATTTTCTTGGCAGAAATCAAAGCAATTGCAAATCTTTCTTCTCTATACTTTTTAATTTTAAAGAAAAGATCAATCTTTTTCATTTCACAGAACCTTTTTTTAAACTTATACATAGTATACTAAGTGTAACAAAAAATGGGCCCCACATAAATATGGGGTCTGCTTTATGAAAGGGTCGCCCCCGCTTATAATCACTTTGCGTGTTTACCAAACACATAAATAAACCAAAAAATACTCTTAAGCAGATTTGACCGGCTTAAAGCTTAGTCAAATACCCTCTAAATAAGTTTTATACCCAGTCAATTTAATTGGTTAAATAGGTTTAACTCTATTTTTCAAAGTTATCGTATTATGCCGATATAGGAAATTATCTATTACGTAGATTGATTTTACCTGATGATAGAAAAAATTTATACACTATTAGTGGGCACAACTTAAACTCTAACATGAGAATATTGCCCACGCACATGCAATTAACAAAATATATAATCAGTCTCTAAATTTTAATATAAAAAGAAAATTATTATGAGACGTTTCGAGTGGACAATTCAAGATATAAAACATTCCCAATTATCCGAATATGGTCCCGAAAGTTTTAATTTACTCTCTTTAGATCAACTCAGGGTGTTTAGGCCAACTTGTCTCTTAATTAAGGTTAGCCCCAACTACAGTTTTTAGTAAACATCGCTAACTTTTATCCACACCTATAGCCAGCTCCTAATCTGCCACAAAAAAGTTAGCTAATGGAATAATAACAGTGCCATCTTCTTATTATTATTTGCACGAAGCTGTTAAATTTTAAAGGAAATCGGAGGAAATGAACTCCACTGCTCCCTAAGCCGTGTCTTTTAACATCTTGTTGGGCCAAAAGAAAATCTAAACCAAACTTGCCTCTTTCCTCTTGGCTTAAAGATATATACTTACATAATTCCAGGTTTGTCTATACACATGACATGAAATAAAACCAAGTTTATAAATTGACAACTTTGACCTTAAATATTGGAATAAAGAAAGGAACTAATCAAGAGTATTCTGGGTAATTCGCAACACATTTTGTATGTATGCACTTTAATTTGTCTGGACTTAGAGAGCAATAGCGTCCTCACTTTCCTCAGCATCAAATCTTCCTTTCTTCCAATTGATTACTCATAAATAAGCTTTCTTTGAGTCTCTCTTATAAATATATTTCTCACTACCCAGTTGGTGGTTTCTTCTCTATTTATTCAGAAACTCCAAATTAATAGCATCCGTGTATTCCTTTCGTACAACAAAATATCAGAATCTTGTACAAGCTTCAGCTTTGTGCCAGGTAATTTTCAAGCAATTCAAATGTCTTAACTATCTCTCTTGATCTTTCAAGTAAAAGAGGCTTAATATATAATGACGAACTCAAAGCATTCTTGTTCTCATCACATATAGACGTAGGCACGCTACCTTTATAGTGTAAAACTATAAATGTAAAGTACATTATAAACACACTTGGTTTTACTCTTTTCTTTTGCGTTCCTTGTGATTGCGTTTCAGCAAATACGTACTTGTACGTGAAAATATAATTTAATAGTAAAAATCTATACAATTTAACTTTAATAGTAAAAAATTAGCGTGAAAATATTATTAATCAGAATTAAGCGATATAGTGTAAAATGTAAATATTGTTAGGTAAGTTTTTATGGTGACATTGCACCCAAGAGAAAATGAACACTTTGCTTTTGGTAATTTCACATGTTGATCCACGTCGGTCTTGTCTGGATTCATATTTATTATATACAAGAAAATAGAGAATGCCACTGATTTTAGTACTTAATTTTATACAGTAGTGTATCAATCAGTCAACTACGTTTGCTGCCACTAAAAATTTGTGAATCCCGGTGTATCCATTTAATTCTTTCCTATACACTGTGCTCACCGCCCATCCTTCATATTTTTTGAGATGCCCGTCTATTTTGGATCAAGTTTAGAAATTTGAGCTTTTTTGGCTTCTCTTTTTCTTCATTTATATGAAGTAGGAAATCATCTTTAAAACAAAACTGATGAAGTCCCAATTTCTTTTTTTTCATCTTAGAGGCATGTGATTGTATTTCCTTAATTTGTTTTGCTATTCTTGTGAATTTCTATTGAACTTTGAAACTTACATTTCGTTTACAAGTTTGGTGCATAATGGTTTGCTAAGTAGGGATAAGCAAATGACATTGTTGAATAATACACTTATTACCTTGTAGTTTGACGCCTATTAAAAATCTAAATCTGCAAAATATGTTCCTATATTAATATTAATTCTTCACTAACCCTTTAAATTTTTTAACACACGTGACTTTAACCCAAAAAGCTTCACCAAAAATAATATTTTTCTCCCCCCAGACACTACCAGCCTCTATCGTCTTTCATCTTCTCCATCATCTCCCCACATCCCTCTCTCGTCTTTGCCATCAATTACCCAAAATAAAAAAGCGCTCTTTCTCAAATTGTTAAAACCTTGTATACGTGGCTGATGTTAAACTATTAACGGGTATTTTCGAGAAAATTGGCACTCGGGTAAGTATGAAATGATCTTATATTTTCGGTATGCAATGTTAGTTGGTGTGTTGTTTCTATGGTTTTTTTTCTTCCTGCAAATGAATAATAAATAAAGAAATGTGAAGGTTAGCTATACTATGATCCGACATTTTAAAGTACTAAACATAAAGGAGCTTTTGAGTAGAGCTCTGGTAGTTAGAAATTGAGTTCACAGAAACATGCTGCAAATATGCCTAATTAGGCTTCTGGCTTGGATGGGTTGAGACCAAAGTAACATTCAAAGATTTTCATCCTTCAAGAAATTTGCTCTACAGTGTGTTGCAGTAGAATTCTAGAAGATGCCTATTATTAGGGATGGTTTAGGTGTTAAGTTTGGCCCTTGACAATGGAGCTGTGTCACTTATGGTGGATGGTAATTCATAGCTTTGTATTCTTCCGTTTGATGCTTACAACATAAAGATATTTCATTTACTTATTCCGAGCTTAAATGGAGCAACATGATCAATGAAAATTCATATAGCCGATTCCAACTTACTTGAGATTGAGGTGTGATATTGTTGTTGTGATATTTAGGTACTCCCTCTGTTCGAAAAGAATGGAGGGGGTTCAGAGATTGAGGTGTGATATTATTGTTGTGGTATTTAGGTACTCCCTCTGTTCGAAAAGAATGGAGGGGGTTCAAAGAATGAGGGTTAATCCATCTGGTTTTCTGTCTCAATTTGGATGTTAACTTTTTTAATCTTTTAAAATAAAATTTACATAATTAAGATCTAGAAAAAAGTACTATAAGCTACACCTTTTTATAATTAAGAGTATTCGAAAAATATATGAAAGTGTTTTTTTTTGAAAAAAGAATTGTTTTATTCCCCATATAGTAACAATGCCATATAAAGTAGAATGGAGGGAGTACTTTCTAGTGCTTGTTCTCAGGTTTGATTTCCATAAGCCTTATTTTCTTATATGTGAGTTGTATGTGAGGTTATGGAAGATGAGTTTGTCTCCATTATTGAGTTAGAGTTAGCTTTGTCTCCACTATTGAGTTAGAGTTGGCTTATAATGGTTACAATTTTTCTTCCAAGTTCTGAGATGACACCACATCCCTTCCCTTCCCCTTTCCCTTCCCCCAGTCGCATCTCGTTCTTTTTGTGCTACAGACTAGGTATGCTGTGATATACTATAAGGACATTTAACTTTCTCGAGTCGTGGATTTTTTAAGTCAATTTATAGGCAAGGTTCAGGATATTGATCCAACTCACAGTGAGTTGGATTGATGGAAATAGAAGTTTGTTATGTTGTGGTGCCTCTGATTTCCCTCTTGCTTATCATAGCTGAAAAGATTGAAGTATGTCGTGCTAGTTAGTTTACTGTCTTTTTTCGGGTAATTCATGCATCCTGCTTTTGATGCAGATTTGGTAAAGGCTGGGGTTTGTGCAGGAGCTTACCAGAAATTGTCTTCTCATTTTAATACAGAACCATTAGAAGTTTGATCAGCTGCCTCTTGGGGAGTTACCTTTGTAGCAATTAAGATTGACCATTTTCTGATAAAAATATCTCCACACAACTGGTGATGAGTACAAACATATAGTTGCTTCATTTTTTGATATCTTGAATGGCTGGATCTTTGTTGCCAGTGGGTAAGGCAGTCCTACGTTCCCGCCAACCTTCCAACGGTTATATCTTCAATGTCAACCTCCAGCAGCCGAAATCAATCCCAAATCTCCTTCCATACAAGAAAAGAGCTAAACAGAACAATAATTTGAACAAGTCAGTGCTCTTAAGCCCATTAGTTTGTCAATACCGGTTGAGACCGGTTTCTGCGCTTGACTCAGATGTTCCAAGTCCTATTGATCAGGTTCTTTTCCCCTTTTGTATGCTTCCAATAATGTTTATTGCGATGTGGGATCGTTTTTTAAAGTAAGCTATGGATTCAGTTGGAGGTAATGAAATCTGGCATAACTGAGATTTTATATGTAGAGATCAGAAGATTTGAAGAGCAGCGAGAGCTTTAAGCAGTGGGATTCATTGACTGCAAAATTTGCAGGAGCTGCAAATATTCCATTTCTCATATTACAACTGCCTCAGATAATACTCAATGCTCGTAACCTTCTAGCAGGAAATAATGCTGCATTATTTGCTGTTCCATGGCTGGTATGGCATTCTACTCCTATTATAGCGGCTTATAACTGTGGTCTTATTAATGTTGAGAGATAAATACTGAGCTGAACAAAATACAGGGGATGTTCACTGGATTGCTTGGTAATTTGTCTTTGCTATCATACTTCATAAAGAAGAGGGAGACAGAGGTGGTCGTTGTGCAAACGTTGGGGGTCGTGACCATTTATATTGTGATATCACAACTAGCCATGGCTGGATCTATGCCATTACCTCATTATGCAGTCACTTCTGTTGTTATTGCATGTGGTCTTGTTGTGAACTTCATGAACTACTTCTACTTGCTCAATCCCGTAATCTGGCGTTACTGGGAGGATTTCATTACTGTTGCTGGGCTATCTGCACTTCCCCAAGTAATCACCCTCTCTTTTCTTTCATTTTCTACTCATCAAAATGAAGAATTTGGAGTTTAGATTCTTATATTTGTTCTGGCGTTCTGCACCGTGCATTGTAGGTCATGTGGTCAACTTTCATCCCATATGTTCCAAATACCATCTTGCCTGGTGCTGTAGCTTTTGTTGTGGCTATCCTAGCAGTCATTATGGTAAGCTATGACATTTGCAGCTTGTTCATGTGGTTGCTTTTACGAGGAGAATGTTTTGTGAGAAAGCACGGGAGAAAATATATTATTGATATTAGATAATAAATACAATACAAGAAGTCCCTATTTATAGCTATACACTACAAGGAGATATTACTCCTCATCTAATGTGGGACAAGACTACACTATACATATCTGTAAACTAACACTCCCCCTCAAGCCGGTGCATACACATCATATGTACCGAGCTTGTTACACATGTAGCTAATACGAGAACCAGTAAGAGACTTAGTGAAAATATCTGCTAGTTGATCATTCAACTTTACAAACTTTGTAACAATATCTCCTGAAAGTATTGTTTCTCTGACAAAGTGACAGTCGATCTCAATGTGTTTAGTCCTCTCATGGAATACCGGATTTGACGCAATATGAAAAGCAATTTGGTTATCACACACTAGTTCCATCTTGCTGATTTCTCCGAACTTTAACTCCTTGAGCAACTGCTTGACCCAAACTAACTCACATGTCGCCATAGCCATGGCCCGATATTCGGCTTCGGCGCTAGATTGAGCAACTACATTCTGTTTCTTGCTCTTCCACGAGACCAAGTTACCTCCTACTAGAACACAATATCCAGACGTAGAACGTCTATCAAAAGGTGATCCTTCCCAATCAGCATCTGTGTACCCAACAATCTGCTCGTGGCCTCGATCCTCGAATAGTAATCCTTTGCCTGGAGCTGACTTTATATACCGAAGAATGCGAACAACTGCATCCCAGTGACTATCACACGGAGAATCCATAAACTGACTTACAACACTCACCGGAAAAGAAATGTCATGTCTAGTCACTGTGAGGTAATTCAATTTGCCAACCAACCTCCTATATCTCATAGGGTCTCTAAGAGGCTCCCCCTGTCCAGGCAGAAGCTTAGCATTCAGATCCATAGAAGAGTCAATAGGTCTGCAACCCATCATTCCAGTCTCCTTAAGAATGTCTAAGGCATACTTCTGCTGTGAAATTACAATACCTGAGCTAGACTGAGCGACCTCAATACCTAAAAAATACTTCAATCTGCCCAGATCCTTAGTCTGGAAGTGCTGAAAGAGGTGTTGCTTCAGATTAGTAATACCATCCTGATCATTGCCAGTAATAACAATATCATCAACATAAACCACTAGATAAATACACAGATTATGAGCAGAATGCCGATAAAATACAGAGTGATCAGCCTCACTACGAGTCATGCCGAATTCCTGAATAATTGTGCTGAACTTACCAAATCAAGCTCGAGGGGACTGTTTCAAGCCATATAGTGACCTGCGCAATCTGCACACACAACCATTAAACTCCCCCCGAGCAACAAAACCAGGTGGTTGCTCCATATAAACTTCTTCCTCAAGATCACCGTGGAGAAAAACATTCTTAATGTCTAACTGATAAAGAGGCCAATGACGTACAACAGCCATGGACAAAAAGAGACGAACAAATGCTACTTTAGCCACGGGAGAGAAAGTATCACTATAATCAAGCCCAAAGATGAGCCTTAAGTCGATCAACCTGGCCATCCGGGCTGACTTTGACTGCATAAACCCAACGACAACCAACAGTAGACTTAGGAATAGAAACAGTGGACAAAGAATATATAAAAGCATAATAAGGTGACGACAGGCGATGATAACTTAAACCGACATAGTGGGAATTATGATTAAGTGTGGATCGTACACCTTTACGGAGTGCAATTGGTTGACTAAGAGGAGACAAGTCCGCAGTAGGTGCAGAATCTGATGCGGGGCGTGAATCACCTAGGCCTGATGCTGGATGTGGACGACGATGATAAGTCAAGAGTGGTGGAGCTGTAGAAGGTTGAACTGGAGCTATAGGTGGTGGAGCTACAACTGGAGCTATAGGTGGTGGAACTGGAGCTATAGGTGGTGGAGCTACAACTGGAGCTATAGGTGGTGGAGCTACAACTGGAGCTGTAGGTGGTGGAGCTGGAGTGACTGAATCTCCAAAAGATGAAACTAGTAATACCTCAGAAATATCTAAGTGATGACCTGAACTTGTGAAGTATGATTGAGTTTCAAAGAAGGTAACATCAGCGGACATAAGGTACCGCCGGAGGTCAGGAGAGTAGTATCGATACCCCTTTTGTGTTCTCGAGAAACCCAGAAATACGCACTTAAGAGCACGAGGAGCTAACTTAACTGTTCCTGGAGTAAGGTTATGGACAAAACAAGTGCTTCCAAAGATACGAGGTGGAAGAGAGAACAAAGGTAAGTGGGGAAACATGACAAAGAATGGAACTTGGTTCTGTATAGCTGAAGATGACATACGATTAATAAGATAGCAAGATGCAAGAACTGCATCCCTCCAAAATGCAACGGAGCATGAGATTGTATGAGTAGGGTACGAGTAGTTTCAATAAGATGTCTATTCTTTCTTTCAGCTACCCCATTTTGTTGAGATGTGTACGGACAAGATGTTTGATGAATAATCCCATGAGATTTCATAAACTGCTGAAATGAGGAAGACAAATACTCTCGGGTATTATCACTACGAAATGTGCGAATAGAAACCCCAAATTGATTTTGAATTTCAGCGTGGAAGGTTTGGAAAATAGAAAACAGTTCAGATCGATTTTTTATCAAAAATATCCAAGTGCACCTGGAATAATCATCAATGAAACTGACAAAGTAGCGGAATCCCAAGGTGGAACTGACCCGACTAGGACCCCAAACATCTGAATGGACTAAAGTAAAAGGTGACTCTACTCGATTATCAAGACGCCGGGGGAAATGGGAGCGAGTATGCTTACCGAGCTGACATGACTCACACTTTGGAGCTGACAAGTGAGATAAACCAGATACCATTTTCTGAAGTTTTGACAAACTTGGATGTCCCAACCGTTTATGTAATAAATCTGGTGAATCAGTAACATGACATGTTGTAGAAGGAAGACAAGATGTGAGTCCATGTGATTTAGCAAGGATAAGGTAATAAAGTTCGTTTGATTCACGCCCGGTACCAATGATTCGCCCCGTACTGCGTTCCTGTATAGAAACATGGTCATCAAGAAATAAAACAGCGCATTTAAGTGATTTGGCTAAACGACTAACAACTATGAGATTAAAAGGACTATTGGGAACATAAAGGACTGAATCTAAAGGTAAGGAAGTAAGTGAGCTTGCTTGACCTATTGTAGTTGCCATGGTTTGAGACCCATTGGCCATTGTGACTTTTGGAAGAGATTGAGAATACGAAATAGTAGTGAAAAGAGATTTGTTACTAGAAATATGATCTGATGCACCTTAATCAAAAACCCAAGACAAAGAGGATGAAAATTGGGAGAAACAAGTCACGCTATTACTTGTTTGAACATCAAAAGCTATCTCAGAAGATGTCTGCTTACATGCTTTGTACCGAAGGAACTCAATATAATCTGCTAAAGAAACCATCAGACTATTCAAAGAATCGGTTCCCATGTCGCTACAATTTGTAGTAGTAGGGTTAACTTGAAATAGTGGAAATAAGTAACTCCGGTGAGAAAACTGAAGAAATAGCTTGAAAAACACTGTTTACAGCAGGAAAACAGAACATTGTTCTGCGCCGGAAACACTATTCACGCTGGAATCTACTGTAGCTGACGGAAAAACTCAAAGTGGTCGGAATGAAAACAAAACCAGTGAGGGTAGGATCGGAATTACCTGGCGATCCTACTGTTCAACTGGAACTTTTTCACAATCTGGTCGGAACAGTGCTCACGCGCCGGCGCGTAGGTCAGATCTCGCCGGAATTGTTTTTCTTTTCCAGGTGCGTGAGGGCGCGTGGACGTGTGTTTTCCGGTGGGGTTGACTGGGGTTTGGTCGCCGGAGCCTGAGGAGTCTTGTGGTGGTGTTGGTTTTTGCACAGCACCAACAGAAAGTGATTTGCTTAGGGACATCCTTCTAAGTCGCCGGAAAATTGCACGGCGAAGAGGTCTTTCTTCCCGGAAATTGCTGGAATGATGCATAGCAACGGGTTTTTCGCTAATGCTCTGATACCATGTGAGAAATCACGGGAGAAAATATATTATTGATATTAGATAATAAATACAATACAAGAGGTCCCTATTTATAGCTATACACTACAAGGAGGTATTACTCCTCATCTAATGTGGGACAAGACTACACTATACATATCTGTAAACTAACACGTTTAAATGTTCATACCTGTTATTCTGCTTTGAAGTGAAGAAGCTGAAAAAAAAATAACCCTAAGCCACAAAAACAAAATATGAGTTTTTGCTTGACTTGAATAATAGAAAGGCAATGTTGAAATTCATTCTAACAAGAGGACTGTATTTTCTAGCGAGTGCTAGAAGAACACATTTCAAAATCTTCACTGAGATAATGCTCAGCTGTATGTTCAAAATGGTGTCGTTTCTGAACTACTTCGTCAGAAGCAAAGGAGGGTTTTTGTCTTCAGTCATGATCGAGAGGAGAGAGATGAAAGCTTCTCTAGCATTGGGTGGGCTCACTAGCTATTAGCTTATTAATTCTTTTTTTATTCCTGTTCCTCCTTAACGCTAATGAAAAGTTTCACTTTTCTGATATAAAATGGAATGGGCAAGTCCTAAGTGGCAGCTCTCCAACTAGGCGATTGAGCACTTGTATCCTGGATCTGATGAGAGTGTTTGCATTGTGTCCTTGTCAAACAGGGTATTCTTTTCAAAGGTAAAATAATAGACTAGACGTGAAGCTCGAAATTGTGCAGGGATATTGTCACATCTGACTGATGCGCCAGGAAGCATGAGAAGCTTCTGTCTTACTATGTTTTGTTTTGTTATTTTGCTCTATGGTGACCAACTGACCATGACTGCATAACTGGAACATGATCTGAAAGTGCTCTGCTTCTTTTATTTGCGTATGCTTATTATCAGAGGCGCACTTAAAGCGCGCTTAAGCCCTGAAGCGAGGCTCAAAACATGTTGAGCACTTCGCCTCTCTTAGTGGGCGCTTCAGTGTTGTCATCAAGGATCTAAGACATACTTTTCTTTGCCAATGAGCGTAATCCTGAAGAGGTGACTCTAAACAATTGATATTTCACTTTATTATAAATTTTCTTCAATTTCTTTGTCCATATATTTGGTATTCATACTTATAGATATTAGTCTTGGACTACACATACATATTTGTAGTTTTTCTCCATTTTGCGCCTTTCTTCCTTAAAGCCCACGCTTTATTTGCGCTTTGCGCTTAAAACCCCAACAGACCTTAAAGTGTTTTTGTGCTTTTCGCTTTTGATAACACTGCGTATGCATACACGTTTGAGAAAGTTGCTACTTAACTTTGAGATTACCAAATAATATCATAAAAGCATAATTCACATTGAGTCTTCTTGACTTTGATATTGTTAGATTACAGACGCCAAGTCGATTTTGATTAACAATTACTTTATACTCATTTTCCTTGGGCTCTACAGCAAGCTAGAAAGTTTTACATGCACTTTTGTGTGGGAAGAGCTATTATGTTTAACCTGAAAGAATGAGAACATGGATCTAAAACTATTCTGAATTTCAAGCTGCTGTTCTTTACAGTCACGGACTAGGAAACTTCCAGAGAAGGGCATCAAATTTGTAGGATCATTGTCTGGATGGACTGCCACTCTTCTTTTCATGTGGATGCCAGTTTCACAAATGGTAGTTTCTACAACATTTTATATTTTAGGGTAAAATTGTCAAATCGTAGTTTTTCACAAGTTTGAGGTTCCTCATCTTGACTGATACCTTCTGACCTTCTGTCCAGTGGACAAACCTTCTAAATCCAGATAATATCAAAGGTTTATCAGCTCTTTCAATGTTGCTTGCGATGATTGGGAATGGACTCATGATTCCACGAGCACTCTTTACTCGGGATTTGATGTGGTATGGCACCTCATAATGATCTTCCTTTGTATTGCAAATTCCTTTCCTTCTTTAGCTATCAAATTAGATCTAGAATTTCCCGCATCACCTATTTATTTTTGCTAACCCTCTTAAATGCATCAATCTCTGATCTTTCTGAATCTTTTTCTGTATAAGGTTTTCTTCTTTTTCATTTTCTGATTCTTGTGAAGTCTAGTGCATTTTCCCCTTTTCAGTCAAGTGAACAAAGGCAGTGGAAATTTTGTATATGTAAATTCGTTTCTTCTAAATTTTAAAGGACCTGAATTATAACATATCAAAAATATGATTTTCTTGTATATTACAGTACCCACATTTTTAGAAATTTTGTCTCTGCCATATCCATCCCCCGCCCCAAAAACCAAAAAAATAAATAAATTCTGGCAATATATTTCTCTGCTTGGTTAATTACAGGTTCACTGGTTCAACTTGGGCATGTGTTTTTTATGGATGGGGAAACCTTGTCTGCTTATACCTGTAAGTTGCTGCAAAGCTCCTCATAGTTTCCAAATTTTATTAAAGAATCAACCATTGTTCTACTTGCTAAATCCCTTTTGTTCTGCATTCAGCTGCAAAGTTATAAGCAGGGAATTTTTCTTGGCTTCAACGGTTGGCTTTGTAGCATGGCTAGGTAAATCCTCACTCTCATTTGTTTTCTTTTAACTTGAATTTCTGGCTCTCTTAACTTGACGTTTAAATACTGTTTTAGCAACTCCATGCCTTGCTCGTCGACGGCCTGGCCTCAGCCCTCCGGGCCTCATGATGGCTTTTTTCGTTTTCCCCTTCCCTCTCGCGTTAAACTTTTGCATTTGGGCTGATGAGATTTGACTCCTCTTTTTTCTTTTTTTTGGCTGAAAACAGTGTTCAGCTTCTGGAGAGACACACAAGTATATGGTTATAGTTCTCCATTGAAATCATTGAAGGAATTGATTTCTGGTTCATAACTGACATTAAATCATTGAAGGAATTGCTATAAGTTTGACATGGAAAAATGCTCAAGCTTGGCATTTCTGCTAAATCAAGTGGTCATAATTGACAAGAAATCACTCCATGTTAATCCTTTTCTTTAGAAAATTTGGTGAAAGTGCTTCTGGCAAATCTCTTGGGGTATCAGGCAAGGTCTAGTTCTTGTAATGTCAAATTGTTCTGCATATGGTAGTGAGGAAGGTTCTTGTGGTTTTTCACATGTAATGTCAATTAATAATAAAGCTACAAATGCAATGTAGAGCAAGTATATTTGTTGTATTTCATTTTGGGACCATCTTAATGAATTGAAAATTAGCCATGCAATTTTTGAAGAAATTGGACGTTTAAGTCTATCCAATAATTATATGGACATAATCAGATTATATGTTTGTGTACATTGGATTATTAGTTAAAATATGACGTGGGAGAATAAAATGAAGATAGAATTTTGAAAATGTGAATTATACATAATTGTTTCTGTTTTTATAAGGTAGACTTTGATGTTGTATTTGTAATACAAGAATTTCATATTCATGCACTTAGGTAATACTTGGTAATTGTATTAGTGTGATTCGCTCGATGCGAGTAAACGGTATTGAGTGCCGATCATGTTCCTCTAAATTTGGAGCGTGCAAAGATACTTAAATAGTTATCCAAGAAATAAAGAAGCTTATTTGCCTCTTTCTTAAGGATATTTATGGAGAAGAATTAACCTAAATACTGTTAATTTTATTAAAACTCTAAATACTAACTTCATATGAGCTCTTACAAAACCTGAATAAATTGGAAGAATCAATTTACAAAGCCCGCATTATCGATTGGAAGAAAGAAGTTTTTACTTCGAGTACAAATCTCGTAAAAGTCTTAGTTAAGTCCTCAATTAATTATAAATAATCCTTTTATTCCTAGGTACAAATGTCTTTTTAATTAAAAAGTAGTAGTATTCCCCCCTCCCCTCGAGTATATTTCATTAAATTCTTCGGAAAACCCTAATAGTTTTTCCTCATAGTGCAAATCTCATTCAATCATTAGTAACGGCCTCAATAAAATAGAAGTACGTAATACCAATATGTATTTATATGTGTGAATATATGAAAATAAAGTGGTAGCTAATTCGAGTTTCCCGAAGAAGGAGGAGCACTTGGTTACCTTTAGTAGTACGGTGGCTAAGACTCACATGCTCCTTAGGAAAGGAGATACAGATCTATGTGAGGATTGCAAGGGTATGCCGAGTGAGAATCTTACGACACGTCACAAGCTCTTGGTTTATGGATTTAGAGATTAGGAGGAAGAGACATAAGAGAGTTGCGCATGGCCAACCAAGGATCAGATGGGCCGGTCTGAGCACGACCAAAGCTCAGGAAATGGGGGAAAAGTTGATGGCAATCGGGGCTTGGAGTAGTAGTGGGGATGCAAATAATATGTGAGATAGGACATATAATTGCATTAGGGAAGTAGCTAGAGAGGTGTTGGGGTCTCGAGGGGTCACTTTGGTGGGGCCAAGGGGACTGGTGGTGAAATGAAGAGATCCAAGGAAAAGTGGAAGCCAAGAAGGTGGCCTACACAAGCTAGTGGAGAGCAAAGATGAGGAGGAAAGGAGAATGAGTTTGGAGGGGTATAAGACGACAAAAAAGGAAGCTAAGTTAGCAATTTCGGTGATGAAACGGTTGCGTTTGAATGCTTGTATGCATAACTAGGTGATACAGGTGGGGGATAAGAAGCTGCACAGGCTCGTTGAGGCAAGAGAGAGGAGGATCCGAGACCTGAACCAAGTGAAGTGCATCAAAGACGAAGAAGGAAATGTATTGGTGGATGAGGCACTCATTAGACGAAGATGACATGCATATTTTCATAAACTCTTGAATAAAGGGGGAGACCGGAATATTATGCTGGGTGATTTAGAATACTCCGACAGGCATCGAGATTTTGGGTATTGTAGGTGTATAAAATTTGAGGAGGTCACGGGGGTAATTCGTAGGATGAGTAGGGGAAGAACATCCGGGCTAGACAAATACCGGTGGAAATGGAATTTTGGAAAAACGCAGAAAAGGCAAGTGTGGAGTGGATGACTAGGTTATTTAATGTTGTTTTTAGGATGAAAAAGATTCCTGAAGAATGGAGGTGGAGCACGATGATTCCGTTGTACAAGAACAAGGGGGATATTCTGAATTGCAATAACTATAAGATGCTTAGCCACACGATAAAAATTTGGAAAAGGGTGGTAGAAATTAGGGTGAGGAAGGGCTATCTATCTCCGAAAACTAATTCGGATTCATGCAGTGCCGATCTACTACAGAAGCCTTTCATTTTGTTTACCCTATACTGTTCTGTAGCCGAGGAATGAGAAATTAACTTAAGTCTCCTTCATTCGGCTTCACTTTCAACCTTCCCTAAAGCGAATGAAAGAATCTGAGTAAAAGAGCCCCTAGCTGTAGTAGTGAAAGTAGTAGTAGTTAGTCTTTTCTTTTTGCTGTTACAGAAGCAATAGGCTTGGATGGGCGTGATAGCTTGAAGAAGGAGTACCGGGCTCAAGGCCCTTCTTATTTGACTTTGACTCTGCTGGAACTGGCTGGCTTCTATTTTTGATGGCGCTTCTCTATGGAATCTTATTCTTACTGCCTTGCTAAAGAGCTATGCGATGTCACAGATCAAGCTTTCCGAGTTGTTTATTTCCAAAACGAAACACCCTACCTTTTCTTCGACTATGTATCTAGATCTTTATTTAAAGGGTGGTAGCCCTATATCCTTTAGCTTCCACTTTACCATCAGATGCTTTTCTAGCTTCTCGGAAGGGGTCTGAATCATGTTGCTGAAGCTCATAATTCCGCGTTTTGTGTATCAATGCTTCTAGATTAGTGTTAAGGGTGTGATCGAAGATCAGGCTTGACTGACCGGCTTCATTGACGTCACATTTCGTTCTGGGTGGTGTTTGAGTAATTATGAGTGGCCTATAAAGTCTTGGTAGCCTTTAGTCACTTTTGCTTACCTATCTTTTCCCATAGGATTCTAAACCTTCCCCTGATCTACAACTACCTTAGTTTGAACTTTTTTGTAAAAGTTTGTTGGTTTAGCAAATTATTAAGTGGCAGCTCTTTCTACAGATTCGTCTGCTGACGAGGATTTTGGTGTTTCAGATAGAGATAGTTATGCTGATACTGATGCCGAGTCTTATTCCACTACGGATATAAAAAGACAAAAAATTAATTATTCCTCCTTTTTGGGATTTCGAAATTCATTTTCTTCCTTCCCCGAGCCCACCTTTAGCCCTTTCTTCAACTACTTTTGTGGTAGGAACACATTATTCGAGCATGAGAACATTCTGATTTGAAAGAAAGTAAAAACTAGGCTAGTTGCGGTGCCATATTATTCTTCTAGTTTGCCGCGTCCTCTTGCTGCTTCCTGAGGAGATACTGAAGAAGCACGCAATGGAGACGGCGAGAACTTACGATAAGGTGCAACCTTGAAAGGAATAAGGTGGAAGCAGAGTATGAAGAGTTATCACAAAAGAGAAGGAATGGGTGAGGAATTGACATATGTAAATCCTTTATCAAGTAGGAGAGCCATCAAATTTCAGAAGTGGTGATAGCTAATGCTTTGTATTCAGCTTCTGCACTAGCGTGGGAAACTGTTGGTTTCTTTTTAGAGCCCTAAGAATTTATATTGTCACCCAAGTAAATACAGAATCCAGTGGTTGAGCGACGAATTGTTGGACAACCAGCCCCGTATAAGAGTAACAAAAAGAAGTGTTGAGATAGGGCGATTAGGAAATCTAAGACCATAATATAATGGAGAGTGCATTTCAAATACCTTAAAATGCGTTTAAGACAATGATCATGAACAGTGATGGGATTGGCCATAAACTGGCAGGCATGATTAATAGCATAGCGGAGGTATGGTCGAGTGAGAGTGATATATAGGAGAACACCAATAGTACTCCGATAGGCTTGAGGATAAGAGGGAGTTGTACCATCCAAAGCTGAAAGTTTAGAACCGGAAGCAATTTGTGTAGCACAAGGTTTGCAACCAAGCATGTTGGTCCGGCGGAATTAATCTAAAGCATATTTGGTTTGTGACAGAAGAAGGCCAGAGGAGTCATACTGAGCTTCAATGCCAATGAAGTCATTGAGATAAAAGTCCTTTATGGAAAAATATTTACTGAGACAATGAATAAATTGAGTGAGAAGAGATCCATTGTCACCAGTTAAGATGATGTCGTCAACATAAAGCAAAAGGATGATACAACTAGTAGAGGAATGGTGAAGAAAGATAGATGGAGGTATCCGCAACACTCTGATGAAAGCCACTTTGGAGAAGATAGGTACTGAACCATTGAAAGCATGCCAATTGTGCTTGACGAAGACCAACAATGGCCTTATGAAAGCGACAAAGATGAGTAGGCTTAGAAGGATCAACAAATCCAGGAGGTTGTTGCATGTATACCTCTTAAAGTCAAAGACCATGGAGGAAGGCATTTTTCACGTCAAGTTGGCGAATGGGCCAATTTTGTGAGATGGAAACTGCTAGAACTGAATTTAGTAGTCTGAAATGGTAAAGAAAACCATAATGGACTAAATTGATGAGAGGCATCCTTTCTTTAAGCGGTCCATATCTTGGCCACCACATCACTTTGAACTATTCAAGGACTGGTCCAATATTGAAGCATGTATCGAATCTGTATGATTGTAGTCTTAATTTGAATACCGCTCTGTGGGGATCTCGAAGAATGCATTTTTGAAGTCCAAGTAAAAGATAGGCATACATCAAGATCAATGGGTTCGTCCACACAAGAAATATGTCCGAGTTCATTTTTGAAAGATGGTTCCCAATCTTTCCATGGTATAGCCATTCTGATAACGAGCATAGTTGACAACAATTATCCCTTCTCGTTTAGGTATTTTTATAAGTGGACCGATCTTCTTCATATAGAATTGTCTCTGCTTGGTCCCATGTAAGTCTAGATCCTTCATTATAGAAGTCATCTTTCCCCTGTATTTCTGAAGGACGAGCATATGAAAGAAAAGCAGGAGCCATAGTGGTACGACATTTCCGGGTTATGTCTGTGATGTGACCTTATGAATTGTGTCAGAATAAGTATCAAATAAACTAAAAGTTATCAGCTTCTTTCTTAAGTGCTTCAGTTCGACGTGATCTATCACACACGCTTTTGAATCAGACTCTTCCCCTACTTTCCACACATCATGAGCAGATTATTTCTCCCTATGAAACTCCAACCAAATTGTTCAGGGATGACGGTAAATCCGTTTGCAAATCACAAAGCAGACAACTCGTCGATCTTCGTCTAACTTCCAAACTACTTACTAATAAAGGGAAAGAATAAAAATGGGTAGAGCAAGATTCTGTACTGACCATCTAGATGTGATAAATCATGATTCCCAATCAATTAGTCATCTAAATATTAGAATGCGCTAATGGTTAGGGGCCCACCCAAGCTTTCTCGATCAATAGAAAAATTGACCATCCCCCTTTTGACTTGAGCATTGAATTGACCTTTTATACTGAAGACGAACTATGAGATGGTTTGAACCGATTCTCAAACCTACCACTATACGAACAGTCTTCTTCGACTAAGGCTGGCAAATCCAACTCTTTTTTGTTAAAAAGAGATCTCGGATCAAGGGCTATCGACCCGACAGTGCTCCGTTGGTCCATTTAGTGGATCCTCCCCCCAAAACAAGATCATATTGAGCAGCAACTTTGAGGAAGATATCATTGGGACATGCTATTACCTATGTTTGGTGACGGGTTTCATGCCTGAGTCTGTTCGGGTGGGCTCAAGCTAAAGCAGGAGAAGTGAGTTAGCTTTCTGCTAAGTGAACCCGAATAGGAGTAGACGCACACTAAATCAGAGCAAGTTTAGCTGGCCCACTGGCGCAGACACCTACTAGGATGAGGCATTGCAGGAATTGAACCCATATCTCGTTGATCTGCTTCAGCAAACATCTCTTTCGGAAGCTCAATTTGTAGGACCAGGGAGAACACTCGTAGGCATGTAGGCATTTTGAGAGAGCGAAAAACTCTAACTTGAGTAAGTGCCAGCCAGACAAAAGGGTTATTCCGAAGTGGTGGTTTAGCCAAAGGGGGAACGTGCAATAGGTGGATTCAACACGCTCTTAGAATAGCTGTGGAAATCCCAACACCTGTCCTAACACAGAGAGCTTATCCACTACATCTACATAAGGAATAATCTAGTCTAATATTTCTTGTCCTTAAAATATCATATATGCACCGCTACTGATCTTTTCTAAATCCAGTTTCAACCGAGCATACGTCTGCCGCGGGAACAAGAAGAACGAAAATTTACTTTTATGTTGAAGTCTTTCTCGTTGGAAGGCTGGGGGGCGCCTTGCACGTCTTGGAAAAATCATGCTTTGTATCTAAAGTTATTGGACCATGGTCCTCAGTGAGGAAAGGACCTAGAATAGAGAAGAGGGCCGATAGGAAGTTAAAAGAAATTCTTATTTCTTCTTTCTTGAAAACTTGATGTGAGGGGGCCCATTGGTATGTCCATAATTGGAGCTTTTTTCTTCATCGACTGTCAGTTTTTTACTAGGTGGCCGATATCATTGATGCTTTGGTTTTCGCAGGAAAGGGTAAGGGTTCCAAACTTAGCGTGTGAGCTTTGATGAAGACTTGCATCACTATTCGTTTCCTCGTGGCTCGATTGCTCATTTGCTTCTTCCTTTGGGCATGAAGTGTTTGGTGAGGTCTTTCTTCGCCTGTTGAAAAGCTAGCCCTTGCTCAAAGATCCTTTTTATTTAGCACTAGAGGGAGCCCTCCAATCTTGAAAAAACGATGGAATGCGATCTCATAGGCAATTTTCTATGAGGGTTGGACCCCCAACATCTGTACAAGAAAGGGAAAACTCAATCATGAAACTGAATTTTCAAGCGGAAGGATGACAAAAAAAAGTCCACTATTGCAAAAAATCTTTCCTTCTTTTTTAGTAAGGGTGTCAGGCGCAAGTATGAGAGGACATTCCACATCATAGAAAAAGTAGGACAAGTTGCCTAAAAACTTCAGCTTCTTTCCAAGCTAAAGATCCACCATGTCTTCCATGTGCGGTGTCTAAAGACATACCATCTACACATGTAAGACCCTACAAGAGGCGTTGCCAAGAAGCCACCGGAAGGGATGACGACTTCCTTGTCGAAGGAAGTGGAATATGTGATGGCGGAACATAAATTTAATCGACGTGGTGTCCTAGATTAAACTTTTGACTTGGTAAAGTAGAAGGTTCTACCGAAGCAGGGAAGCTCTAGGGTTTTTCTAACCAGTGTGAATTTGAGTTCTATCTTTCCATAGTTCATGCAAGGCTAACCTTCGGGTTATTGCTTTATGGAAAAACCTCTTACTAGATGGTTGTTGCGAGCTGGAGCTGCCATAGCTTCTGGCTATAGCAATGGGAGGGCCCCAGCAGAGAGAAAAGTCAGGATAACGAGCGCTCCGCCCGCCAAGCGGGCGGCAGGAGCAGCGGGCAAGTGCTTGGTAAGCCAACAGCCCAGTGAACCGGGCGGGGCACTCGAAGAAAGGGGGGCACACTGAGCAAGTACGAGAAATTGGCCCCGCTCCGCTTTCTTAAAAGCAAGGACCACTACGGGAGGTCAAACCAAGGATCTATGGAAGTGGGGGCTCGTCCCCGGTCAATATTGGATCAAACAATAGGGGGCCGTAGCACTGACCTCTTTTTTTTATTGATTCAATACAATAGGGGAAAAGATCGTACAGTTCCCTACCGAGACAAACTCTCAACGGATCCTCCGCGCGCTGGGAATACCTCTTCCGTGCGTCTTTCTCGTGGCGGGAACAGAACAACAGGGAAAGACCCGGCCCAGGGCGAGCTTTATTTATTTAAGAGAGAATGGGGAGTGAATCGAATTCCGTTTCCGTTCTTTGGGGGCTTTCGGGCCCCTCTCGATCTTTTTCTACGTTGAGAAGGGGGAAGGAGTCTAAATCAATGGACATTAATGAACCATCATTGATGGACGTTGCACATGACACGATCAATTCAACTCAAGGTTCGACGCTAATAGAAGTTGCTTCCTTTCCTAGTAGCGAAGGAAAGGGCATGGCTTTTTCGTAGTAATAGTGGGTGGGTCTCATGAGATCTATGTCGACCGTCGAAATCAAACAAAGGTCGAAGGGACATTTGATTCATTAAGGGGCATAGCGGCTCCCTCGTCCGGCGCTATTCCTGGACCTAGCAGCAGACGGGTGGGCCATGCCTGAATTCAGACCAGACTAGATTCTTCTTTGTTTGAGCTGCTCCTAAGCACGCAAACTGAAGATATCACTTGTCCTGGACAAGTACGTAGAGATCTTCGTGGGACCGTAGAGGGAGTATCAATCAATCTTTTCTAGGATTCCTTATCACACAACATATGGAGATATTTACATTGATAGATCAGAGGGTCCTCCCTTGAACAAATATTTGAAGGTTAGGTTACTACCTGCTTCTACGGAAGAGGTTTACTTTGTACCTAACGGAGGTAATATAGATTGGAATCCAGAGTGATAAGAATGAAAGGGTTGATATGGCCACGACTACAACTACTAGCGCTTCAAATTACATTCTAAGGGCGCTACTGAAAGCCTTTTTTAGGTCCTGTAATAGGGAGGTCTAAGCCTCGAAAGCCTTTGGTACTTCGGTAGGGTCATACGACTTTCTTTGCCCCAGCTTGGCGAATCTCATCCCCGAACAATGACATTATTTGTTTGTGCGCCCCTTATCATTCTCGCTCAGTCTTTCAACGGCTAGGAAGGCAGTCATAGAAACGAAGCCTATCGCCACGCCGACCATCAAATACGAGATTGGGCCCCTTGTCAAAGATTTGATGGAATGGCCCACCCCACCCAAGAGCGCTTATGTCATAGGGGAACTTATGGCTGGAAATAATCCTTATGGTTTGTTTTGATATCCGGTAGGAATAATAAAAAAAAGTCCAGGTTGGATGGCGAGCCTAGTGATAGGAGACTTTCTAGCTTGGTTCAGAGAGCACTTGTTGAGTTAAATATTTATGTGTTGTTAAATGTTACGTCCTAAATTCTGAACTATTGGCCCTACTTGTTCGGATGGGTGTTCACCCCAAAGTGTTCTCGGACCGCATGCATACATCCGTAAGTAACTTAGTGCAACATGGAAAATTTCATTGAGAGGAATCAACAAAGAAAAGAAAAACGGGTCAACAACATCAACACGTGTATTTGAGAGACTGTCCTGGAGCTGAGGAGTGTCCACATGAGTTTGTTGTGGTGTTTACACAGGCCTGTGGTGCTCTTTTATATTATGTCAAGAGTTTGGATTGCTACACTTAAGTAGAAAGAAAAGAAGGAATTGGAAAATAAAAAGGGGGTGCTATTCTGAAGACTAGAAAGGCGGAAGCGAAAAATTACTTATACCGAGTTCCCCAACAGCATCTTAGCTTAGTAGCAATACTCTTTCTACTGGCGTGGCACTGCTGGATACTTCTGATCAATAGAACACGAAGAGGAGAAAAAATAAAGCTTATGCTGAGCATCTATTTGAGTCGATCATTTCCAAGATCTAATTCCAGTTTTTTCTTATGTAGTGGAAACGCCTTACAATCTGATGTTTTACGCTTAAGGGAAGAAATGTTCTTGGTGGATGCAGGACTTGGGACCCCCAAAATTTGTATGCAAGATGAGCTTACAGGAATGCCAATCAACCGAGCCACCAGGTTTAAGAATAAGGTAGGATTCCTGGATCTAGTGGCTAGTGAATCACTGATCAAAGAGCAGATTTTAGAGAGATTCTTCATCGATCTAGTGGCCGATAAATCATTGATCAAAGAGCGAGAAAACGCCAGGTTTAATGATTTGGTGGGATCTACAAATGTAGTGGCTGGTGAACCGCTTCTTCTCCTTCCACAAAGATTCAGACAAATCCGAGCTTGGATGGAGCTGAACAAGATTTGGCGAACAAATACAAAGGTCAAAGGCTTTATTGTTGAGAAAGTAAAAGGAGGTTATTCAGTAGCCATCGCATGTTTCATTACTTTTCTTCCATTCCGATGCAGAAGGAAAAGGATATCAAATGATCGATTCACCATTGAGAACATTAACCCCAAAAAGATGAATATTATGGTCTTCTAACAACGGCAAATCAAAGAAGAACTTGATGAGCGAAATCCGCTGACAAAAAAAAGAGAGAACTTTTTGAATATCGATGCCTAGTGTCCCCTTATAACCTAGGATTAGTGATGATAGGGCTGATATGGTATCTCTGAAATTGGGATTTAATGGTATATATAAAGAGGATCACATGGGCTTCTCGGGTGGAGGTCGGTTGAAGATGATGTGATGCAAGTGAACCTCTATGAAAAAGCTATCGTAAAGTTTCGTTCTTCGTTCCATCGTCAATCAATTTATCACTCAATCAAAAGCCGCTTTGTCATTGTCTGATTTTTGATTGTATGATCACACTCAAAATTATGTATCTACTTATCATATTTTTACCCCTGATCGGTAGTTTTGTACCAGGTTGTTTCGGACATTTTCTAGGAAAAGAAGGAACCGCTATAATAACCACTACGTGCGTTTCATTCTCTTCGATCTTCTCTTTGATTGCTTTTTATGAAGTCGCACTGGGAGATAGTGCTTTTTTATCTAAGAATTGCTCCATGGATCTCATCGAAAATGTTTAATGCTTCTTGGATCTTCTTTGGCGACCGTAAAGGCACTAGATGAATTGCCGAGTAAATAGATCAGATCCGGACGTGGCTGTTGCTCCACAGAGATACGGAATTGACCCGCTCCTACCCACTCCAGGGTACCATAGCATGTCGGGAATAGAGGGGGACATACTGGTTGGGGGCTGTGCCGCCTTGCCTTTCAATCGATACACAATTGAGGAGGCCAATCTGTCATGCCCAAACCTCTAGAAGCATGACCAACGCTCAACCGAGTGAACCCGACCGAGCAAGCCTGTTAGATACTTTCTACCCAATTCACCCATGATCAAGAAAAGATGTGATTTTATTAATTATACAGTAGGAAGCCCATTGATACAATCCTAAATCATTTCTTTAGTCATTGCGCCTTTAAGTCTCAAAATACACATTTCTTATAGTTTGAATAGAACAAGTGATCAAACACAACATAACTTGTTTAATATTCCCAACACCCATATACAACCCACATAGTATCTACGGAGCCTCTAAAGATACAAAAGAGAGTAAAGATGATGCCGGCAACAAGGCCCCGACTATACCTCAAAAGCGACCACAATATAAACAAAAAGGTACAATACTTGACCCTGGAATGAAATGGGGCTCACCGAGTCCGTTGGGAAGAAGATGCAGCACTATATGTGATTAATACTGTCTGCTATGGAACCACCTGCATCCATTTAAAGAAGCAGCACCTCCGGCAGAAGGGATGTTAGTACCATCGAATAGCACTAGTATGTATATCTAAACACCATATCAATAGAATGAATAATGATACAAGAGAAAGAGTCAAGAATTCAATAAGAGCTTCAAATAATATTAAAACATCAAGTTAAAGATCACATAAGTTTTCAAGTCAATTTCTACGTTATTAGATAGGATGGTTTTTAGTGCCGATATGCCACAATCCACAATACCGCAGTGTTCTTACACAAAGTCCAATCACGACCCGATCAGCTAGGTCGTCTCGCTTGAGATATCAACCATAACCACAATGTCAATTATCATTTTCAGCACAATCACCACCATGTGTGCGACATGGAATCCGATCACGACCCGATCGGCTAGGTCGTCTCACTTGAGACATCAACCATAACCACAATTTCAATTATCTCACATCGTACTTCTTTCATATCCTTTCGATTCATTGGCATTGGTGATCACGATTACAAAATCATTCTTGGTACTTGGCCGTAATTCGTAGTTCCAGTTCCCTTTTTTCATATTCAACTATCATTATCATTATCAACAACAATAAGACTTCCCATTAAAGACATTAAATTCACATATTAGCACTTTGAGAATCTTAGGCACATAGATGCTTTTCATACAATTTGGCATAACAACCTTTATTTCGATCTTGAGATGAAGTCTTAACATTTCTAACATATGTTCCACATTTTGAACACATCCTCAAATGGCAAGATAACATGATGAAGCATTTAGAATAATTATCGAACATACATCCTTCAACACAAGTACATTAGGAATAGACAATTCTGTAATGATCAATTTGGGTCTTACACCAATTTCATGAACACCGTGGGATTCGATTCTAAGAAGAAGGGGTTTAGCCAACATACCTCAATTGAGCCTCTTAAAACTCTAATATGTTCCGGAATATTAGCAACTTCAACCTATTTTAGCAATAAAGCAAAATTGAACCCAAAATTAGGAAAACGATCATAATTCTAGCTTCCTTGAGTATTCTATCAAACACGGTGTGTGTATTAAGGTTTCATGGCCCTTTTTATGAAAGACTCCACCAACCCACACCCCATTCTTTTCTATCTTTAATTCACAACCTCCACACATACCTTAGGAACATATGCATGCAAGGTAAGCACTCCCATCCCCATGAATTACCTTAATAATGGCCCATTCTAGTTACATTTTGAAATTAAGAATTTGAGTGATAGAATCTTACCTCTTAGGAAGAAGACCTAGGTGCCTCTCTTGATAATCTTCAAGGTTTTAAGTGAGAATTGAATAGCAATTTGATGAAGATCACTTCCTCCCTATAGGACCCTCTCTCCCACTCTAAAATATCAGAAAATATGATCAAAATGGTCCAAGGCAAGTGTTTTAACGGAATAGGGTCGGGTTTAAAACCCCAAAAATGAAGCTCCGAAACGGGTTCTGCGGTTGCATATACGATCGCATAGTGGTTATGCGGTCCACGAAATGACCGCGAAATCTGGGTGCTAGAACTGAAAAGAAACTGACCTAGTCTGCGGTCACTATGCGGCCCACAGACCTGTTCTGCGGTTGCATAATGCACCGCAGAACGGTTCTGCGGTCGCATAATATAACGTAGAACCTCCCTCCAAAAAATCCCATAGCGGGATATGCGACAAGAGTGCGGCCCGTAAAACGATTATGTGGTCGCATAATGGCCGTGAAATTGACATAAAAAATGCCCCAGAAAACTGCCCCACTCTGTGACCAGTCTGCGGTTCGTAGAGTGGTTCTGAGGCCGCAGAATGGGCCGCTGAAATACCTAATTCTGCACAACATTTTCCTTCAACTCCCCAGCGTACTATTCAATCCATAAAGAGGGCTCTTACTTTGGCATCGAGTAATCTGGATTTTTAGGAAAACTTTTACGGGGCCTTACACAATCACGAATGCTACAGGTGTGAGAGTGATCCTGGTCAGGGAAGGCTAAGATGACGCCTTGCATATGGGTAGTAAGAGGGCGCTTATGCCCCGACGGTGGGGCCATATGGGGAAGGGCCCAACCCAATAGGAACAGTACACCCCCCACTTCAAGCGCACCTATGTATCGACTGAATCACTCTTTTGGTCTATTCGGTGGAATCGGTGAACCACGCGAGCTTATTAGATGCATGGGGTAGAGGGCTCGTAGTATCCCTTGATGGTAGGCTATAATCTTATATTTTAGTCGCTTATTACACTCTAATTCACTGCACTTTACTTGTGTTGAGCTTTAATTGCTAGTATTTTGCACTTATTGCGTATTTTATGCCTTGTAGGAATGATTTCGAGTTATGTAGATGTTGTGGATCTAAATCAAATAATTGGAGTCCAAGGGATTAAGCCGGGATCGTGTTCGGGGGTTGAGGATCACTTCTGGACGCCAAAAATCAAGGAAGAAGCAGCACTTTGAGGAAATGCACTAATGTGACGTACCATGCGTAGCACTGTGCGACGCATCAGTGCAAATGCGCGTCAAAAATTTGAGAAGTTCAGAGGCTTGTAATTTTTGGGTCTGATAGAAAAATA
The DNA here is from genome assembly GCF_000715075.1 of Nicotiana tabacum. Classification (NCBI taxonomy): domain Eukaryota; kingdom Viridiplantae; phylum Streptophyta; class Magnoliopsida; order Solanales; family Solanaceae; genus Nicotiana; species Nicotiana tabacum. The sequence continues at coordinate 49,791,360 of NC_134091.1, forward strand.
TACTAATGCTAGGTATATTGCGTAGCATCAGTACAAAAGTTTTTCAGACAAGCTAAGTTCAGAGAGTTTAAGACCGAAAAAATTGCACTAATACGACGCACTGGGCGTAGCATAGTGCGACGCATGAAAAGCATTAAGTTTTCAAGTTTTCATATTTCAGCTAGGAAATGGTGATTTCGTTTGGGCCCGATCCTACTTGGTATAAGTACATGGAAGAATATTATTTTCTGGACTTTTGACATACTTTAGACCTAAGGAAGTCAAGGAGGAGTTGGACGAGCAAAAGCACAAGGATTTCATCATTCCATCCTCACTCAAGACCCGCGTTTGGATCGAATTTATGATTTTCTATACTTTAATTATATTTGTGATGAATTGCTCCATGTTTATGGAGTAGTTCTCTTTAGGGTTTTATGGATTTGGTGTATTGATGATTGTTTGTGGATTATAACTCTAGTTTTATGTATTGAAGCATTTTTGGATGATTTAACTGTTGCATCTATATTCACTTGTTCATGTAATCGAGAGAGGAATAACTTGTGATATCTTTGCATTATATTAGTGGTTGAGTTCATTAATTTTTCTTAGTAATCGAAAGAGACTAGTTGAACCATTGATTAAACCTAGTTAGGAGGATAATCAAGAGAGATTCTCCTAAAGACCAATCCACTACGCATTCTTGCATATCTTCACGTGCTTAAATTGGTTCATCTTGTGAGGTTAAAACTTAATCGAGAGAGGAGTTTTTGCTGAACGTTTGAACTAATAATTGAGTGAATTCGAGAGACTCACTTGAACATTAGAAGTGAATTATCTAGAGTTAGATCCCAAACAATTATCTTTCACCTATCCTATCAACCCTTATTTTCTTCCATTGATAACTTCTTTGCTTGTTCCTTGTTGTGATTGTCATTACTCAGTAGCTTTAGAATCTGAGTTAATTTTAGTTATTAGTCATATAAATCTTAATTGTTGATTCTCCTGGATAGCAATCTAGCTATAAACTATGATAATACTATTTAACTCTAATCCTTGTGGACACGATATTATACTATACTATCTTTGACTAGAGAGCATAATTTAAGTGTGTTTTTGCGCTCGTCATCACTCAAGTATGGGGTGAAGCAGTTGAAGCTCCGTTGTGATTCACATACTAAAGGGGAAGTATAGAATAAAGAATAGAAACTTATATATGGTATTTATTGACCTAGAAAAAGCATACGATAAAGTCCCAAGGGAGGTTCTGTGGAAATGTTTAGAGGCAAGAGGTGTACCTATAACATATATTAGGGTGATTAAGGACATGTACGATGGGGCCAAAACTCGAGTAAGAGTAGTGGGAGGAAACTCAGGGTACTTCCCGGTTGTTATGGGGTTGCACCAAAGATCAACTCTTAGTCCATTTCTTTTTGCCTTGGTGATGGATGTATTGATGCGACATATCCAAGGGGAGGTGTTGTGGTGTATGTTATTTGAAGATGACATAGTATTGATATAAGAGACGCACAACGGAGTTAATGTGAGACTGGAGGTATGGAGGGAGATTCTGGAGTCTAAAGGCTTTAGGTTGAGTAAGACTAAGACGGAGTAATTAGAGAGCAAGTTCAGTGATATAATCCATGAGGCAGATGTGGAAGCGAGGATTGATACACATGTCATCCCTAAGAGAGAGAGAGTTTCAAGTATCTTGGGTCAATAATCCAAGGGAGTGGTGAGATTGATGATAATGTCACACATCGTATTGGAGTGGGGTAGATGAAATGGAAGCTCACATCCAGTGTCTTGTGTGATAAGAAGGTGCCACCAAGACTTAAAGATAAGTTCTAAAAGTAGTTGTTAGACCAACTATGTTGTATGGGGAGAAATGTTGGCCAGTCAAGAACTCTCATGCTCAGAAGATGAAAGTAGTAGAGATAAGGATACTGAGGTAGATGTGTGGGCATACTAGAAGAGATATGATTAGGAGCGATGTTATTCGGGACACGGTGGGAGTGACATTTGTGATAAAAAAGATGAGGGAAGCGAGGCTGATGTGGGATTATGAAGAGGAGATGCACAGATGCCCCTGTGAGGAGGTGTGAGAGGTTGGCTATTGTGGGTCTGAGAAGAGGTAGAGGTATGCCGAAAAAGTATTGGGGAGAAGTGATTAGACATGAGATGGCATGCCTCCAGCTTTCTGAGGACATGATCCTAAATAAGAAATTATGGAGGTCGAGGATTAGGGTTGAGGGTTAGTAGGCCATCGAGTTCAGGACTCTGCATATGCTATGTTTGTTTTAGTTGTTTGCTTTTTGTTTTACATACCAGCACTAGTATTATCATTTTAGTATTTTCTTATTCGTGGTGTCCAGTAGCATCTGTTGTTCTCCTTGGTAGGTTATGTTAATTCTTTATTTTTTGTTGTTAATGTTTTTATCTTTAATATTTCCGACATGACCTTCTTATTACTGCTCTCCTGTTCTTATCTTATTTTCTTGAGCCGGGGGGCTTTTGCAAATAGCCTCTCTATCTTTACAAGATAAGGGTAAGGTCTGCGTATACTTTATCCTCCCCAGACCCCACAATATGGGATTATACTGGGTAGGTTCATGTTGTTGTTGTTGTTGTTGTTGTTTTTGTTATTTTTGTTATTGAATATATAAAAATAAATAAAGAATTTCTAGTCATAAAAACAGAAGGATTGAATTTCAAAGAAATTCATTCTTGATGGTGATGGAGATTAAGGGGGTAGAGGGTTAAAATGACACCTGGCAATTTATGTGTATAATGGTATATACATTTGATTTCTTTTGTCGAGTTAGAAGAGAAAGAGAAATGAATCAATCATTTTTTAACAAGGATGTAATATTTTTATAATCAATAATTTTTTTTGTAAAATTTTACGCCTTTAAATGGCGCCTTCCTTTTATATAATCCTAGCAAAAATAGCACATAACAGAGATGGACATTCCACCTGATCTTTGTTCATTACATCCAAAAGACCATCCTTATAACTGTTAATAGAACAAATACAAAGTAGCTTTCTTACCATTATACAAAAAGCACATATCAAATGTACGTAAGAAATTCTACTTATGTATGAAATGAGCTCTCAAAAAATGCTATACAGAAAATTACATGGATTCAATAACAAATTTCCTTCTTCCCTTGTGTCTAAATGTAGCCATTTGTATCTTATCCATAAGATATGGGCCTGTAGCTTGATTGGGAGGATCCTTCCCATTATAAAAGATAAAATTCCCAGGAATGATGCTCCATTTAGCCAATACAACTGCTACTTGATTAGCTTCACGGTAGCGATATTTGATGGAAAACTCGCAAGATTGTAAGAGTGGTAGAATATCCTTAATTGCGTCCTGCATTTACCAAGATGGATCATACAAGCCTTTCAGCATGTTAACCAAGATCAAAGAGTCACATTCTAAAATTAAAATGCGATATTCCCGGTCGGTGCACCATTTAACTGCAATCAATGCTGCTTTAGCCTAAGCTAAGTTACTACTACCCCTTTCCAGTGGTTGTACAAATTCCATAATCAAAGCACCATTAGAATTTCTAATTATGCCCCCGATCCCATATTCCCTTCTCCATCACTACTACCATCTGTGTTAAGCTTAAACCAATTTATAACTGGTTTAATCTATCTAACAATAATAGTTTCAACAGTAGGAACAAATGCAAAAATTTGTTGGCAAATGACATCCCATTGGTTGCCCCAATCCTTCTTCAGATTCTTTGCAATAGACCATCTAAGGTGTGAGAGTATTTGATGGAGTATTCTGGCCACATAAACACTAAAGGATCCATATCTGACTACACATCGCGCCTTCTATATCTCCCAGCAGATAACTATAGGAGTAATCCTCAGAATCTCCTTATGAATAAAATTCTTGGGCTTCATTGACCACCATCTTAAAATCATTAATTTGATGGGAATATCTTCCAATTTAATTTCCAAGGAATTTCCGAAGGTTTTCCATAGTCTGATTGCTACTTCTCTAGTCATGAATGTGTGATTAATTGTTTTTCCTTTAGGTATCCTGCAGCAAAAATATTTGGAGGCAAATTATTGACCAAACTTGAGAAAAACTTCATCGAACGATAATTTTTCCTTTAAAAGTCTCCACATGAGAAAAGACATTTTGAAAGGCAAATGTTTATGCCAAATATTCTGAAAAAGGGGAATGTGTCCCTAACTTGTCTAGCTTTTCTCTAACCCGATGTTGCAGTAAATTTGCCATTGTAAGTTGGCATCCAAATAGGAGAATCATTCTTCCTGTGATCTCTAATGGTAATGGATAAAATCTGTCCAGTCATGTATTCAGGTAGTTGTAGATAACCAATGCTCCATCTTCCATCTACGATGATATCATTAATAGTTTGTTTAGCCGGTGATTAATTATAATGAATGACCTGAGCAATGGCCTCAAAACCTATCCAATTGTCCCACCACAAGATAGAATTGCCTAAATTTATCTTCCATAACATATTGTCTTCAACTTTATCCTTGACTTGCATGAGCTTTTTCCATCCATGTGACTGCCCTGTCCTCAATTTCCTCTTTGCTGGATGATCAATCGTACAATATTTGTATTGCAGGAAAGTAGACTATAAGGTCTCACATGTCCCAAACCTCCACCATCTTTTCATAGCCAAAGCTTCATTGATATCCATCAAACTCCTAAAACCTACACTCCCTTCTTCCACTGGATACCATAGATTGACCCAAGAACTCCATTGATATCTTTGTTTTCCTTCAGAAGAACCCCAAAAATATTTAGCCATATATCTCTCAATCTGCTTGAAAACAGTGATTGGAGGCTCCATAGCTGCTAGCAGATGAATTTGTTGCGACTGCAGTACATGTTTAATTAAAATAGCTCTGCCTTCTATTGATAGAAATTTTCCTTGCCATGCAGATGTTTCTCTCACAATCTTTGTGATTAAATCATTAAAGAAAGAAATCCTCTTCCTCCCACATACAATGGACACCCCAAGTAAGTTATAGGAAATTCTTTATACTTGTATCCTGTGATATCCTTTATTCTTTGAATGTCTTCACCGGAGATAGTTGAATGCACCATAAAGCAACTTTTATCTATACTAATAAATTGTCCAGAACATATTTCATACTTTTGGAGTTGCTGAATGATCAAATTTAAAGATGAATCATTACCAGCTAAGAAGATAATCACATTATCAACATAATCTAGGTGATTGATTTGTGGTCCTTATCTTGGCACTGAAACCCCCCTAAAATCTTGATAACTGGATAGCTGATTGAGTAGTTTAGACAAGACCTCTGCCCCAATAATGAACAACACAGGTGATAAAGGATCACCTTGTTTCAAGCCTCTTGTAGAATGAAAAAATCCCTTCCTTGAACCATTTATTAGAATAGAATACCAAACATTTGCAATTGATCTCCATATCAAGTCTACTTACTCTTCTGAAGAACCAAATTTTCTCAGAGTGGCCATGAGGAATTGTCTAATCCATTCTGTCATATGCTTTAACATATCAAGTTTAATGACTGTATTACCCCCTTCCTAATTGTATTTCATCCTATGGATAATTTCCCGAGCAAGAAGCACATTTTCTGTAATTAACCTCCGTGGATAAATCCACTTTGGTTCTCATATTGGGATGAAATGGTGCCAATCTATTGCTAATGATTTTTGACAAGATCTTGTTGGTGAAGTTACTGAGACTAATTGTTCGCAAATATGAAAAAGTTGTTGGATTCTCTACCTTTGGAATTAAGACTAAACGTGCGTTAGTGTAGAACTTAGTTAGCGCAGCTCCACTGAAGAATAACTGTGCAACACTGACTAAATTAGATTTGATAATTTCCCAGCAAGTTTGGTAAAAAGAGCCACCATACCCATCAGGCCCAGGTGCGCTGTTTGGGTCCATATCAAAAATAGCCATCCTAATCTCTTCTTCATTTGGAATGACCATTAAAGCTTCATTGTCATCTTGTGTAATCACCTGCTTATACAGTCTAAATGATGTAGATTGGTAACTCCTTCAGATGTAAAAAGGTTTGAAAAATGATTCACGGCTTCTTCTGAAATGAGATTATCCCTAGTAATCCACTCTCCATGTTGGTTCATTATTCTATGCAAAGTTGATCTTCTCCTCCTGTCATTAATAATAGCATGGAAATACTTGCTATTAGTGTCACCCTATTTAAGCCATCTAACATTAGCTTTTTATCTTAATATTGATTCTTCATATTTGATCCATCTAGTATGCTCAGCTTGAGTTATGCATTTCAGCTCTTCCATCTTCAACATCATTATCAATATATTCTTCCTCTAACTATTATATTTTAGATTCCTATTCCTTGACCTTGCTAAAAACATTGCCAATTTCCTCCCTGGACCATACACTGAGAACTTTGCTGAGATTTTTAAGCTTCATCTGGAATCTCCTCATAGTATTGCCTTCTACTTCCAGTTGTCAGGCTGACTGAAAAAATGATATGAAGTTAGGCTGTTCAGTCCAGAACTTCAAAAATTTGAAATACTTGATACCCTCATTTTCAGTTGTGGAACATCTAACTAGCATTGGTGTATGATCTAAACCTGTGCTAGCCATGTGTTTTACATTGAACCTTGAAGTCTTTGATGTCCACTCATGATTCACAAATACTCTATCTAACCTCTTCCATATTCTTTTCCATTTGCCTCTAGCATTACACCATGTGAATCTAGGCCCGGTATAACCAATAATTCAAGAATAAATTGAGACTCTTTTCTTTAAAATATTAAGAAAAAGGCCTATATATACTTAGCAAAATCAGCTATCCCTTATTCAAAAGTCTCACATATACCATTATTTTCTAATTCCGCAAATAGACTTCACAGTACCAGCTTTTTCTTGTTGAGATGTGGAGGTCTTGGATGCATTTGACAAACTAATTTGGCACCGATAAGTAATTTTTTGTTTTGTACAGGGAGGAACCTATTTTATGTTATATCAAGGGTTGTTAAATATATTTTCATTTGTATATCCTACAATTTTATTGTCTCTTTTATTAGGATTTAATCGATATAATATCGTATTGAGTTTTATACGTTTTAGCCGATCCCTATATTGAGATATATATTGAAAATTATTGAGATAGGAAAATAAATTTGATTGCTGAAAGCACTTATAATGACCAGTGTTCTAAAAGGTATGGACGTGAGGCCAGATTTTTTATCTAATATGGAAAAATGCGTAAGCCTAGTAGTGCGGATTTTTAATATTTTATAAATAAATAAAATACATATATAAAAAAAATTACATTAAAATTATATAAATTCAAGAAAATTATAAAATTAGTAGGAAAAATGTTATAAACATGCTAATATGTGCATGAACCTTACAAAAACAATTTACTTAAAAAATTGAAAACGTGATCATTACACTTATAACATGATTATGATGGAACATACTTAAAGTTATAAAATGATATTTTAGTTCCTAATAATTCAAAGAATAAAAATGACAATAATATAAAGTTATTGTTTAAAACCTTAAACTAGATAACTCACAAATACTCATTATAATACAAATAGCCAGAATAGAATCTTCAAAATAATACTAAACTTGGGCGTTATCATAAGAAATTTTCAAACCAAAAACTAACTTGAAAATAATAAATTAAAAAATGCAAAAAACAACAACAAAAGAACTTGAAAAAATTGAAGCATAAAAAAAAATACGAGTGCGGAAGCAGAGTTAAAATTGAAGAGCAAAACTCTTTGCTTTATGATTTGCACTTCACAGACAAAGTTCTAAATTATATTTGTTACTCGCTAAACAACAAAAAGAAAATATTATGCAATTAGGTTAAACAATTAGAAAACAACTTCTGATTTCTGATATTTTACGTTGAGAATTTACTCTAAGTTAACTTTTAGAAATCTAATTTTTTTTTTTTAAAAAAAAAGATACATTAAGTAATTTTGGCTCAAATTTATAAAAGGTCTTGGGGATTACTCCCCAAATGTAACTCTCAGAATGTTAAGACTTATGCCTCGCGGTACTTAAGCCCCCCTAAGTACGCCTCGATGCGTCTATAATACTCCTCTAACCCAGGGCTCGCCCACAAAATACATTTTAAATACTGGTAATAACCAGATCTGTTTTCATCATTAAAGGTTTTTAACAATCGGAATGACAATTAGCAAAGTAAAATGTTGGTTGCTAAATGAAGGTATAATGAACGAATTTCTTGTCGCACTAGAAATGTTTTAATGATCAGATTCAGTGTGGGATAGCTTTGACATAGCTAAAATTGCAAACGCAGGTTACAAGTTAGAATATGTTGCTCCTAAAAAACAAGGTGAGTCCTCAATTGGAGAAATTGACTTGGATGGCATTAGGGGTGGAATGCTGTAATTTGCTATGTCCTTGGGGAACATCCTCCTTTTGCGGTTATACAAGGATACATTCAGAGTTTATGGGGAAAGTATGGGATAGATAGGATTGCTATGCTAAAGAATGGAGTGATTATAATTAGATTTGAAACTGAGATAGGAAAACAGGAGGTGATTCAGGGTGGAATTTTTCATTTTGACAACAAACCTCTCATAGTCAAAGCATGGACGCCAGATTTGGAATTCACTAGAGAGGAGTTGCAGACTGCTCCAATATGGATTAGGTTTCCAGGACTGAATTTCAAGTAATGAAGCCCTAAAGGATTGAGCAAAATAGGTAGTTTGTTTGGTAAACCTCTGATGGTAGATCATAATACAGAAAAGAGGAATGGACTAAACTTTGCACGATTGCTGGTTGAAGTAGAAATGGATGCCAAGCTTCCTGATGTGATATTATTTAGGAATGAGAAGGGTAAGCTGGTTGAATAGAAAGTTAGCTATGATTGGAAACCTACTATATGTGGTCATTGCTCAAAGTATGGACATGCAGAGGAGGTATGTAGATTGAAAAAGAAAGCACCAAAAGTTCAGAACCAAAATGAAGAAACTAGAGTAAAGCAGGGGGGTGGGCAAACAGAAGTTAGGAATGAACAACCTCGTGAACAAATTACAAGGAGGAGACAAAGGAAAGCACCATAGTTCACCTACTAAAACTGGTAACTTTCAAGCAACTGGGAAAAATAAGACAGATGAGGGGTCAAGTTGGCAGACTCCACTCAAATATGGCAAGATTATGATCAAGCAGACTACACAGATGGAGAGTTCCAACTCTTTTCAGGTGCTACATAGGAATAATACACATGTTGAGTGTTCAAAAAGAGCAACAATGCCAAATGTGGGAGGATAATCTATTCCTCAATTGGGGAATGGATAATTTACTTAGTTAGAATGTTAGGGGGCTCAATGCCCCTAATAAGCAAAAGGATATTAAGCTTCTTTGCAATAAAGAAAAAGTTGGCTTAATAGGCCTACTTGAAACAAAAATAAAAAAGACAAACTAGATGGTATAACAAGGAAGTTGTTTGCTGGTTGGGAGTACTTATGCAATCTAGAAACTCATTATAATGGTTGAATTTGGATAACATGGTGACCAGACTACTATGTGATAAAAGTTGTTCATATCTCACCTCAGATTTTGACTTGTGAGGTGTTCTTCATCCCAATGCAGCTGAAGTTTGATATATCCTATGTGTACGCCTTCAACACTAAGGAAGAAAGGAAGGAGTTATGGGAAGAATTAGTGAGGCATATCAGGGGATGCACTAAGCCATGGCTAGTACTGGGGGATTTTAACTCAGTGCTACACTCAACAGATAGAATTGGAGGGAATGCAGTAACTTGGGCAGTGGTGCTTGATTTCCAGCAATGTGTGTAAGAAAGTGGATTGATGGAAATGCCTACTCAAGGGATTAGATATACTTGGAATGATAAAAATAACGAGCAGAGGATCTTTTTCAAAATAGATTGGATCTTTATGAATGGTGAATGGCCTGATAAAATGCCAACTTGTAATGCTAGATTCCTTGCTGAGGGAATTAGTGATCACTGCCCGGCTAAGGTATCCTTTACAGAGAGAGGATATGAAAATAGAGGTTCATTTCACTTTAGTAACATTTGGGTACACCATCCTCAGTTTAATGCAACAGTCACAGACGTGTGAGACATGAATATTGAAGGATATACAATGTACAGAGTGGTGCAGAAACTAAAGCTATTGAAGAAGAAGTTGAAGAGACTACAATCTCATCTAATTCACAGTATTATGGCAGAAGCAGAAGAGGACAAGAGAATACTTTAAGCAAGTTCAGGAACAATTGCAACAGAGCCCTATGAATGTAGCTCTGCAAAGTAGAGAAACTGAGGTCTATAAATAATTCAGGAGAACTTCCATCTTAACAGAAGTATACATGCAACAGAAGAGTAAAGCCAACTGGATTAGATTAGAAGATAATAAAATCAGTTACTTCTATTCAGTAATAAAACACAGGAAGTTGAAGCAAACTATTACACAACTGAAGGATGGAGATGGCAATTGGCAGAAAAACCATGATATAATTGCAACCATGTTTGTTGATTTCTAGGAGGATCTATTGGGGAAATATTCAAGTACAAGAACTAAAGCAGTGGAAGGTATCCTGAAGAACGGTAAAATACTGTCAACAGAACAATAGATGAAACTAATAAAACCTTTTGGGGACAAAGATGTGAAGGAAGCAATGTTTTACATTGGTAGTAATAAAAGCCTAGGTCTTGATGGTTATGGCAGTGGGTTTTATAAAGCAGCCTGGCAAGTGGTAGGGCAGGAAGTAACTGAGGCAGTGCTTGAATTTTTTCAGAATAGGAAGTTATTCAAGTAGATTAATACAACTAGTATTGCTCTTATACCTAAGGTGGATGTGCCAGAAAATGCTAGCCAATTCAGACCAATCTCCTGCTGTAATGTCCTCTATAAATGTATATCTAAACTGATCTGTGATAGGCTGAAAGTTTATGTGAACTACTTGATAGCTGATAACCACTCAGCTTTTGTGTAGGGGAGATCAATGATGCATAATGTGTAGATTTATCATGACCTGTTAAGACACTACAACAGGAGGACAAGTTCTAGATGTTTGATGAAAATTGATTTGAGGAAAGCTTATGATATGGTGAGTTGGGAATTTCTTGAGAAAGATTTAATAGGCTTTGGATTTCCAGACATATTTGTTCAATGGATCATGGTGTGTGTTTCAACAACTAGATTCTCTATTAAGGTGAATGGTGTGGGACATGGTTTCTTTGCAGGAAAAAGGGGCCTGAGGCAAGGTGATACTATGTCACCTTTACTATATGTTATAGTCATGGAATACTTATCTAGAGCATTGAAGACAATTAGCATGCTCCCTGACTTCAGATTCCACCCAATGTGCAAAGGCTTGAGGCTTACTCACCTTATATTTGCTGATGATCTCATAATATTCTGCAAGGGTAATGTAAGTTCAGTTAAGAGAGTTATTAAAGCTCTGAACTACTTTGGTATGGTCTCAGGTTTGACTACTAATCTGGACAAATCCAGTATTTTTATAGCTGGGGTGGAGGAGAGCATAAAAGAAGAATTTTTAGCCATTATAGGTTTTTCATTGGGGACATTTACTATCAGATATCTAGGGCTGCCAATATCCCCTAAGAAATGGAGTAAAATAGACTGCCAAATGTTAGCTGGCAAGATTACTTAAAGGATCACTGTTACATATGGTAGGCATCTCTCTTATGCTAGCAGGCTGTAGATTGTTAATGCAATATTGTTCTCTATACACAGTTTTTGTGGGTCTGTTTTTATTTTGCCTCAAAGTGTCTTAAAAAAGATAGACAAATTGTGTAGAGAATATCTTTGGGGAAAGAGTGAAGATAAAAAGAAAGTGGCACTAATTGCTTGGGAATAAATGTGCTGCCCAAAGAAACTAGGAGGCCTAAATATTAAAGGAAGCAGGATTGGAACATAGCTTCAGTGGGGAAGTTGATGTGGCAACTGTTAATGTGCAAGGAGTCTCTATGGGTTCATGGGGTATATATGAAGTCTGAACCAAATATATGGAGTCAAAAACCTCCCCTAGACTGTAGTTGGTACTGGAAGAAACTGAATTCTCTTAAGGAGGTAATGCAGGATTGGTATATTCAAGGTAGGTATAAGCTCACAAGCAAAGGAGAGTACTCAATCACTCACAGTTACCTTGCCCTCATTGGCCAATACAACAAGTTTGATGTAGCTACACTAGTATGGACAGCCTTGGCCCAGCCAAAGCATCGATTCATTATGTGGCTAGCAGTCCAAGGAAGATTACTTACCAAAGAAAGGATGCTTAAACTCCACATTCAGGTGGTAGATTCCAGTTGTTGTTTATGCAATGCTCAGGTGTTGGAAACCAATGCACAACTATTCAAGGAGTGTGATTGGAGTAAGTCAGTATGACAGGCTGTGCTGCAATGGATAGGGATAATTGTACAAGTTGCTGATGCAAAGATCATGCTGGAATCTATAAAAAAGAAACACTAGAAGGTATTTAAGAAGGAACTAGTAGCAGCCATATGTGCAACAATGATATATCATACTTGGAGAGCTAGAAATTGGAAGTTATTTCGTGAAGTAAATGTACATAGTAGTGAGCTGATAAGACTAATAAAAAGGGGGATTAAGGAAAGAGTAGAGATGCTAAGTGCATCAAAGAAAGCACAGAAATATAGCAGGTTCAGGATATACAGTGTAATTAGAGGATTACTATATTTTGTTGAGGCCTAAAGTCTGCATTCAGAACTTAGGTGCTCTTTATTTTGTACTGGTTTTGGAGGTCAATGGTAATATTTATATTTGCTATAAAAAATCATGCATTAGTTTCCTACCTCCAAAATTCCAATCGATTGAAGAGGAAGGTGAATTCTAGGTTGAATTTGAAGATACAAAATGGAGCTCCCTCGTGCGAGGAGGAAACACTGAGAAAGTGAAGAAGGAAATTCATGCACCTCGCAGACTCCAGTTCTCAGAAATAAGAACATTTGCACCTCCGACTCTAGTTGGTGAGAGGAATGAAAATTTGGAGATCCTTGAAGTGAAGAACAATCGCAGCTCGCATATGGGTAACCCTTGTCTTATGTGCCTCCTTTTATGTGGGATGGTAAGCTTACGGTGAAAATTATCGAGGAAGATATGAAGTCGCAGGGGGAATATTGGATTTCTGTACTGATTGGATGCGTCCTTGGTTATCTATATGAACGATCGATGGTCAATTATACTACATCTGTGTGAAACTTTATAAAAAAACCTAAGATCCTTTATTATGATGAAATTACTATATATTCAGATTCCACACAGTAGAGGATAAAGATATGGTGATGCAAGCTGCCCCCTATACTATCCACAAGAAATTATTTATATTGAAGCAATGGAAAATTGACTTCTATTTTGATCCTGAATACTTGAGCACTATTTCTTTATGGACTAAGTTTTGGGGACTTCCAGTAGGGGTATTAGTCAAGTGAAGCTTTAAGCAAACTAGCTAGTGGGGTGGAGAAACTATTGTAGGCTGATAAGTTCACTATAGATTTGGAAAAGATCTCTTATGCAAGAGTGCCGGTGGAGGCGGATGTATCTCACCCACTGCTGATTTGTATTGAAATTGTTACTCCTTTTGGGGTATTTTAACAATAGGTCTCTTATGATTGGAAGCCCAAGTTTTGTATTGATTGCATCAAATTTGGGCATGAGTCCGCTAACTATTGGAAAAATGCACCAAAGCAGGAGGATAATGAGTTCAAAGAGGCTCCCAAGAAAAAGAGACGAAGAAACAGAAAGAAAACAAAGATAAGTGATCCAGTATGGCAAGTTAAAGGACAAATTTGAATAGAAAATGAAGGATAGAATAATACAATACTGCAGCTTTGGTACCAGATCAGAATGGAAAAATAAAGCAGATCACAGTGGCTTTTGAGGCAGTACTTGATGGGCAACTTGATCTAGCAGTCCAGTGCAGTGTAAGCGCCAAAAGTAAAGAGCTTAATAGAGATACTATACATAAAGGAGAGCAAGGGAGAAGATAATCTATACAGACCCAGTAAGCTGTGCTACAAATATACAAGCTTCAAACAGGGTTGAAGCATTAAGATAAGAAGTGTCAAGCACTAGAGGGGTAGGAAATGTATGTGATATGGAGAAATTAAATCCCCATTATTATTACTACTTGAAACATTAGAGGGTTGAGTCTCTCAAAATAGAAAAAGTTGAAGCTCTTTATGGAATAAAATAAAATTGACCTTATCTGGTGTGTTGAAACTAGAATCAAAGAAATAAAAGCAGAGAAGATCATGCAAAAGGTAGCTAAGAATTGAAGATACTATTATAATTACCCTGCAACAGTAAATGGTAAAATTTGGCTCCTTTGGAAAAGTCATAACTTTGTAAAAAATAATAGAAGTAAAAGAACAGTTTATTTATTTACAAACTGCCAGTTTACTATTTTGCTCTCAGTAGTTTATGCTAGAAATGATGTAGAGGCTGATTTCTTGAATCAAAGGGTATCTGATCATTCTCCTATTCTCATGAAATGCTGAAAATAGAAAGGTATTCACCCAAAACCTTTTAAGCTGTTTGTTAGTGTGATGGAGCATCCTGAGTTCAATGAAGTATCACAAGGAGAATGGCAACAAAATTCAAGTGGGGAAGCTATGGTTAGCATATAGAAGATATTGAAGCTACTGAAATACGAACTGAAAGAGTTGAATACTTACATGACATACTATGATAAGAGATTAAATCAAGCTAGATAAGTCTTGGAAGTAGTTCAGGTCTCTATCCTTGCACAACTTTTCTGTCAAAGTTTATTTGATCAAGAGAAACGTTTGTTGGCTGAGATAGATAAATGGAGCATCATTGAGGAGCAAGTTAGGAAACAGAAATCCAGGACCTACTGGATATCATGTGGAGATACAAACTCAAAGTACTTCCGTGCACAGTGGAAGATCAGAATAAGTAAAAAAACCATCTCTTATGTATACACTGACACTCAAATTAAATTAACAGATCCAATACAGATGGAAGCCACGGGTGAATGCATTCTGGTGATGCCATGTCCAAACTCTGAGTTAACAAAAAAAGAGCCTTGTGTGAGTCTAGAACATAAATTTTCTATGATACAGGAAGTAACTAAAGAAGAGATAGATGCAACAATACAAGATATGCCTGAAACAAATCTCCAGGAATTGATGGCTATCCAGTAGAGTTTTTTTTTTACTAAAACTTGGGTTGTGGTCAAATAAAAGGTTTATGCTTATGTATTGAGTTTTTTAGAAACTAGGAAGCTACTGAAATAAATGAACAGCACTGCCATCACCTTGGTACCTAAATTTTCCTCTCCTTCTGTGATGACCCGATAGGGTATTTATAGTTTTACCCTTTATTTTATATTTCAAGACCTCGAATAGCTCCAATTATCCTTCCTCGATTTGAGTGCATAGTCCGTGTCCTTTTTATGGAAGGGTTTTATGAGAAAATTGATGAAAATGTGAAATCGTGCATTAAAACTCAATTGAGTTGACTACGATCAACGTTTTATAAATGCTGACCCAGATCAGTATTTTGACGGTCCCGGTGGGTCCGTATCATAATTTGGGGTTTGAACATATACCCGAGTCGAATTCGAAAGTCCCTAACTTGATTTATCGTAATTTATTGAAAACTAGCAATTTAAAGGTTTTAAGAATTCCTAAGTAGGACCGTAGGTTGACTTTATTGCTACCGGATTTAGATTACGGTTCCAGAATTTGGTATAGGTTCGTTTCAGTATTTGTGACTTGTCTGCAAAATTTGGTGCAAGACGGAGTTGATTTGACGTGATTCGGACGTCCGGTTGAAAAATTGAATGTTCTTACGTTTCATTGAAAATTTTATTCGTTTTGGTGTCTGATTTGTAGTTTTTGGAGTTATTTTGGTGTTTTGATCACGCGAGCGAGTTTGTATGATATTTTTGGACTTGTGTGCATGTTTGGTTTGGAGCCCCAATGGCTCGGGTGAGTTTCAGATAAGTTACGGATGATTTTGAACTTAGGAAAATGCGGGTTTTAGTTTCTGCTGGTTTCTGGTGAATGCTTCTTCGCGATCGCGAAGAAGCTCTGGCGATCGTGAAGAGTAGTTTGGGATTCGGGTGGATTTACTCATCACGAACGCATAGCAGTGGGGAGTCTGCCCTTCGTGAACACGGCCATTCCATCGCGAACGCGTAGTGTTAGGAGGCGGGGGCTGGGAGAGGAACTTACTATATGTGAACACGAGCCCAGGCTCGCGAACGCGAAGGTGAGGTGGGCTAAGCCTACGCGAACACGTAGAGTGTTTCACGATCGCGTAAGCAAACTGGGCAGTGCCCTTCGCGAACGCGTCAGGTGTCTCGTGAACGTGATGAACACCTGGCGCCCAGTCATTTAAACTTCCAAAAATTGGGATTTCACCCATTTTTTCACCATCTTCTCATCAGACCTCAGCCTTGAGGCAATTTGGGAGAGAAATTTCATCACCCTTTCATAAGTTAGTGTACTTTAACTTGTTTCCTTCTATTTCGATTAACACCCACTAATTTCTAACCTTAATCTATGTTCTTTCATGATAGAAAATTAGGGATTTGGGAAGAATTGAAGATTTTTGTAAAATTAAGATGTAGATCTCAAATTGAGGTTAGATTTTGAAACTAATTATATAATCGGGCTCGAAGGTGAATCGGTAATTGGGTTGTGGTCTGAATCTCGGATTTTGACCAAGTGGGCTCGAGGTTGACTTTTGTTGACTTTTTGGGTAAAATGTGAAGATCTTAACTTTATGTCTTGTAATTGATTTCCCTAGCATTATTTGATGTTATTGAGTCGATTTTGGTTATATTTGATTGGTTTGGAGGCGGAGTTTAGAGGAAAGGCCCCGGTAGAGCTTTGATTTGCTTGCGCAGCGAGGTAAGTGTTGGGTCTAACCTTGATTTGAGGGAATAGGAACCCTTGAGCTATGTGCTATGTGAATTTTATGTGTAGCAGTGTATATGCGAGGTGACAAATGTATATACACCGTCAATTACTTGTTTCCATGCTTACCCATATTTCACTAATTATTTTATTCCATGTCTTAATTGTTACATACTTTAATTGCTTCCTATGACTTAACTTGCTACTTTTCATTTATTATTCTCGTATTAAAAATGGTAATTTCGTTCATTCTTTCCCGATAAATTGCTACTTGCCTTAATTATCTTACTTGTACACTTTAACTGTCATATATTTGGCTTGTCTTGTTGCTCAGTACTAATTGTAGCATTTCTTATTTTGGTGGGAGATTCTTTTATGGTTTTGCTTTGATATTCGTCAATCATAAAGATTCTTGTGATTCAAGTTGTTAAATTAATTGCACTTATTGATTTTATTCATGGATCGGGTTGCACACCGTAATAGGTGAAATAAGGGAGGATTGTTATTGATATGTCGGGATTGGGTTGCACGCCCCAACAAATAGAATAAGGGAGGATTGATATGGTAAAATAAATGAGGATTATGATATTGATTCTGACTATATGGTGGGATCGGGTTGCGCGCCGCAACAGATTTTACTTGTTATTATTTATATTGATATGGTAAAATAAGAGAGGATCATGTTTGTACGGTGGGATCGGGTTGCGCGCCGCAACGGATTGTGTGTTTTGTATTCCTTATTATATTGTGTTGGCTTCAGTGCTTTCGTACGAGATTTTGAGGATTGGTATTTCTGGTGTACTGATTTCGAGGATTGAGTTGCTTTTCATATGTTATCTGCCTTATTCTATCATTGATGATTGAACCCTTCTATTCTTATTCTCTCGTAGATAGCGAGAACACACACTGCATCTACAGCTGAAACTAGGAGCCGGAGCCCCTGTGGCATCTACGACAAGGGGCAGAGGTCGAGGTCGAGGTCGCGACAGAGGCAGAGGTAGAGGAAGAGGTAGAGGTAGAGCTCAGCCCAGAGCTCGAGTAGTAGGACCCACAGTGAAGCCTCAGGTAGATTTTTAGGAGGAGGTTCCAGCTCAGACTGTACCTGTCGGACCACCTCAAATTCCGGAGGGGTTCATAGACACTCCATTGCTTTAAGACGCTCTAGTCCGTTTGGTGGGCCTTATGGAGAGTGTGGCCCAGACTGGTACATTCCTGGTTGCACTAGCCATCTCTCGGGATGGGGGAGGAGCATAGACTTTGGCTACTCACACCTTGGAGCAGGTGGCTCCCCAGTATTAGACTCCAGCAACCCCGCCAGTTGGGGTAGTGCACCCGGTTGTTGCGGCACAGGCCGGTGATAGGACCACTTTGTTTTCTGAGGCTATGTTGAGGTTGGATAAGTTTACCAAGCTCTTTCCTCTTCATTTCAGTGGTACATCTTCTGAGGACCCACGGGATTTTCTGGACCATTGCCACGAGGTGTTGCATAACATGGGTATAGTTGAGACCAATAGGGTCGATTTTGCAGCATTTCAGATAATTGGTTCTTCCCGAAGATGGTGGAGAGATTATATGTTGACTAGACCACCTGGGTCACCTACACTTACATGGGATCAATTCTCACAGCTATTTTTAGGGAAGTTCATTACTGTCACCTTGAGAGAGAGTACTGCAGGCAGTTTGAGCGACTCCAGCAGGGTAGTATGACTATCACCCAATATGATACTCGATTTGTGGACCTAGCTCGCCATGCCACTATATTTCTTCCTACTGAGAGGGAGAGAATGATGAGATTTATTGATGGGCTCACTTTTACTATCAGGCTACAGATGGACAAGGAGACCGGGAGTGATATTTCTTTCCAGATGTTCGTAGATATTGCTAGACGGATCGAGTTGGTTCGTGCTTAGGAGAGGGGGTCGGTGTCAGATAAGAGGCCTCGTCATTCCGGTAGTTTTAGTGGTGCCTCATCTGGAGGCAGGGGTACCTTTGGTAGATGCCATCCTCCCATTCCATTTCATTCAGTGCTTGAGGCATCTCACAGTACTTCAGGGAGACGTGATCCTTATGTGCTTCATTCTAGACAGCCAGACTATAGTACACCATCAGCTCATATCAGTGCACCTCCAATTCAGAGCTATCACCGTGGTTATTCGGCCCGTTTTGGTCAACTTCAGCTTCAACAGCCACAACAACAAGATAGATGTTTTGAGTGTGGTAGTATTGGTCATATCAGAAGGTTCTGTCCGAGATTATTGGGCGGTATGACACAACATAGTACTCGTGCCATGGTTCTAGCACCAGTTGCTCTACCGTCCGCTCAGCCAGCTAAAGGCAGTGGTCAGGCAGCCAGAGATGGAGGTCAGGCCATTAGAGAAGGAGGTCCTTCCATTATAGGTGGGGGATAGCTAGCTAGAGGCCGTCCCAGAGACGTAGTTAAGACTTGTGGGCCCCAACCCTGATGTTATTCTTTCCCAGCTAGGCCTGAGGCCGAGTCATCTAACGTCATTATCAAAGGTATAGTTCCAGTTTTCCATACATATTATTCAGTTATATTTGATCCAGGATCTACTTACTCCTACGTGTTATCCTATTTTGATTCATATCTGGTTGTGCCTACTATCGGCAGTTGAACAAGGTCACTATCAAGAACAAGTATCCGTTGTCGAGGATTGATGACTTATTTGATCAGCTTCAGGGTGCCAAGGTGTTTTAAAAGATTGATTTGAGGTATGGCTACCATAAGTTGAAGATTAGGGCATCTGATATCCCTAAGACGACTTTTCGGATGTGAGTTCCTAGTGATGTCATCCCCAGCAGCATTCATGGATTTGATGAACCGAGTATTCAAGCCTTACTTGGATTCTTTTGTGATTGTATTCATTGATGATATCCTGATCTACGCCTGCAGTCGCGAGGAGTATGAGCAGCATCTTCGAATTGTTCTTCAGACTCTGAGAGATAGCCAGTTATATGCCAAGTTTTCAAAGTGTGAGTTTTGGTTAGACTCAGTCACATTTTTGGGGTATGTTGTACCGGCAAAGGGCATAAAGGTGGATCATAAGAAGATTGAGACAGTTCAGAACTGGCCTAGATCTACTT
Organism: Nicotiana tabacum; assembly: GCF_000715075.1. Classification (NCBI taxonomy): domain Eukaryota; kingdom Viridiplantae; phylum Streptophyta; class Magnoliopsida; order Solanales; family Solanaceae; genus Nicotiana; species Nicotiana tabacum. The sequence goes on from NC_134091.1 coordinate 49,811,363, forward strand.
CCGCTATAGAGATCCAGAGTTTCTTGGGTTTGGCCGGTTATTATCGCCGGTTCGTGGAGGGGTTTTATCCATAACAACCCCATTGACTAGATTGACCCAGAAAGGTGCCCCGTTCAGATGGTCGGATGAGTGTGAGTTTCCCATAGGTTGAGGATCCTACACGGTGTATTGGGATGCATCTCGCATCAGGCTCAGTGTAGTATTGATGCAGGATGGCAGGGTGATTATATATGCATCGCGATGGTTGAAGGTTCATGAGAAGAATTACCGTATTCATGACTTAGCGTTGGCATCCATTGTTCATGCACTGAAGATTTGGAGGCACTATATTTACGACGTGTCATGCGAGATATTCATGGATCATCGGAGTCTACAGTATTTGTTCAAGCAAAAAGATCTCAACTTGAGGCAGAGGAGGTGGTAGGAGCTGTTGAAAGTCTATGATATCATTATTTTATATCATCCCCGGAAGGCCAATATGGTGGCCGATACCTTGAGTAGAAAGGCAGTGAGTATGGATAGCCTTGCGTATATCCTAGTTAGTGAGAGACCGCTTGGAGCAGATGTTCAGGCTTTGGCCAATAAGTTCATGAGGTTAGATGTTTTAGAGCCCAGTCGTGTTCTAGCATGCACATTCGCTCGGTCTTCTTTGTATGAGCACATCAGAGAGCGTCAGTATGATGATCCCCATTTTCTTGTCCTTAAGGACACGGTGCAGCACGGTGGTGCCATGTAGGTTACTATTGGAGATGATGGGGTTTTGAGGATGCAAGGTCATATTTGTGTGCCCAATGTGGATGGGCTTCGTGAGTTGATTCTTGAGGAGGCCGACAATTCCCGGTATTCTATTCATCCGGGTACTGCCAAGATGTATCATAACTTGCGGCAAAATTATTGGTGGAGGAGGATGAAGAAGGATATAGTTGCATATATAGCTCGATGTCTAAATTGTCAGCAAGTAAACCACGAGCATCAGAGTCCTGGTGGTTTGCTTCAGAGGTTAGAGATTTCGAGTAGAAATGGGAACGTATCACTATGGATTTTGTTGTTGGACTCCCACGGAATTAGAAAAAGTTCGACACGATATGGGTCATTGTGGACTAGTTGACCAACTTGACACATTTTATTCCAGTGGTAGTTACCTATTCTTCAGAGCGGTTAACTGAGATTTACATCCACGAGATCGTCCGTCTTCATATTGTGCCCGTGTCTATCATTTCTGATCGAGGTACACAGTTCACCCCGCACTTCTGGAGGGTGGTACAACATGAGTTGGGCACACGAGTTGAGTTGAGTATAGCGTTTCACCCCCAGATGGACAGACAGTCTGAGCGCACTATTCAGGTATTAGAGGATATTGTTTACGCTTGCGTTATGGATTTCAGGGGTTCTTAGGATCAGTTCTTTCTACTTGCGGAGTTTGCCTACAATAACATCTCCCTGTCGGGCATTCAAACTGCTCCCTATGAGGCATTATATGGGAGGCAGTGTCGTTTGTCGGTTGGATAGTTCGAGCCCGGATAGGCTTGATTGTTGGGTACATATTTGGTTCAGGATGCCTTGGATAAGGTCAAGATTATTCAGGATCGACTTCTCACCACTCAGTCTAGGCAGAAGAGTTATGCCGACCGTAGAGTTCATGATATTGCATTCATGGTTGGAGAGAGGGTATTGCTCTGGATTTCTCCAATGAAGGGTGTGATGTGGTTCGGAAAGAAGGGCAAGTTGAGCCCTAGGTATATCGTACTTTTTGAGATTCTTGAGAGAGTGGGAGAGGTGGCATACAAACTCGCATTGCCACCTAGTTTGTCAGCAGTCCATCCGGTGTTCCATGTGTCCATGCTTCGAAAGTATCATGGTGATCTGTCCCATGTGTTAGATTTTAGCTCAGTCCAATTGGACAAGGATTTGACTTATGAGGAGGAGACGGTGGCTATTCTAAGCTAGCAGGTTCGGCAGTTGCGGTCTAAGAATTATCCTTCAGTTCGAGTACAGTGGAGAGGTTAGATGATCGAGGAAGCCGCGTGGGAGTCCGAGTCGAACATGCGGAGTACATATCTACACTTTTTTACCAGTCCAGGTACCTTTCTATGTCCGTTCGAGGATGGACGTTTGTTTTAGAGGTGAAGAATGTGATGACCCGATAGGTCATTTATCGTCTTACCCTTCATTTTTATGTTCCTAGACCTCAAATAGTTCTGTTTAGCCTTCCTCAATTTGCATGATAAATCCGTGTCCTTTTTCTGGAAGGTTTTTATGAGAAAATTGATGAAAATGCGAAATCGTGCCTTAAAACTCAATTGAGTTGACTACTGTCAATATTTTGTGTAAACAAACCCAGATTAGTGTTTTGAAGGTCCCGTTGGGCCCGTATCGTAATTTGGGGCTTGGGCGTATGCCCGGAATCAAATTTAGAAGTCCCTAGCTTGATTTAACGTAATTTGTTGAAAACTAGCAATTTAAAAGTTTTAAGAATTCCTAAGTTTGACCGTAGGTTGTCTTTGTTGCTACCGGGTTTGAATTACGGTTCCTGAACTTGGTATAGGTTCCTTTCAGTATTTGTGACTTGTCTGCAAAATTTGGTGCAAAACGGAGTTGATTTGACTTGATTCGGACGTCCGGTTGAAAAATTGCATGTTCTTAAGTTTCATTAAAAATTTCATTCGTTTGGGTGTCGGATTCGTAGTTCTAGGTGTTATTTTGATGTTTTGATCACGCGACAGATTTCATATAATATTTTTACACTTGTATGCATGTTTGATTTGGAGCCCCGATGGCTCGAGTGAGTTTCAGATAGGCTACAGATGATTTATTAACATAGGAAAATGCTAGTTTTAATTTCTGCTCGTTTCTGGTGAATGCTTCTTCGCGATCGCGAAGAGTAGTTTGGGACTGGGGTGGATTTACCCATCGAAAACCGAGGATTTGGACGTGAACACAGAGCAGTGGGGATTTGCCCTTCCCGAAGCGGCCACTCCATTGCGAACACGTAGTGTTAGGAGGCGGGGGCTAGGAATGGAACTCACTCTATGCGAACATGAGCCCAGGCTCATGAAGTCGAAGGCGAGATGGGCTAAGCCTACGCGAATGTGTAGAGTGTTTCGCGACCGCGTAAGCCAACTGAGAAGTGCCATTCGCGAACGCGTCAGGTGTCTCGCGAATGCGATGAACACCTGACACCCAGCCATTTAAACTTCCAAAAATCAGGATTTCACCCATTGTCTCACCATCTTCTCATTAGAGCTCGACCTAGAGGCGATTTAGGAGAGAAAGTTCATCACCCTTACATAGGTTAGTGTACTTTTACTTGTTTTCTTCCATTTCCATCAACACCCATTAATTTCTAACCTTAATCTATGTTCTTTCATGGTAGAAAATTAGGGATTTGGAAAGAATTAGGGGTTTTTGTAAAATCAAGATTTAGACCTCAAATTGAGGTCAGATTTCGAAACTAATTACATAATCAGGCTTGGGGTGAATGGGTAATTGAGTTTTGGTACGAATCTCATATTTTGACCAAGTGGGGCTAGGATGACTTTTGTTGACGTTTTGGGAAAAGTGTAAAGATCTTAACTTTATGTATTGTAATTGATTTCCCAAGCATTATTTTTTGTTATTGAGTCGATTTTGGTAAGATTTGATTGGTTTGGAGGCGGATTTTAGAGGAAAGGCCCCGGTAGAGCTTTGATTTACTTGCGGAGCGAGGTAAGTATTGGGTCTAACCTTGATTTGAGGGAATAAGAACCCTTGAGCAATGTGCTATGTGAATTTCATGTGTAGCGGCATATATGCGAGGTGACGAGTGTATATACGCCGTCAATTACTTGTTTCTATGCCTACCTGTATTTCATTAATTATTTTATTCCTTGTCTTATTTGTTACATGCTTTAATAACTTCTTATGCCTTAACTTGCTATTTGTTATTTAGTATTCTCGCATTAAAAATATTAATTTCTTCCACACTTTCATGATTAATTTCTACTTGCCTTAATTGTCTTACTTGTACACGTTAACAATCATATATTTGGCTTGTCTTGTTGCTCAGTACTAATTGTAGCATTTCTTGTTTTGGTACGAGATTCTTTTACGGTTTTGCTTTCATATTCGTTAATCATAGATATTCTTGTGATTTGTGTTGTTAAATTGATTGCACTTCTTGATTTTATTTATGGATCGGGTTGCACGCCACAACAGGTAAAATAAGGGGCGATTGTTATTGATATGGTGGGATGGGGTTGCACGCCGCAACAAGATGAATAAGGGAGGATTGATATGGTGAAATAAGGGAGGATTATGATATTGATTCTGACTATATGGTGGGATCGGGTTGCGCACCGCACTGGAGTTTACTTGCTATTATTGATTTTGATATGGTGAAATAATGGAGGATCATGTTTGTACGGTCGGATCGGGTTGCGCGTCGCAACGGATTGTGTGTTTTATATTCCTTGTTGTATTGTATTGGCTTTGGTGCTTTCGTACGAGATTTTGAGGATTGAGTTGATTATCATAAGTTAACTGCCTTATTTTCCGTATTCCTTTCCTGTTATTATTACTATAATGTGTACAGGTTATTGTAAGTGACCCTCCTTAGCCTCGTCACTACTTCATCGAGGTTAGGATCAACACTTACAGAGTACATGGGGTCGGTTGTTCTCATATTACACTCTTTATGTAACGACCCGACCGGTTGTTTTGAGCTTTAGCGCATCGTTCATTGGGTTGAGGCCTTGAGTAGCTTCATTTTAGGTATTATGACTTGTACGCATGGTCAGAATTTAATTTCGCGAAGTTTGGAGTTGATTTGGAAAGAAAATTCTAATTTCGGAAGCCTTAAGTTGGAGGAATTGACTAAAGTGTGATTTTTTAGTAAACGACCTCGGAATCAGGATTTGAAGGTTCCAACAGATTCATATGATGATTTTGGATTTGGGCGTATGTCCGGATCGGGTTTTGGATGACCCGGGAGCATTTTGGCGCATATTGTGGAAGTTGGCATTTTGGAAGAATTTCATAAACATTGGGTTGAGGAGTATTTCAATGTTATCGATGCCCGTTTGGGATTCCGAGTTTGGGAGTAGCTCAGTATGGTGATTCTGGTATCGAGAGCGCGTACGGAAGTGGATTTGGAGGTCCGTAGGTCATTTCGGGGTCTTTTGGCGAAAGTTAGAAATTTGAAGGTTTTTGAAAAGTTTGACCGGGAGTGGACCTTTTGATATCGGAGTCAGATTCCGATTCTGGAAGTTGGAGTAGGTCCGTAATGTCGAATGTGACTTATGTGCAAAATTTGAGGTCAAGCGGACTTGATTTGAAAGGTTTTGGCATGGAATGTAGAAGTTTGAAGTTCTAAAGTTCATCAAGCTTGAACTGGGGTGCGATTCATGATTTTGATGTTGTTTGGCGTGATTTGAAGGCTCGAATAAGTCCGTATTGTATTTTAGGACTTGTTGGTATAATTTGTTGGGGTCCCGAGGGACTCGGGTGGATTCTGGAAGGTTAACATATTGATTTTTAGACTTAAGAATTTCTTAAGCTTAATGCTTCTGGTGTAATCACACCTGTGTAACTTTGGCCGCATGTGCGAGATCGCAGGTGCGGCGAATTGCTCGTAGAAATGAGAATGGACTAGAGCTGGGGAAGCTGCATAAGCGGACTGGAGCAGCGCACCTGCAGGTGCACAGGAGCGAGGCAGCTGCTGCTGGTGCGTAAACATGCGCAGATGCGCGAGAGCAGGTCACACCTGCGATGCCCGCAGAAGCGAAAAGACTTCCACAGGTGTGAGTTCTTGGCTGGGCAGTGAGGACCGCAGGTGCGATGAACGTTGGGCAGTGTGTTCTCTTTAAATCGGGGGTTTTACTCATTTTCACTTCATTTCGTCCATGGGAGCCGATTTTGGAGCACATTTGGAGTTCCATCTTCATCAACTCTAATGTGGTAAGTGATTTCTTCACATTGTGAGTTAAATACATGGTTATTACATGGATTCAAGCATGCAAATTGTTAGAAATTGTGGGATTTTGAAAGAAACCTAGAAATTTATATTTTTGGATTTTGACCACGAATTAGGGCATGGAATTGAGAACAAATCATATATTTAAGTTCATGATGTTATGGTAGTGGTTATCTTCGAAAATTTCTGGAATCTGGGCACGTGGGCCCGGGGGTGAATTTTAGGAATTGTTCAATTTGGGTTGAAAAATCACTTTAATAGCTAAGGTGTGAACTCTTGAGCATGTATTGACTAAATAATATAACATTTGACTAGCGTCGATCGTTTGGCGCCGAGTTGTGGATTTAAAGCACAATTTTGGACCGGAGAGTAAGCTTTGAGACGAGGTAAGTCTCCTATCTAACTCTGTGAGGGGGAAAATATCCCTAGGTGTTGTATGTTGATGTGTGCTACTTATTGTGGGGGATACGTACGCGCGAGGTGACGAGAGCCCGTACGTAGCTAAATTCATATTATTGTCCGGGTAGGCTTAGGTTCACATCATGATGTAGCTGCACTATTTGAGCATTTTCTCGCCTATTAAATTCCTCTGTTTTACATTTCTACTTGTGATTAGACTTGCTAGTGTAGAGACTTCACGCGTTCACGATTAGTCACCGAATAACTTTACTCCTCTTACGACATGTTTTCGTGATATATATACTTCATTGAAATGTTTTCGTTAAAGAAATTACAACTCACACGTTTATTCGTGAGTGGGGTCAAGACCCATCAAAGCTTCTTATTCTAATAGGATCGGACCGTTCACCTCACTCTTATGGGATCGGGCCGTTTACCTCGGAAGGATTATGTATTTCACTCTTATGGGATCGGGCCATTCGCCTTGGCAGGATTATGTATTTCACTCTTATGGGATTGGGCCATTCGCCTCCGCAGGATTATGTATTTCACTCTTATGGGATCGGGCTAATTGCCTTGGTAGGATTTATGTACCACACTCTCATGGAAGCGGGCCGTTTGCCTCGGCAGTTTCATAGATACATCTATGGTTTGTGCCGTTCGACCCTCGGAAGTGCACAGTTTAAATATTTATATTGGATCGGGTCGTACGCCTCGGCATTTCCTATATCATATCCTCATGGAATTGTGCGTAATATTTAGCAAGAAGCCAGTGTATCTGTGAGTTTTCCGGATTTGTGTTATGACAATATATCTGATGAGATCCACTATATCTATATATATGCTCCGGTTAAGGAGGGAATTTCTAATGGAGAGCTTGAGTTCCTCGTAAAGAGGGAGATTTGTACCACATGATTTATACTTGTTTATCTCATTTATTTACTCTACCTCATATTTACTTACCTCTTTACTGTACATGATGTTATTGGACCACTAGTGAGTATCGATGTCGACCCCTCGTCACTACTCCTCCGAGGTTAGGTTAGATACTTACTGGGTACACGTTGATTACGTACTCATACTACACTTGCTGCACATTTTTGTGCAGGTACATATGTGACTAGTCGCCCTGTGAGAGCAGAGGCGTGTATGCATGCGGGGACTTATGTGAGATGCATTCCATATTACGACCCGCAGTCGGCAGAGTCTTCTTCAGAGTATTTATATTTCTCCTGTCCAAATTTGTATTCCGGACAGATGCTGCATTTTATTTTACATTCCTAGTTGATGTTCATGCACTTGTGATACCGTGTTTTGGGGTGATTATGGGTTGTTCTGTATTGAAATTGTTAAGAATATTATTATTTACACTGTGAATTTCATCTTTTACTATTTAATTGAAGGAAAATATGACTTCAAAAAATATTAAAATGAGAACCAAATTAAGTATTTATTTTTGGCTTTCCTGACAGCGGTGTCCAACGCCATCACGACCTTTAATGGATTTTGGGTCGTGACACTACACTTCTTGTGAATATTTTGCAGTCGGCCCCAACGACGGTCAGTAGATTGCTCGGATTGTCCATCGGACGGAGACTTGAGGTACAACTGCTCGGCGTTCGCATCCCTGAAGTCCCCTTCTACCTTATCCTATCTGTTTATTTCTTTTCAGACAGTTTTACTTTCATTCAGATCATTATCTATATTATTCTAGTCGCTCGTGCACTTGTGACACCAGATCCGGGGTTGTATTTAGACATTGCGGTTGTTATGACTTTTCACACTTTATTAAGTTATTTCAGTTTAATTGGTATCAGTTAATTTTTTTTGTTAAAAATGGCTAAAAACTATGCCTAGCAAGTGAAATGTTAGGCGCCATCACGGTCCCGAGGGTGGAAATTTCGGGTCGTGACATGCGAAGACTCTATGCGTATCCACATCATATTTTAAATATATATATATTTTAAAATGCACTATATATACTTTTAAAATAGTGCATATGCATCATCATTTGATTTATAAGCATACACAAGTATTTTCATAATTTTCCATGATTCTAAAAGACTTTAAACCAATTTATTTCTGCATTTTTTATTGTATAAATATCCACTAATTATCCTCCAAATTATTTTATGATGATTTAATCATCTAAACTTATCATTTATACTAGCATGAGGTTTTAAATATTTTTCAGTGCATTTTTTATAATTACATTTGCATTTTAGGGCTAATTGCATATTTTTGCAATAATAGCCCATTTTTATGTATAATTATATTATTTATGCAAATAATAACTTTTTATATTTTATAATGTTAAGTTATTATTTTTAATCATTTTAGTACACAAATAATATTTTTGTTATTCATTAATTACTTTTATAAAAACTAGCCCCACTTTTAACCTATTTTCGGACCAAATAATGGCCAAAAACACCTAATACACTAGCCCAAATAACCCCAGCCCAAACCAATGACCCACTAATCCCAACCCGATCGGTACACGTTTCACACGACCCGCCCCACTTACTTTTTAATCCTGGCCGTTGATCTCTCAAGATCAACGACCCTTATTATTTTCCTCCTTTTAATTACCCCTTACACCCCCTAACCCTAATCACTCCTCTTTGCCTGCTGCCCTAATATTTTCTCATCTCCCTTCTCCGCCCTAAATCTTAAACCAGCCGCCCTAAATCTTCTCCTAATCCCACCTAATATGGGATTTCATGGCTATTAATTTCCATACTCGGACTCCTTCTGGTACCGGCGACTCACCTATAGTGCTTGCTTAATATGGCAAGCAGATCTCATCAAAATTGAAACAAAATTGGTTCAAATCCCTGATTTTTGAATGTTATTCCATCCATGTTCATCCTATGCCGTGTGAGTCCGATTTTATTTATATTCTGTTGACTCTTACTTACCATAAAACTAGGGTTTATAGAATCGAACCAAAATTGGTTCAAATCTATGATTTTAAGTGATGTTTCCGTCTATATTCATCTTATTCTGTGCAACGTTTGATTTTTTATTTTTAGATTCTGCCGATTTTTTGTACTTCCCCTAAAATTAGGGTTTTGAAATTTCTCTCTTTTCCTTATTGATTTCGATTGCATTTGGTGTTCTTTTCTTTCTAGTGTTTGATTGATGGTTTTCCATGTTTATGTGTTCGCTTTCTACAATATATAAACCCCTCCCCTTCCACCTTTGAAACAGACTTCAATCACCATTTTTCCACTAAAACAACTGAGGTTTCTACTATGTATTTGCATATTACTCTGTTTTGTTTGGCTCTTGGCCGGCTGAAAGCCAAGGCCACCAGATATCTTTTCTTCCCGACCTCTCATGGGTGTGAGCACTGTCCTGTGTTCTCGAAATCCTTGAAACTTGACACATTCGAGATTATGGGTCCCTACTGCTGTTCTTTTCTTGTTTGTTGAACAATCACTGGTTAGTTTCTAACTTTCGCAATGTTTATCATATTCTAATTAGCATGTTCTTCGAATTGCATGACCTAGTATGTTCTCCTGACTCTTTTCCTGTTTAATTCTTCCTATAATTGCTAGCTTAATAATGTCTTTGTACTTAACTTAGTTAATTCAGATAGAATAAAGTATGCTTAGTGTAGTGTTGTTCTGATTACATGGTTTAATCCATGTTTCTTTGCCTAATTACGAACTTTCAGTGATTAATTGATGTTGTTAACCTGCCCCAACTTGTTTTAGACCTTTACTCTAAGTGTAGTATGCTCTTATGACTATGGTTGGCACTCTATGTGTTCTTGCCTATGTCCAAATCTGCACCTCTAACAACTTGTTATCCCTTAAACTTGACTGATACCCTGTATGATATCTAATCGTGTTTGTATTATACTGTGTAATCCTGAGTTTGGGTATAATTTGATCCTTTAAGTTCTAAACTGGTTGTATTAATTGGTTTTACTAGTCTAATGTCCTTGCCTGTTAACTTTGCAATCCCAGGCTCCTTGTTTCTTATCATATGTAACTCTGCCCCAATGTATTAGTTTGCTTCTCGAGTTCATGTTCATTATGTGATTATCTTAAAGAGTCTGCAAATGCTTTTCCAAACCCATTACTTTATTACTAGTTTCATTGGCTGTCTCCCTGTTCTGAGTCTCTAATTCTTGGCTGGCTAAAAGCCAAGGCCTCCTAAAACTTCTCTATTAACCTCCCTAGTGTGAGCACTGCTCAGGGTCCACTTTGAGACCCTTGTTATCACTGAGACACTAGGGCCTAAGGTTCTTGGCCACTTTATTTTTGACTGCTCAATTCTGTCCCTCTCTATGCCTACTGAATAAGCCAATTGGCTTGTGTAAATGACTGTTTTTCTGAATCTTTTAATTGACTATGGCTGTTGGGTATCATCCAAGTTCTCTTGTAGTTTGTGGGCTGTGTTGAAACCTGTATGGATACAAAACTGAAGGCCTGGCTGGGCTGGGTACACTTTGGGCCCGTCTTAGGCCCATTATAGTTATTTGTATCGTGTTTTTTGTATTGGGCATGTAATAATTCTGTAATAACAATTGGGGTATTAGTAAAAAAATGGGAAAATGGGTTTATTCTAATATTTGCATGAACGTGTAGAAATCTTGCCTATAGGTGTTTAATTTACTCAATATGTTCTGTTAGATAACCTTCCTATAGGACCTGAGTGTTTAATTCATTTAACATATTCTGCTCCTATGTGTTTATTAGATACCATGCATATAGTAAATAAAGTGTCAATGACCAGTCTTTCAATCTACATAACTGCAGCATATTCATTAGATACTATAACTATAGGGCTATGTTAGCTTATGTTCTACAAAATCTGCATTTAGAAATCATGCTTATAAGGTCTTAATTGGTTAATTCGATGTTATGCTGCCCACCTAGGAGACATGCCTATAGGAGCTAAGTATAAAAAATCAATTTCAATCGTTAATCGTTAGAAATCCTGCTTGTAGGGTAATACCACTCGCTTTTTAAGTGTTAATATTGAACTTTCAACACTGTTTCGTTGCCACTATTAGAAAGCATGACTATAGGATCAAACTGAGTAATTCTAAATATCTCTCGTGTTTATCACTGCCAAATACTGCGCAAGTCAACTAGATAGCCTGTCTATAGGCTTTAACCGTTTATACTTATAATCAGTAAGCAACTATGCAGTCGCTCAGAATTATACTTCGCATAACTGCCCGCATGATCAAAATCCAGAATCACGTAGAAATCATGTCTATAGGATTTAATGATTTTAACTCGTCTTAACTCTGCGACTGTCAAATGCCAATTTATTTGCGTGCATTTGTTGTCTAAATACGAAGGCTAGCTTGAGCCCTTATTTGCTATATATGAAGTCCAACTTGCTTTTGTATGTCGCCTAGTTTTATCATTTTGAGCAACCTAAGTTAAGTCTAAGACCACCCAAAATAGAGGTCCAAACTCTTCCGGGACCATAGGCATGGGACGGGTAGTGCACGCATAAGGTACGTCTTAGAATCAATTAGTGCTCCTTAGGTAACAACTTAAAGATAGTAATTGGGTAACAGGAGATGATAGTCTGTGCCCGCTGAATAATGTGAGTAACACCCCATCTCGAGGGAGTTACGAAGTATTATTTATGTTGCACGGGGTGATCCTTTAGGCTAAAAAACTTAGAATCCCCCCCACCCTGCCTTAAAATCAATTATTTTGTTTATTTGCCCAATTTTGTCTTTCTCTTTATTTGGAGTCATTCATATAATTTGAGTTCGTCTGGGACCCACAGTTGTGGACCTCTAGGAATGCCTAACACCTTCTCCTCGAGGTAATTTGAGCCCTTACCCAATCTTTGGTGACACAAACTGGTTAAACCAGAGTCATTCGCAAATAGGTACCCTAACGCACTTCAAACCCGTTAGGTGGCGACTCTCTATTTTTACACCTTTCCTTTAGAAAGAGTTGTTATGACGTCGAAGCCCGACTTTCGCTAGAAAGAAGGGGTGCGATAGCATGGCGACTCTGCTGGGGAATATTTTTAGGCTCTTACCATAACGAACTTGGTCTATATGAATTAGTCTTCTTTTATGAATGTGTTTCATTGTTCTTTATTGTTACATGAACACCCCGCTACCATTTTCCCTTTTTATGGCTACATGCACACCCTTTCCCCTATTTTCCCTTTATTTGAATTCGTATTAATATGAAAATCTCTGCTTAATTCGGTTACAATATGTGTTTTCCTTTAGTCATGTCTACTTGCTCCAAGTCATTTTTAAATTTGCTACATCATGTTCCTCCCTACCCCTACTCCCTTGCTTACTTTATTACAATTTTCACTTTACACGAACTAACTTCTTCTTTGTTTTCTTTTTTATGTCTTTACGTTTCATTTAATACTTCATTTACTGTCTTCATCATGCAAAATACTTGACAACGTGTTGTTTTATCTTTACATAAAGCACGCTCCACATTATATTCTACTCGTGCCCAATTAATACCATAGGGGCGCTTGATGAGTGTCCGCACTCTTCCTAAATAACCTTTTTAAATTTGGAAAGGCTTATTTGCGGTAAAACTAGTCGATCAGCGGTGCAATCGACGGTTCCGTGCCTTCCCCTCTCAAGTTGTCCACTTGAGGGTACCGGTCTAGACTCTTCTAGAAACCCCCACTCTAATATTAACTGTGCATGCATCATGTCTAAACCTAGTATGGGTTAGAACACTGTCCGCGTAATATCCCAATGGGTACAATCATGATATGTGCATTATTTGGAGAAAGCGTGCCAATATGCTAATCATTAATGTCTAAATAGTCGAATCCGGAGGGGGAAAGGGCTAACTTTATTTGTTTTACAGAAATGAGGCACAAAGTGCCCAGGTTCGGCATGGTTCGAAGTATCCCACCTTTGTTGCTAGATTTGTGGGAAAATCTCTCGCCAAGTGACAAAAACCATGTGAAAAGAGTTATCGGGAATTTATCTTCTTTGTTAGATATTCAGCCGAACAATGTGTTAATTAAGGTTGCCACCATGTTCTAGGATGAGAAGAGGGCTGTCTTCCGTTTTGGTGATATAGAAATGACTCCCCTTCTAGAGGAAATAGGAGGCTTCGCTGGGCTCCCATGGGATAGCCCTGGGTTGTTGGTACCGAAAAATCGTACTTCTCGAGGTTTCCTAAGAATGATGGGTTTCAGGAAAAATGATAAGTTAGTCTGTCTGATTAAATCTTACATACCATTCGACTTCCTTTACGAGTGTTATGGTCACAACAAGTAATATCGTCTTTACCATGATGAATTTCCATCACTTCTTTGGGTTGGACTCACCGCCATGTTTTTGTATTCATTGTCTGTTTTCTAGGGATGTTGATATTCCCGATACAAGGAGAAAGGATCCACACTTTCCTAGCTATGGTCACTAAGACCCTAATGGAAGGAATTGAGGGGCAAACTTACACTATTTTCCCAATGATCGTGGCTGAAATGTACCGAGCCTTAGACCGTTGCAAAAAGGAACATAGGCATTTCGAGGGTTGCAATCTATTGCTGCAAATATGGTTGTTAGAACACATTCAGAGAGGACAATACCATCAAGAATTTCCGCGATGACCATGGAATGACCACATAGCTTATCACCATCCGAAGAGAATGACTTTTATCCCAGACAGGTTTGCACAACCGGGAAACGCTGTGAGCTGGGTACATTTCTTTAGCAATTTGACTGATGACAAGGTACATTGGATGTTCGAGTGGTTCCCTAGCAGTGAATTCATCATCAAGTTGAGAGATGTTCCTCATCTAGTGCTAATCGGATTAAGGGAATCTATCATTATGCTCCTATCAGAGTCATGAGCCAAGCTGGGAGAAAACAGGTTATACCACAAGTTTCCAAAATGGTTCATTACAAAGAAGACTTCCAAGGTAATGCCATTCCATTCAAGTTCGAGGCACAGCACATGTGGCATCAAAAGATTATTGTGGAGAAAGATACCATCGAGCCAGAGAGGTATCATGCTAGCCATGTGTACTTCTACCCATCATGGTTGGTCGATGACAAAGCAGGAGAGGTCAAGCCAGGGGTTGATTTAAGAAATAGGGTCATAGACGACGCTGCTGAGGCACAAGTCAAATACAGGAGGTTGCGCAAAAGGGACTTTGAATATGAGGCCAAGCATTTAGAACAACATAAAGTGGATATGGAAGCAATCAATGAATGGAGGGGAATCGCTACTAAATCAACAGAAAGGTTGGAGTATTTGGAGCAGGGTTTGATGGAACTTGAGGGAAAGATGAGGAAAATGGTCTCGGATTGTCAGAACGCAGAGGGAAATGAAGGAGGACATCTAGCAAGGGCGTATCTTCTATTGGACATGCTCGGAGAAGGTCCCTCTGGGACCAAGTAGATTAGGGATGATGTTTTCTAGATTCGTTTTGGAATTTGATTATAATAAAGCAAATGCCACTAGTGACTCTTTATAATTATTATTGTTTTAGTGGAGATTTGGTCTATTTATCATATTAATGAAATGAGGCAGTTATCGGCATCGAGTTTTATCCAAAGCTATATGTCGCTAGGCCTACCTCGAGACGATGAGGTCCCCAAATTAGGACGCAAATTTATAATTCCTTAATACGTGTTTAAATATCAGAAATATCCTTTTAATACTCCTTACTGACTTGTTTACCTTTTGTTTTTCTTCTTTTCTTTGTTTATTCCCATCTCCTAAGGTTGGTTCGTGCATACTGGCATCATCAGTATATCATACCAGATCTAGAGGTCCTTCTCCTCCTCCTCCTCCTCCTCCTCCAAGTGATCCTAAGAACAAAGGAAAAGCTAAGATGAACGATATGAGTGGTATCAGGAAAGACAACGCTACGCAAGCCGAGAATGTCGAAACTTCGGATGGCCGGAGTACTCCGGCACAGAATGACTTGGTTTTATGGTTAGAACAGAAGATATTGGAGTTACAAGGGGAACTTGAGCAGGTCCAAAACTTGGAAAACCTTTCCCTTACCCTGAATGTTCCCGACATCAACCAACAAAACGCCCAAAATCCAACACCTCCTCAAAACACACAAAACTAGCACCTGCAAAATCCTCCCGCACCTCACCAATACGCCATGCCTCCCTAAAATTCTAATCCTCCACCAGTACCAACTCCTCCACAACATCATCATCATCCGACCCAGTACCCACAAACTACCACCTACCATACTTCTCAGAATGTACCACAGCCTACTCCTGACCCGCAAAACTCAACCAATGACCACCATTATACCCAGATTCCCGGAGTCTACCAAAGCAATCCCATATATGTGGAAACCTTACCCCCACACCCTACAACAAACCCTATACATACCCGAATCCGCCGAGAAGGACCTGCTCATCAAGAACATGGCAGGGGAACTCAAGAAACTTACCGGCAGGGTTCAAAGTGTCGAAGGGGGCAAAGGCATTGAGGGTTTAAACTATGAAGATTTGTGTATTCATCCAGATGTAGAACTGCCAGAGGGTTACAAACCTCCTAAGTTCAAAATGTTCGACGGAATTGGTGATGCGAAGGTGCACTTGAGAACATATTGTGACAAGCTTGTCGGAGTTGGCAGGGATGAAATAATCCGCATGAAGCTGTTCATGAGAAGCCTCACTAGAGACGCCCTGTCTTGGTACATCAGTCAGAACCCAAGGAAATGGATTAATTGGGTAATCATGGCATAAGATTTCATGGATCGATTCAGTTTTAACACAGAAAATGCACCAGACATTTTCTACAAAAAATCTCAAGAAGAAGCCAACGAAAACTTTCCCTTGAGTATGGTACTTGGTGGAGGTCTGAAGATGCAAAAGTTAGGCCAGTGCTGGAAGAACAAATGAATAAGTTCTTCGTCAGAGCTCAGGATCCGCAATACTATGAAAGATTGATGGTTATTAAAAACCATAAATTTTCTGATATCATCAAATTGGGAGAGAGAATAGAAGAAGGGATCAAAAGCAGAATGGTGACAAATTTTGAATCACTCCAAGCCACAAATAAGGCCCTACAGTCAGGAGGTATCTCCAAGAAGAAAGAAGTAGGTGTAGTAATGGTAGCCCAAGGTCCGAAGTCTTCTCTCTTATACCAAACACCTCTACCCACATATCAGCCTTTACTTCCTAGATACCAATAACCCGCTACCCCCTACCACACCTACAACACTCAGCCAGCATATTACCACTCACCACCAGCCCGCCAAAACTACCAAAGCCCCAGGCCAAAGTTCAACCGTAGGCCGCCCAAACAATACACTCCTATTGCCAAACCTATTGACCTGTTGTATGAGAGATTGAAAGCTGCCGATTATGTCACTCCCATTCCCGTTGTCGCCATGGAAAATTCCTTTCAATGGGTCAATCCGAACAAGACATGTGCCTACCATTCGGGCATGAAGGGTCATACTATTGATGAATGCCGCACTTTGAAGGATAAGATTCAGACATTAATTGACACCAAAGTCATACAGGCAAAGGAGGATGCACCCAATGTCCGTAACAATCCTCTCCCAGACCACAGGGGCGGAGGGGTAAACATGATAGAGACCAATGAAGAATGGGACTCAGAGGGGTTAATTGGACTCATTCGAGAAGGGGATGATCCCAAAATGCCTCTAGTCACTCTCACACCTATTGTGGTACAACTACAGTTATCGATTGAGGTAGCCGCACCAACTCCGTTCGAGGTTGAAGTAACAACGCCCACAGCCATGCCAACCATTCGAAGTAGAAGTTACCCCACCATTCACCGTAATGGTAGCACCCATACCATCCTTTAATTCCAATGTTATGCCCTGGGACTATACTGTAGAAGCGAGAAGGAAAGGAAAGGGGAAAATAGAAGAAACTGGTGCAGCACAAGGTATGAACAAAACTGGTAGGGTTTACACACCCGAGCATTTGGGGGGAACAAGTAAAGAAGCCGCTTCCAGGAAGCGTATCATTGAAATCGGCCCGGATGATCTTTTGAAGAAGGTGCAAGCAAGGGAGTATTATGTGGTTGATCATTTGAACAAAACCCCTGCTCAGATGTCCATTCTATCACTATTGCAGAATTCTGAGGCACATAGGAATGCGTTGATGAAAGTGTTGAATGGGGCTTATGTACCCAACAACATTACCAGTGGAGAGATGGCCAACATGGTAGGACAAGTATTGGAAAGCCATAAAATCACTTTCCACGAAGATGAATTTCCACCAGAAGGGTTGAGCCATAATAGGGCATTGCATATCACAGTACAGTGCGAAGACAAATTCATTGCCAGGGTCTTGATAGACGGGGGTTCAAGTCTCAACATCTGCCCGTTGACTACTTTGAAGAGTTAGGTAAAGGTTTGCATGAGATACAAGCAGGAACTATGAATGTAAAAGTGTTTGATGGGTCTCAAAGGGCCACAATCGGAGAAACCAACCTCTTCTTACAAATGGGTCCAAATTGGTTTGATGTTGAATTCCAAGTGCTTGACATATCCGCCTCATACAATCTGCTATTGGGACGACCTTGGATACATGCCGCTGGGGCCATAACTTTTACTCTACATCAGGTCGTGAAGTTTGAGTGGAACTATCAGGAAGTGATCATCCATAGGGACGGAAGTAATGCCATTTACACTAGTCAAACTATTACAGTCATCGAGAATAGAAAGAAGTTGGGTGGAGAAACATACCATCGCATCGAGTGCGTCAACGCAATTGAAAGGACAAATGGTGGAGCAGTAAGATAGAAGGAATTTTGGAATGGACAGGGTATGAGCCTGGCAAAGGTCTTGGTAAGAATCTCGAGGGGATCACCAAATCGATACAGCTAAAGCATCACAACACAACTTTTGGGCTTGGGTATGAATACACCTGGCATGAGTATCAGAATTAGTTGCCACCATGGCGTGGTCCTTATTACCCTCTAGAGAAACCAGTACCACATTTGAGCCAGTCATTTCATCAAGCTGACATGATATGGGTGTCCGAAGAATATGAAGTTATAGCTGGTATAAGGAATATGTTTCTGGATGATGAAGACATGGATTGCAGTGCGATAGTTGAGGAAGAGGAGGAGGAAGGCCTCATTATTCAGACCGTGGAGAAGGGAGCTGTTCTCAAGAACTGGACCGCTGCATCATCAAGGGCCCGTCGAGTTCCTGGGTAGCCTGGAATTTAGCATCATTTATTTTAAAAGCAATTTTTATGAGCATTTAAGACATTTTCAGTATTTTGTTTTAAGCATGTTTTGTTTTGAAATAATTTCTCGGGTCATCGAGCCGTACCTGTTTGACTTTTTCAAGATTTACCTAATGCATTATTGTTTTTAGTATTTATTATTATTCTTTACGTTTTTCTCTACAACATTATTATTACCTATCCCGATGAACTTACGACTGTGACATGTAATGAGACAACGCAACATAAGGATAATGATTCAGAGGATCTGGAAGAGGATATAATACCCAAGGAAATTTTCAGAGAAGTGGGAAACTTTAAAAACAAGCCTAAGTCAAATTTGGATGAGACTGAAACAGTTAATCCAGGAGACTCCGAAATAGTCAAGGAAACACATGTAAACATTCACCTGTCACCATTAGAGAAAGAAGAATACACTCGTTTCCTGAAGGAATATCAGGATATCTTTGTATGGTCCTATGATGATATGACTGGTTTGAGCACGTCTATAGTGGCTCATAAACTACCTACCAACCCAATGTGTCCGCCGGTAAAGCAGAAGTTCAGAAAGTTCAAGCCAGATATGAGTTTGAAAATCAAAGAAGAAGTCACCAAGCAGATCAAAGCTAAGGTTCTTAGAGTGATTGAATATCCAACTTGGTTGGCTAACATCATGTCAGTTCCGAAGAAGGATGGGAAAGTCAGAGTATGCATTGATTATCGGGATCTAAACAAAGCAAGTCCCAAAGATGATTTCCCGTTACCCAACATACACATACTGATCTACCACTGTGCCAAGCATGAACTCCAATCCTTTGTGGATTGCTTCGCGGGATATCATCAGATCTAGATGGATGAAAAGGATGCCGAAAAGACAGCTTTTATTATGCCGTGGGGGGTGTATTGCTATAAAATGATGCTGTTTGGTCTGAAGAATACTGGGGCCACTTATATGAGGGCCATGACAACTATTTTCCATGACATGATACACAAGAAAATAGAGGTATATGTGGATGACATCACCATCAAATCCAAGAAGAGTACAGATCACATAGCAGACTTAAGGAAATTCTTTGATCGGCTTTGGAGGTACAATTTGAAATTGAATCCCGCAAAATGGGCCTTCGGGGTCCCCGCAGGAAAGTTATTAGGATTAATCGTCAGCCTCCAAGGAATTGAGCTAGACCCATCAAAGATCAAGGCTATCTAGGATTTGCCACCTCTAAAGAACAAGAAAGATGTGATGAGCTTCTTGGGACGTCTTAATTACATCAGCCGCTTCATAGCACAATCAATCGTGATATGCGAGCCGATTTTCAAAATGTTAAGGAAGGATGCCGCAACCAGTTGGATTGAAGACTGCTAGAAAGCTTTTGACAGAATCAAAGAATATTTGTCCACACCGCCAGTACTGGTCCCGCCAGAACCTGATAGACCACTGCTACTCTATCTCTCTGTATTAGATGGGGATTTTGGTTGTGTCTTGGGACAACACGATGAGACGGGAAGGAAAGAACATGCCATATACTATCTAAGTAAGAAGTTCACACCCTACGAAGCACGATATTTTTTGCTGGAACGCACCTGCTATACTTTGACCTGGATAGCCCAGAAACTGAGGCACTACTTCTGTGACTATACCACATATCTCAAATCAAGGGTGGATCCTCTGAAGTACATCTTCCAGAAATCCATTCCTACAGGGAAACTGGCAAAATGGCAGATATTGTTGAGTGAATTCGACATCATCTATGTGAGTCAGAAGGCAGTTAAAGGGAAAGCATTAGCGGATCATCTTGCGGAAACTTCTGTAGGAGGAGAATACGAACCACTAAAAACATATTTTCCTGATGAAGAAGTATCATTCATAGGAGAAGATATCGCTGAAGCCTACGACGGATGGAGAATGTTTTTTGATGTAGCCACAAAATTCAAAGGAGTGGGTATTGGAGCCGTTTTGGTGTCAAAAATAGGTCAACATTATCCGATATCTGCGAAACTTAGATTTTCGTGCACCAATAATATGGCAGAATATGAGGCTTGCATATTGGGGATCAATTTGGCCATTGACATAAATATCCAGGAGTTACTGGTAATTGGTGATTCAGATCTTCTGATACATCAGGTGCAGGAAGAATGGGCTACAAAGAATACCAAGATATTACCATATTTATATCGTGTGCAAGAGATGATGAAGAGGCTCACGAAGATAGAGTTTATACATGTCCCAAGAATCCAGAATGAGTTCGCAGACGCATTGGCCACTTTGTCCTCCATGATACAGCATCCGAAGAATAATTTCATTGACCCCATTTCGGTAAGGATTCATAATTATCCAGCTTTCTACGCTCACATTAAAGAAGAAGCAGACGGGAATCCATGGTTCCATGATATCAAGGAGTACTTAGCAAAAGGAGAGTACCCGGATCATGCAAATCATACTAAAAAATGCACTCTCCGAAGATTGTCCAACCATTTCTTCCAAAGTGAAGGAATTCTGTACAGAAGGACTCCAGACTTAGGGTTATTACGGTGTGTTGACGCCAAGGAAGCATCCAAACTGCTCAAAGAGATACACTCTTGGAACTTGCGGACCACACATGAATGGTTTCATTTTAGCCAAGAAGATACTGAGGGCAAGTTATTATTGGATGACTATGGAAACAGACTGCATCAGGTATGTCCAGAAATAACATCACTGCCAAATACATGCAGATATGATAAGGATGCCGCCAAATGAACTCAATGCAATGAGTGCACCTTGGCCTTTTGCCGCTTGGGGAATGGACGTCATTGGACCAATCGAGCCCGCCGCTTCAAACGAAAATAGGTTCATTTTAGTGGCCATAGACTACTTCACGAAATGGGTCGAAGCTGCATCTTAAAAAGCTGCAACCAAGAAAGTCGTCACAGATTTTGTCAGAGATCGTATTGTTTGCCGATTCGGGGTTCCAGAGTTCATCATCACCGACAATGCCGCCAATCTAAACAGTGACCTAATGAAAGCTATGTGCGAGACCTTCAAAATCAAGCACAAGAATTCCACAGCATACAGGCCTTAAATGAATGGAGCCGTGGAGGCCGCAAACAAGAATATCAAGAAAATACTAAGAAAGATGGTAGACAACCACAGACAATGGCACGAGAAGTTACTGTTTGCCTTATTGGGGTACCGTACCACAGTCCGCACATCAATCGGGGCAACTTCCTATTTTATGGTCTACAGTACTGAAGCTGTCATTCCTGCCGAGGTTGAAATTCCTTCTTTAAGAATTATACAAGAAGCTGAACTCAGTGATGCAGAATGGATAAGAAGCCGCTATGAACAATTAGCTCTCATTGACGGGAAAAGAATGAATGCAGTGTGTCATGGTCAACTCTAATAGAATAGGATGTCTTTAGCTTTCAACAAAAGGGTCAAACATAGATAGTTCACACCGGGGCAACTGGTACTGAAGCGGATCTTCCTGCATCAAGATGAAGCCAAAGGGAAATTTTTGCCCAATTGGGAAGGGCCCTACATGGTTCACCGAGTCCTAACAGGAGGAGCACTGATACTCGTAGAAATGGACGGAGAGTTTTGGCCAAAGCCTATCAATTCAAATGCAGTCAAAAGATATTATGTTTAGAATGTTCGCATTTCTTCATCTGATGTAATTGAACTACGCTCAACCTGATTCCCATTTAAGAGGGGATACGTAGGCAGCTCTGTGGGTTCGGTCATAATTCAATAAAATTTTCATTTTTCCCCACGACCAGAAACTGGGGCAGAATTTTGAGGTGGACCCTCAAAATTCCGAAGCAAGTCCAGCCAACATCATCATATGCAGAATGGTCAGAGAATTGCCTAAGTAAACTGGGGTAGAATTTTGAGGAGGACCCTTAAAATTCTAAGGAAGTCGCAATGTCTCTAAAGTGTCACAGTCATTGGTTCATCTAATTTATCCGATATTGCATACTAATGTATTTTAAATAACTACATTCATCATATGCACACACATTTTTCGAAAACTTTATTTTTATGAAACAGGCAGATGTTACCCGTGGTAACTCAAGCAGGACTTCGATACAAAGCAAAGCAAAGTAGGCAGGCAGAGGCACGAACCAACCTCCCCCCCCCCGTAGAACTCACGATTTCTCTTTGGATGCAGGAACAAGGAATATTCGCAAATACGTGCACACCTCAGGATCACTATCTTCATAACGACAAAGTTGCCAAACGCAAACACATTTCCAGCTAAGAAATACTCTGCTACTACTTATTATCTGTTCATTGCATGAGACTAAGCATTGTCTCCATCATGCATGAGGCTAAGCCCTGCCTCCTCAATTGCACAAGGATAAGCACTACCTTCCTCTGCATGAGACTAAGTATTGTCTCTACCTTTGCATGAGGCTAAGCCCTGCCTCCTCAATTGCATAAGGCTAAGCACTGCCTTCCCCTGCATGAGACTAAGCATTGTCTCCACCTTCGCAGGAGGCTAAGTCCTGCCTCCTCAATTGCATAAGGCTAAGCATTGCCTTCCCCTTCACAAGACTAAGCATTGTCTCCCACTCGCATGAGGCTAAGCCATGCCTCCTCAATTGCATAAGGCTAAGCATTGTCTTCCCCTGCACGAGACAAAGCATTTTCTCCCATTTGCATGAGGCTAAGCCCTGCCTTCTCTTGCGTGAGACTAAGCATTATCTCCCATTTCGCATGAGGCTAAGCATTGCCTCCCTAATTGTATAAGGCTAAGCTCTGCCTTTCCTTGCATAACACCAAATACTATGCTACTTGAAATCTAGAACTATTTTCTATTTTTCTCGGGGCTAAGCTCTGCCCCCGATCCTACACAAGACTAAGCTCTGTCTTGTTTTGCTTCGCATAACCAAGCGTCATATCTTTGCATCTCATGGGCTGGAATATCACCATTTTGTCCGAAGGCATCATAGTCCAAAGGCATCATCCTCATAGCCAGAAGACATCATGCCATGGCCTGAGGATCTCTCAATATTGCACATCATTATTCAAAGGCATGATGGTTCAGAGGCACCATCCTCATGGCCCGAGAACATCATTTCATGGCCTGCGAATCTGTTATCACATGATTCATGGCCCAGGACGTCATGGTATATAGACATCATCCCCATCGTCCAAAGACAACTTTCATGATCCAAAGAAAATTTGCATCATGTTTAAATTATCGCAATATACACCTGCATGCATTGTATTTAAGTTTTGCAGGTAATCCAGGAGGTAACCGTTTTCCTAACGGGAGCAATCTTCGCTCGAGGTTTCATCCAATATTCACACCCTGTAACTACCTCAAATACAGCCAACCACCATCTGTTACCTATTTTCACTTGATAACCGTTCAAATATCCATAACCGTTCCAAGGTACATTCATTCACAACTTCGATGTCAGCCTATCTAGAAGAACCTGTCCATTCCTACAACAACTCCATCGACTTAGTTCACCGCTGGATCCAGAACTACACACGGCCTGATTCTCGTAAAACCATGAATATGTAGGCAACTCAGAAACCGGAGTTCGGCCTCCATTTTTCAAATCACTCCATTCGGTCAAAATCGGTCATCATTTCTTTACCCGATAACTCTTTCATCATTTTCGGGTAAATATATATACCCGAAACTCCATTCGGTCATCATTTTTCATATGAAAGAGTTATCGGGTAAAGAGGGGCAACTGTTGATACCCAATTTTTCCCTCATATTTTAAATATATATATATTTTAAAATGCACTATATATACTTTTAAAATAGTGCATATGCATCATCATTTGATTTATAAGCATACACAAGTATTTTCATAATTTTCCATGATTCTAAAAGACTTTAAACCAATTTATTTCTGCATTTTGTGTTGTATAAATATCCAATAATTATCCTCCAAATTATTTTATGATGATTTAATCATCTAAACTTATCATTTATACCAGCATGAGGTTTTAAATATTTTTCAGTGCATTGTTTATAATTACATTTGCATTTTAGGGCTAATTGCACCTTTTTGCAATAATAGCCCATATTCATGTATAATTACATTATTTATGCAAAAAATAAATTTTTATATTTTATAATGTTAAGTTATTATTTTTAATCATCTTAGTACACATATAATATTTTTGTTATTCATTAATTACTTTTATAAATTATATTTGCTAAAATGTTGGGTATTTAAAAACTAGCCCTACTTTTAACCTATTTTCGGACCAAATAATTTCCCAAAACACCTAATACACTAGCCCAAATAACCCCAGCCCAAACCAATGACCCACTAATCCCAAACCGGCCAGTACCCGTTTCACACGACCCGCCCCACTCACTTTTTAATCCTGGCCGTTGATCTCTCAAGATCAACGACCCTTATTATTTCCCTCCTTTTAATTACCCCCTTCACCCCTAACCCTAATCACTCCCCTTTGACCGCCGCCCTAATATTCTCTCATCTACCTTCTCCCTCTCTGAAGAACCCTAAACCTGCCGCCCTAAATCTTCTCCTAATCCTACCTAATATGGGATTCCATGGCAATTACTTACCATACTCTGCCTCCTTCTGGTACCGGCTACTCTCTTATAGTGCTTTCCTAAACATGGCAGGCATATCTCATCAAAATTGAACCAAAATCGGTTCAAATCCCTGATTTTCGAATGTTATTCCGTCCATGTTCATCCTATGCCGTGTGAGTCTGATTTTGTTTATATTCTGTTGACTCTTACTTACCCTAAAACTAAGGTTTACAGAATCAAACCAAAATTGGTTCAAATCTCTTATTTTAAGCGACGTTTCTGTCTATATTCATCTTATTCTGTGCAGCGTTTGATTTTTTATTTTTTTAGATTCTGCCGATTTTTTATACTTTCCCTAAAATTAGGGTTTTGAAATTTCTCTCTTTTCCTTACTGATTTCGATTTCATGTGGTGTTATTTCCTTTCTAGTGTTTGATTGATAGGTTTCCATGTTTATGTGTTTGATTTCTACACTATAAAACCCCCTCCCCTTCCCCCTTTGAAACAGACTTCAATCACCATTGTTTCCACTAAAACAACTGAGGTTTCTACTATGTATTTGCTTATTACTCTGTTCTGTTTGGCTCTTGGCCGGCTGAAATCCAAGGCCACCGGATTTCTATTCTTCCCGACCTCTCTTGGGTGTGAGCACTGCCCTGGGTTCTCGAAACCCTTGGAACTTGACACATTCGAGATTCTAGGTCCCTACTGCCGTTCTTTTCTTGTTTGTTGAACAATCTCTGGTTAGTTTCTAACTTTCGCAATGTTTATCATGTTCTAATTAGCATGTTCTTCGAATTGCATGACCTACTATGTTCTCCTGACTCTTTTCTTATTTAATTCTGCCTACAATTGCTAGCTTAATAATGTTTTCATACTTAACTTAGTTAATTCAGACAAAATAAAGCATGCTTAGTGTAGTGTTGTTCTGATTACATGGTTTAATCCATGTTTCTTTGCCTAATTACGAACTTCCAGTGATTAATTGATGTTGTTAACCTGCCCCAACTTGTTTTAGACCTTTACTCTAAGTGTAGTATGCTCCTATGACTATGGTTGGCACTCTATGTGTTCTTGCCATGTCCAAATCTGCACCTCTAACAACTTGTTATCCCTTAAACTTGACTGATACCCCATATGATATCTAATCCTATTTGTATTATACTGTGTAATCCTGAGTTTGGGTATAATCTGATCCTTTAAGTTCTATACTGGTTGAATTAATTGGTTTTACTAGTCTATTGTCCTTGCGTGTTAACTTTGCAATCCCAGGCTCCTTGTTTCTTATCATATGTAACTCTGCCCAATGTATTAGTTTGCTTCTCGAGTTCATGCTCATTATGTGATTATCTTAAAGTGTCTGCAAATGCTTTTCCAAACCCATTACTTTATTACTATTTTCATTGGTTGTTTCCGTGTTCTGAGTCTCTAATTCTTGGCCGGCTGAAAGCCAAGGCCTCCTAAAACTTCTCTATTAACCTCCCTAGTGTGAGCACTGCTCGGGTTCCACTTTGAGACCCTCGTGAACTCTCACAGACTAGGGCCTAAGATTCTTGGCCACTTTCTTCTTGACTGCTCAATTATGTCCCTCTCTATGCCTACTGAATAAGCTAATTGGCTTGTGTAAATGACTGTTTTTCTGAATATTTTGATCGACTATGGTTGTTGGGTATCATCTAAGTTCTCTTGTGGTTTCTAGGCTGTGTTGAAACCTGTATGGATACAAAATTTAAGGCCTGGCTGGGCTGGATACACTTTGGGCCTGTCTTAGGCCCACTATAGTTATTTGTATCGTTTTTTTGTATTGGGCTTGTAATAATTCTATAATAACAATTGGGGTATTAGTAAAAATTGGGAAAATAGGTTTATTCTAATATTTGCGTTAACGGGTAGAAATCCCGCCTATAGGTGTTTAATTTACTCAACATGTTCTGTTAGATAACCTGCCTATAGGACCTGAGTGTTTAATTCGTTTAACATATTCTGAACCTCTGTGTTTATTAGATACCATGCCTATAGGAAATAAAGTGTCAATGACCAATCTTTCAATTTACATAACTGCAGCATATTCATTAGATACTATGACTATAGGGCTATGTTAGCTTATGCTCTACAAAATCTGCATTTAGAAATCATGCCTATAAGGTCTTAATTGGTTAATTCATTGTTATGCTGCCTACGTAGGAGACATGCCTACAGGAGCTAAGTATAAAAAATCAATTTCAATCGTTAATCATTAGAAATCCTGCCTGTAGGGTAATACCACTCGCCTTTTAAGTGTTAATATTGAACTTTCAACACTGTTTCGTTGCCACTATTAGAAAGCATGCCTATAGGATCAAACTGAGTAATTCTGAATATCTCTCGTGTTTATCACTACCAAATACTGCGTAAGTCACCTAGATAGTCTGTCTATAGGCTTTAACCGTTTATACTTATAATCAGTAGGCAACTATGCAGTCGCTCAGAATTATACTTTGCGTAACTGCCCGAATGTTCAAAATCCAGAATCACATAGAAATCATGTCTATAGGATTTAATGATTTTAACTCGTCTTAATTTTGCTGCTGTCAAATGCCAATTTGTTTGCGTGCATTTGTTGTCTAAGTGCGGAGGCTAGCTTGAGCCCTTATTTGTTTTATATGAATTCCAACTTGATTTTGTATGTCGCCTAGTTTTATCATTTTGAGAAACATAAGTTAAGTCTTGGACCACCCAAAATAGAGGTCCAAACGCTTCCGGGACCATAGGCATGGGACGGGTAGTGCACGCATAAGGTATGGCTTAGAATCAATTAGTGCGCCTTAGGTAACAACTTAAATATAGTAATTGGGTAGCATGATATGATAGTCTGTGCTCGCTGAATAATACGAGTAACACCCCATCTCGAGGTTGTTACGAAGTATTATTTATGTTGCACAGGGTGATCCTTTAGGCTAAAATACTTAGGAGCCCCCGCCCCCCCACCTTGCCTTAAGATCAATTATTTTGTTTATTTGCCCAATTTTGTCTTTATCTTTATTTGGACAAATTCATATAATTCAAGTTCGGCCGGGACCCACAGTTGTGGACCTCGAGGAATGCCTAACACCTTCTCCTCGAGGTAATTTGAGCCCTAACCCGATCTTTGGTGATGCAAACTGGTTAAACCAGAGTCATTCGCAAATAGGTGCCTTAACGCACCTTAAACCCGTTAGGTGGCGACTCTCTTTTTTAACACCCTTCCTTTAGAAAGAGTTGTCACTACATCGAAGTCCGACTTTCGCGAGAAAAATGGGGCGCGACAGTGACATCTTCTGATCAAGTCCAATTCACTCCTGTCACGACCCCAATTTACCACCTGAGGATATCGTGATGGCACCTAGTCTCTAAGACTAGGTAAGCATAACATGCATTCAGAAATAGCGAAAATAATAATTGAACTTCATATTTAAACCAACTAGCTATCATAAAAGAAGTCAACAATATTGGTAACAATAACTCCCATAATCTGGTGAGACTGAGTCATAATCTCTACATGAATATTTTGAAATATCCTTAATACATCGCTGTCTAAATAAAGAGTAAGTAGTAGAAAAAACAAAGACAAAGGGAGACTCCGAGGCCTGCGAACGCCGTCAGGTATACCTTGAAGTCTCCGAACTGGTGTCTAGCCTGGGTCGAGGTACTTGGATCTGCACAAAAATGTACATAAGAGTAGTAAGAGTATACCACAACGGTACCCTGTAAGTATCAAGCCTAATCTCGATAGAGTAGTAATGAGGCCAGGTCAAGACACCTACAAGGATAAGAAAAGAATCTGAACAAGTATAGTACAGTCTAATAATAGGAATGGGAAAAATGAGGCAATAAAGCAATATAACAAGATAAGCTACAACTGAATTTAAAGCAATAAAGGCAACAAGAAAGAAATACATAATAAGAACATCAAGAAAATAATGCGGACAAATACAAGTAAGGTAAATGAGAGATAACAACAAGAATCACAACCGAGGTACCGCCTCATATTTTAATTTCTCATTAAATTGCAATCTTGCCTTATATCACCGCAGGAGCCTTGCATTTAGTTTTGAAAATTATTTTTCTTGAAATAGCTACCTGCGGTTTAGCCAACCTTACCACACCGCGTGACTTTAAGTAGTTCCCCTACAAGCAACATGCGTATCAAGCCCACCTTATCTTACCGCATGCATTTCAACCCCAAGCCTTATACCACCGCATTCCTATCAATATCACAACACAATCACAACTCGCACCTCAAGTGCCCATATGCCACAACTTTCCACAAAGTCAACAATATCAATGTTTTCCACAAAACATAGCCCATGGCTCAACCACAATGTGAACAAGAATCTCAACAATAACAAAATAAAAGTGAATATCTCAATAAGAGAGATACCTCAACAATTAACAACTTCGCCTCAATGTGATAACGACTTTTACAACTTAAATACCAATAACTCAACAAGAACAAATTCCATGAAATGACAACTCCAAGTAAGATAGTTCAACAATTAAAGAAGTAACAAGGAAATAAGGGAAGCAATAACTTCAACTAAAGCATATAAGAGAAAATAACAAGAGGTAGAACAAGTGCTACAATGTCAAATAAGCATGGGAGAGTAGATAAACAAATGTATGAATGAATTAGCAATGAAAGAGGTGACTTGTTATTACGACTTAACTAAAGGATATAAATAGTCTATATGGCCTAAACAGGTCAAATACCACATATAGCCTGTGTACCCACTCGTCACCTTGCGTACACGACTTTCACATAACAAAAAGAGCACCATCAATCCAAATCTTAAGGGGTAGTTCCTCCACACAAAGTTAGGCAAGATACTTAGTTCAATCAAGCTAACTCAATCCACTATTAAGCCTTTTCCACGAATATCCAACTCCGGACGGCTCGAATATAGCCAAAATAACTAAATACCATAAATACAAATCATAGTAAACTTTTTCGGATAATAAAGTTGAATTTTTTTATAAAAATGAAAACGTCCATCCCGGGCTCGCATCTCGTAACCCGACCAAACTTATAAAATCAGTACAGACATTCAATAATGAGTACAACCATATTAAAATTATTCAATTCCAACCTTAAATCGACTTTCAAATACCAAAATTATAGCTTAGGAAGTTTTCACAAAATTCTCCAATTTTTCCAATTCAACACACTAATTAAATGATAAAAAAAATGATGGATTCATAAATAATAATCAAATCCGAGTAAAAACAATCACTTAATCCAATCAAATCCTTGAAAATTTCCTCCAAAATCGCTCAAAACCAAGCTCTATAACTCAAAAGATGAAAAATAGAACAAAACCCTTGATCCAGCCCTCTTCTGCCCAAGTATTCTGCTTCTGCGGCTTTGCACCTGCGGATAATCCATCGCATGTGCGGCTTTTCATTGAGCCAGGGAAAATTGCTTCTGCGAACATTTGGGCACATCTGCGTTTGTGTTTCTGCGGAACCAAGCCACTTTTGCGCGTCCTCTTCTGCGGAGAAATGATCGCACCTGCGGTCATAGCTCGCCCAGCCCTAAACCCGTTTCTGTGGCTCACTGGCCATTTCTGTGGTGCCGCACCTGTGACCCAAAATGCGTAGGTGCGATTGCACCAGAACCTCAGATGGATAGAAATTCTTCTAAGTCAAAAATGATTACGGATTCAATCCGAATCATATCCGGGGCCCCCGGGACCCTGTCCAAACATACCATCAAGTCCCAAATTACATAACGGACCTACTCGAGGCCTAAAATCACATCCAAAACATCAAATCTGCGAATCATAACCCAATTCAAACCAATTGAATCCATGAACATTCAACTTCCAAAACTAACGCTGATTCATGCCAAACCAACTCCGATTGGCCTCAAATTTTGCGCACAAGTCATAAATGACACAATGGACCTATTCTAACTCCCAGAGATAAAATCCAGACCCGATATCAATAAAGTCAACCCTCAGTCAAACTTGTCAACCTTCTAAACCTTCAACTTTCTAACTTTCGCCAATTCAAGCCAAAATGACATACGTACATCCAAATCAATATCCAAACACACTCCTAAGTCCAAAATCACTATATAGAGCTATCGGAAATATCAAAACTTCATTCCGTAGTCATCTACAGAAAAGTCTAACTCTGATCAACTCTATCAACTTAAGCCTCAAACGTCGGGACTAAGTATCCCAATTCACTCGGAAACTCACCCAAAACCAAACCAACCACCCCGTCAAGTCATATAACCATTATATAACATAGAAGAGGAAATAAATAACCGAATGGGGATAAAATACTCAAAATAACCGTCCGAGTCGTTACATCCTCCCTCTCTTAAGAAAAATATTTGTTCTCGAACGAGTATAGAGACATACCTGAAATGGTGAAAAGATGAGGATAACGGCTATGCATATCATGCTCGGTCTTCTAAGTCGCCTTCTCGATTGGTTGACACCTCCACTGAACCTTTATTAAAGCAATGTTCTTTGACATCAACTTTCGGACCTGCCTATCCAAGATGACCACTGACTCCTCAACATAAGTCAAATCCCTGTCCAACTGGACTGAGCTGAAATCTAAAACATGGGATGGATCACCGTGATACTTTCGGAGCATGGAAACATGGAACACCAAGTGAACTGCAGATAAGCTAGGTGGCAATGTAAGACTGTAGGCCACATCCGCCACTCTCTCGAGGATCTCAGAAGGACCAATATACCTAAGGCTCAGCTTTCCCTTCTTCACGAATCTCATCACACCCTTTATGGGTGAAACTCGGAGCAAAACCCGCTCTCCAACCATAAATGCTACATCACAAAACTTCTGATCAGCATAACTCTTCTGCCTAGACTGGGTTGTACAAAGCCGATCCTGGATCAACCTGACTTTCTCCAAGCATCTCAAACCAAATCTGTGCCCAACAACCTAGCCTCTCCTGGCTCAAAACAACCAACTGGAGACCAACACTATCTCCCTATAGGGCATCATAAGGAGCCATCTGAATACTCGATTGGTAGCTGTTGTTGTAGGCCAACTTTGCAAGTGGCAAGAACTGATCCCAAGAACCCCCGAAATCCATAACACAGGCACCAAGCATATCCTCTAATATCAGAATAGGGCGCTCAGACTATCTATCCATCTAGGGGTGAAATGTTGTACTCAACTCAACCTGTTTGCCTAACTTACGATGTACGGCTTTCCAGAAGTGCGATGTAAACTATGTGCCCCAGTCAGATATGATGGATACCGGCACACCATGAATTCGAACAATCTCGCAGATATAGATCTGAGCTATTTGCACTGAAGAATATGTAGTCACCATCGAAATGAAATAAGCCGACTTGGACAACCTATCCATAATCAACCATACAACGTCGAATTTCCTCAAAAGTTTGTGGGAGCCCAACAACTAAGTCCATGGTAACATGCTCCCATTTCCACTCCGGAATCTTGAGTTTCTGAATCAAACCGCCCGGCCTCTGATGGTCATACTTCACTTGCTGACAATTTAGGCACCGAGCCAGACAATCCAATATATCTTTCTTCATTCTCCTCCACCAATAGTGTTGCCTGATGGTAGGCTATAATCTCATGTTTTAGCCACCTTTTGCACTCTAATTTACTGCACTTCAATTGAGTTTGAGCTTTAATCGCTAGTATTTTTCACTAATTGTGTGTTTTATGCTTTGTAGGAGTGATTTTGAGCTATGTAGCTATTTTGGAATAAATTCGAGCTATTTTGGAGCTTTGAAGTCTGAGTAAAATCCCAAGGATTAAGTTGGGATCGTGTTCGGGAATTAACGGGCAATAGTACACTAAATGGGAGAAATAAATCGCTAGAGGTGCACGATCGTGCACTGGGCGTGCAAGTAGATCAGTACACTATCCATAGTGCGCGGCCATATGCGCGAGCACACCTCCAGGTGCGCGGCCGCGCACGTCCAATCTCAAAATTGTCCTATTTCGCGTAGGAAAAAGAGTTTTTATTTGGGCCTGACCCTAATTGGTATATATACATGGAAAAATGATATTTTCTGGAATTTTGACACATCTAAGACCTAAGGAGGATAAAGAGGAGTTGGAGAAGCAAAATCACAAGGAGTTCATCATTGAATCCTCACTCAAGACACGAGTTTGGATAGTTTTATGTTTTCCTTTACTTTAAACATATTTGTGATGAATTACTCCATATATATAGAGTAATTCTCTTTAGGGTTTGATGCATTTGGTGTATTGATATTTGTTTGTGTATTATAACTCTAGTTTTTATGTATTGAATCATCTTGGATGATTTAATTGTTGCATCTATAGTCACATGTTCATGTAATCGAGAGAGGCATAACTTGTGATGTCGTTGCATTATCTTGTTGATTGAGTTCAATAATTCTTCTTATTAATCGAAAGAGGCTAGCTGAATTATTGTTTAACCCTATTTAGGAGGATAATCGAGAGAGGTTCTCCTAAAGACCAATCCACTATGAATTCTTGCATATCTTCACTGAGCTTAAATTGGTTCATATTGTAAGGTTGAGACTTAATCAAGAGAGGAGTTTCTCCTAAACGTTTGAACTAATAAATGAGTGAATTCGAGAGACACACTTGAATATTAGAAGTGAATTAACTAGAGTTAAATCCAGACATTTATCTTGCACCTATCCAATCAATCATTATTTTCTCCCATTGATATCTTCCTTGCTTACTTTCGTTAGAGTGTTATTCGTCAATAAGTTAGACTCTTAGTTAATTTTAGTTTTAATCACATAAATCTCAATTGTTGATCATCTTGGATAGCAATCAAGCTATAAACTATGAAAATACTGTTTAAATCCAATCCCTGTGGATACGATATTATATTATACTATATTCGACTAGCGAGAATATTTAAGTGTGTGTTTTGCGCTCATCAAATTTTGGCGTCGTTGCAGGGGATTGGAAATCCATAGTGTTTGAAATAGTTTGTAGTGCTAATTCAATTTTTTTTTTTTAATTTTACTTTTCTCTTTTTACGTTTGGTGTTCTTTGACTATGCGCAAGTTACAGGTTTAGATTGGCGCATGACTTGAGCTTCTGCTAAGGAAGTACTTCCATACGAACCAGAAATCGAGAAACAATTGCGACGGCTGAGAAAGGAAAGAAATCTCCCTGAGAGTATAGAGAAAGTTGGGCAATCCTCAACCAAAGAAATCATGGCTAGAGATGATGATAATGTGGACTTGGCTGCAAGAGAAGTAGCCCAACAACTAGAGAAAGCTGCAAAGGATGTTGAGAAAGCAGCTATTAGAGATGCACAAATAATCTATGAAGAAGAGAGAGATCGGAGACTGGATCAGAATCAACCTTTGGCTGCAGACCAGCTCAGAAATATAGCTCCCGGTACTGGGAGACCACTTGGCGATTATGCTAGACTGGTCTACAACCAAGGCTTTTCAAGTGTGAAACCACCTCCAATTGCAGCTAACAATTTTGAGTTGAAGCAGGTGTTGCTTCAAACTCTGCAAAACAGCTGTGTCTTTAGAAGAAAGATGAACGAAGATTTAAACAATCATCTGATAGACTTCGAGGAGATTATGAACACCTTTCAATACAATGGTGTGTCAGAAGATGCAGTCTACTTAAGGGTATTCCCCTTTACACTCAAGAATGATGCAAAGCACTGGCTTTGAAGCTTGCCTAATGGATCGATTAGAACATGAGATAAGATGACCAGGAAAATTCTTGATAAATATTTCTCATCAGCTAAGATGGGCAAGTTTAGAAGAGAAATCCATAACATTTTCCAGAGTGAGACCGAA
Organism: Nicotiana tabacum; assembly: GCF_000715075.1. Taxonomy (NCBI): domain Eukaryota; kingdom Viridiplantae; phylum Streptophyta; class Magnoliopsida; order Solanales; family Solanaceae; genus Nicotiana; species Nicotiana tabacum. Next base: position 49,846,193 of record NC_134091.1, read on the forward strand.
ACTGTGTTTGAAGCATGGAAAAGGTTTAAGGAGATAATGCGAAAGTGTCAACATAGCGGAATTGAACTCTGGATACAACTCTAGGACTTTTGGGATGGATTGACACCCGCCGCATGCAGAACATTGAGCAATACAGCTGAAGGCCCATTGATGAAGAAGACTCTAGAGGAGATAGTCACAATTATAGATGAGTTATCTGAAGATGCAAATCAGTGGCCCTCTAAGATGTCTGAAAGAAGAAGATCAACTGGTGTTCACCAAGTTGAAGCTAACACATCTGTGCAGGTACATCTTGATGCCATGGTCAAGGAAATAAGGAAGCTGACCTTAGCTTCAGTACATAGTGAGCCCCACGCAGCTTGTGATATATATGGAAGAGGACACCCTACTCATGAGTGTCAAGCCTCAACTGAGGAAGTTAATGCTGTTGGGAATTATAACTTCAATGCAATAGGTTAGAAGCAACCCAGTTTTTCGTGGAGTTCACCTAGGGGTACTGCAAATGCATGGCAACAAAACAACTCCAAATTCCAGGGACAAGGATCCCACAGGCTTCCAAAATCAGCAGAGGCCGCAGATCCAGCCTCAACATTCCACTCAGCCTGGGCTAGAATATCTAATGAAGTCCTTCATTGTCAAGACAGATGAGAGATTAGATGCTCATGGTGCATCTATCAAAGAACTTGGCACAAGGTTGTGAAACTTGGAGAAGCAAGTGGGGCAAATTGCAATTGTATTATCTAAGAGAATCCCAGGTACTCTGCCAGCTGATACTGAAAGAAACCCCAAAGAAATAGTGAATGACATAACATTGAGAAGCGAGAAAGTGTTGAAAGATCCCACTCCAGTCCAGAAAGAGGTGGGACCTGAAAATGAAAGTGAGGAGAAGCAGAAAAATAAAGTTATAACAAGAAGAAAGGCAAGAAGGGAGCTGAGAAAAAGATGAAGGAGGAGACTTCAAGAAGGGAGGAAATAAATGAGAGTGAGCACATGCGTGCTCTACCATTTCCCCAAACGTTATATAGAGAAAAGCTGGATAAGCAGTAAAAAGATTTTTGGATATACTGAAACATGTTAACATAAATTTTGCATTCACAGAAGTGCTCTATCAAATATCAGCTTATGGCAAATTCTTGAAGGAATCCTCACAAAGAAGAGGAAGATAGAAGAGACCTCAGTGGTTAAGCTTACAGAGCATTGCAGCGCCATCTTGCAAAACAAACTCCCACAAAAGTGTGGAGATCCAGGGAGTTTTACTATACCTTGCTCATTAGGCACTCTTAATTTTGATAAGTCTTTGTGTGATTCTGGTGCCTCAATTAATTTAATGCCTTTGCCTATTTACAGGAATATGGAGAATGAGATTGGAGAGATAAGGTCTGCACCAATAGCTTTGTAGCTGGCAGACCAAACATCTATCATACCCGAAGGGATAGTATAAGATGTCTTATTTCAGGTAGATAAGTTTGTATTTCCTGTAGATTTCATAGTGGTGAAGATGGAGGAGAACAAAGAGGTCCCCCTTATCCTAGGAAGACCATTCTTAGCAATGGGTAGTGCAATATTGGATATACATGATAGAAAACTCATGCTTAGAGTGGGTGAAGAGACTGTGACGTTCAAGATGAATGTAGAAACGGGGGCGAGAAAGGAGATGCCAACTACAAGTGTTGAGTGGAAGGGGAAGAGTTCAAGAGATAACACACCAGTTAGTGAACATGATAAGTGTGGGGTGTATCCCAAGAAGGCTGAGAAGAAGTTTTCTGCATGGATTTGCGCAGTAGTTCGGGCGAGAAGAATGGAGCACGACCTTGATTCTGACCCCGACTAGATATTTAGGGAAGTTCCTCTACATTACGTTTTTTAATTGTGTGTCATGGGGACATGCCACAACTTGAAGTATGGGGTGGGGGACAATTGTATGTTGTATGTATGTATATTAGTTTCATTTTGTTAGTTGTAGTAGTAGAATTTCTTTTTTGAAAAGACCATAAAGTTTTTAGAATTTTCGAGTTTTCCCGACGATGGATATCATTATACAGGTTTCTTGAGGGATTAAAGTTGAAAAAACAAGATTTTTTTTTATTTTGTAGGTAGTGTATTAATCTCCCCCTGGTTTTTCTTTGTACTGCGGTTCTTTTCCAAGGGTTTTGTTTGAACCGGGTGTAGTTAGTTTTAATTTTTGTTAGTAGTAGGAAACCTTGTGTTATGATTTGAATTGAAGACAATGTCCTATATTTTTATTATGTCTTGAGAATAGCGAGTGCTTTAGTTATGACGCTTTGACTCAGTTTTTGACTATTGTATAAGTACCTTAAAGTGTATGATATTAACTTTGCTTTACTGCTTTGACTAGAGTGTCTTGATGATCCATGTGTCTGTGAGGTTTGTATCATTCTATGCACTGCATTTGATGTCTAGAACTTGCCCCGTGTGTTTACAAAGTGAAATAGTAGTTTTATGTAGTCTTGGAAGTGATATAGGCATTTCTTTGTTGAGCTAGATATATGTGTTTACCCACATAATTGTTGTGTATCTTAGTTAACCCCTTTGAGCCTGTGATCCTGTTTCTTTGGCGACCACATTACAAGCCTTGCCCATTTGTTTGAATTGACCATCTATTTGAACCTTGTACTTCTCATGAGCACTTGAAATTATTATGAACTGTGTAAAAGTTGGAGTGTGGGGTGATTGGTTTGGCTTTTGAGTGGAACTATTGGAATAAGGAGAAAGGTGCACTGTTTTAAAAAAAACACGAGAGTCACTTGAATTGAAAGACAAAAGGAAAAAAAAACTAATTGTATGGTTGTGAGAAATATTCCTTGATAGTGGTAACTCTTGATGTAATTGTTCTTAAAGAAGTAGGGAGTTAATATTTATTGATGTGAAGGTGGAGTTATGGTTTAACATAAGTGTGGGGTTTTGGAAGGTAAATTATATGTATTAAAGTGCTTAGGGAGGTGTAGTCACGCTTATATCCAAATTGTATCCTACACATCCCGTAGCCTACATTACAACCAATTAAAGTCATCCTTGATCCTTGACTGAATGAGCTCAATTAGTAGAGTAGTACACTACGGGAAAGCCTATGGTGCATCTTCTTTGGCATATGAATGTTGTTTCTGAGAGTGAGTGAATTCTTTCTATCTTGAGTTCCTAATTGTTCTTAATTTCTATTGTGTGTGGAACTACTCTCGCTTGTTGTGTGAGGGAACTTAATTCAGGAAGGAAAGGTAATGTCATTGACCTCTATGTTAGAGTAAGGGGGCGGGTTATAAATAATGCATGGTGGTTGTGAGTCAAATCTTGAGGCTAGGATGTTACACTATTATGCGCAGTCTATTTTAAATATTCTTGGTATGATGAGTTATGAGAGTTGTTTGAAAAGGTCATGTCGTTATAAAGTATAGTTTGATTGCTCGAGGACGAGCAATGGTTTAAGTGTGGGGTTTTGATGGTAGGCTATAATCTCATGTTTTAGTCACCTATTGCACTCTAATTTACTGCACTTCAATTAATTTTTAGCTTTATCGCTAGTGTTTTGCACTAATTGTGTGTTTTATGCTTTGTAGCAGTGATTTTGAGCTATGTAGATGTTTTGGAATGAATTCGAGTTATTCTGGAGCATTGAAGTCTGATTAAAAGCCCAAGGATTAAGTTGGGATCGTGTTCGGGGATCAACAAGCAATAGCACACTTAACGGGAGAAACAAATCGTGAGCAAGAGGTCACCCAAGTGCGCGATCGTGCACTGGGCGCACAAGTAGAGTAGTACACTATCCAAAGTGCGTGCCCATATGCGCGAGCACACCTCCAAGTGCGCGAGCGCGCACGTCAAATCCTGGAATTATCCTATTTCACGTAGGAAAAGGAGTTTTTGTTGGGGCCCGACCCTAATTGGTATATATACATGGAAAAATGGTATTTTCTGGACTTTTGACACATCTAAGACCTAGGGAGGTTGAGGAGGAGTTGGAGAAGCAAAATCACAAGGAGTTCATCATTCAATCCTCACTCAAGACACGAGTTTGGATAGTTTTATGTTTTTCTTTACTTTAAACATATTTGTGACGAATTACTCCATATCTATGGAGTAGTTCTCCCTAGGGTTTGATGAATTTGGTGTATTGATATTTGTTTGTGGATTATAACTCTAGTTTCTATGTATTGAATAATTTTGGATGATATAATTGTTGCATCTATATTCATATGTCCATGTAACTGATAGAGGCATAACTTGTGATATCGTTGCATTATCTTGTTGGTTGAGTTCATTAATTCTTCTTAGTAATCGAATGAGGCTAGTTGAATTATTGTTTAACCCTAGTTAGGAGGACAATCGAGAGAGGTTATCCTAAAGACCAATCCACTACGAATTCTTACATGTCTTCACTGAGCTTAAATTGGAACATATTGTGAGGTTGAGACTTAATCGAGAGAGTAGATTCTACTAAACATTTGAACTAATAAATGAGTGAATTTGAGAGACTCACTTGAACATTAGAAGTGAATTAACTAGAGTTAAATCCCAGACATTTATCTTGCACCTATCCAATCAATTCTTATTTTCTCCCATTGATATCTTCCTTGCTTACTTTTGTTCGAGTGTCATTCGTCAATAAGTTAGACTCATAGTTAATTTTAGGTTTAATCACATAAATCTCATTTGTTGATCATTTTGGATAGGAATCAAGCTATAAACTATGAAAATACTGTTTAACTCCAATCCATGTGGATACGATATTATATTATATTATATTCGACTAGAAAGCATATTTAAGTGTGTGTTTTGTGCTCGTCACTACCTCAAATCCTGATACATCATAGCGGCACCCGGATGAATGGAGTACTGCGAATTGTGGGCCTCCTGAAGGATCAACTCACGTAGATCATCTACATTGCGCACGCATAACCGGCCCTACATATTCAACACCCCATCGTCTCCAATAGATACCTCATTGGCATCGCCATGCTGTACCGTGTCCTTAAGGACAAGCAATTGGGGGTCATCATACTGACGCAAGAAAGAGCTCGAATGGGCTCCGATACATAAAATCTAACAAACTAATTAGCCAAGTCCTGAACATCAATGGCTAGTGGCATCAACCACCATATTGGGCTTACCGGGATGATAAAAAATAATGATATCATAGTCTTTAAGAAACTCTAACCATCTCCAACCCTCAAATTAATATCGTTTTGCATACAATGTCTCTCTCAAGGTCTGGAGCACGATCCTCATATGTTGTTCATGATCCTTCCAACTGCGGGAGTACACCAAGATGTCATCAATAAACACAATGATGAATGAATCAAGATATGGTTAGAATACACTATTCATTAGGTGTATAAATGCTGCTAGGGTGTTAGTCAGCCCAAATGATATCACAAGGAACTCGTAGTGACCATACCGAGTCCTAAAGGCAGTCTTCGAAATATCAAGATCCCAAATCTTTAGCTGATGATACCCTGACCGCAAATCAATCTTTGAGAACACTCTAGCACCCTTTAGCGTATAAAAAAACTCATCAATGCGTGGCTATGGGTACCTGTTCAACTACCTATAATCAACACACATGCGCATAGAACCATCCTTCTTCTTCACAAATAGAACCGGAGTACCCCAAGGTGACACACTAGGCCGGATGAAACCCTTATCAAGCAACTATTGCAGGTGCCCCTTCAACTCCGCCGGTGCCATACGATATGGAGGAATACAAATGGGCTGAGTGCTTGGCAATAAGTCAATACCAAAATAGATATCTCTATAGGGCAGCATGCCTGGAAAATCTACCAGAAATATATCTGGGAAGTCTCTCACTACCGAATTTGACTCAACGGTAGGAGCATCAACACTGATATCTCTCACAAAGGCTAGATATGCATCACACCCCTTCTCAACCATCCATTGTGCCTTAAGGAAGGACACAACTTAGCTAGGATTATAATCCAATGTACCCCTCCACTCTAACCGCGACAAACGTGTCATAGCAAGAGTCACAATCTTGGTGTGACAATCTAGAATAGCATGATAGGGAGGCAACTAGTCCATGCCCAAGGTAACATCAAAATCCACCATACTGAGTTACAATAGATCAACCCTGGTCTCAAAACCACCAATAACAACTAAACACACCTGATACATATGTTCCACAATAATAAAATCTCCCACATGTGTGGACTCATATACAGGAGAACTCAAAGAATCATGAGATATATCCAGATACAGAGCAAAGTAAGATGACACATATGAATAAGTGGATCCAGGATCAAATAAGACTGATGCATCTCTATGACAAACTGGAACAATACATGTGATAACTGCGTCTGATACGACCGCCTCCATCCTACCCGAAAAAGCATAGAATCTAGTTTGGCCTTCCCCTCTAGTGTGATCCATACCCTCCTGACCTCCACCCCTAGCTGGTTGTGCAGGTGGGGCGATAACTGGAGCTGCAACCATGGCCTGAAAACCCTATGGACCCTATGGAATACGTGGAGCATGTGTAATTTGTGGAGGTACACCCCTCATGAGTCTGGGGCAGTCCCTTACCATACGTATGGTATAACCACACTCAAAGCAAGCTCTCGGTGGAAGTGGCTACTGAAACTGGCCCTGGCCTAGTCGGCTAGACTGACCACTGAAGGCACCCCATGCAGGAGGTGAACTAGATAGTGGCGGTGCATAATGGGCAGCCTGAGACCTTGGAGTAGCTGGAGCACCACTAGAAGCTGGAAGTGGTGAGTTAACTGGACGGCTCACATAGCCTCTTCCATGATGGGCTAGAGTTGGGACGCAGATACCACTATATCCTCTAGAATCTCGAGGCCTTTTGGCCTCCCTATCCTCTATCTCACGGCCCGCATACCCTCCAACCTATGTGCAATCTCTACCACCTGCTGGTACTGAGTATCTATATCCAACTCTCGAGCCTTGCTGAATCTAATACCAGAGTTGAGCCCCTCGATGAATCGATGGACTGGTTCTCTGAATGTAGAAGCAAAGGCTGGTGCATGTCTGGACAACTCACTAAATCTGATAGCATACTTTTGCACTATCATAGTTCCCTGGCACAACTGCTCAAACTCCACACGCCATGCATCCCGAAGGCTATGGGTAACAATCTCTGTCAAGAACATGTCTGAAATCTGAGTCCATGTGAGTGAAGTTGCATCCGCTGGGCTACCCTCCTTGTAAGCTCGCCACCATTGATACGCTTCTCCAAACAGCTAGAATGTAGTAAAAACAACCTCACTCATCTCCAAAATACCCATAGTGCGGAGGATACAGTGGCACTTCTATAGAAAACCCTATGCATCCTCTATAGCTAGGCCGCTAAAAGTAGAAGGATAATCCTTCTTGACCCTCTCAAGTCTAAACTGCTCCCCCTCAGATACTACTGCTCTAACCATGGGCTGAACGGAACAACAAACTGTGCTGGCATAACCTCTCAGACCTGATCAATATGGACCCGCTACTCTGGGGTACGGGCCGCGGGAGTCTAAGCTCCCCCCCCAGCAAATGATGTGGCCGGTGCAAGTGGAATCAACACCGCTTGAGCTAGTGTACGAAACAAGCTCAAGAACTGTGCGAGAGTCTCCTGAAGTGTAGTGGTGGAAACAGGGGCCTCAGGTGTCTGCCCCCCCAACTGGAGCTACTGTTGGCTCCTTTATCGTAGCTCAGACAGGTGATCTAGCAGAACCACGTTCCCCTCTTCGGCCTCTGCCCCGGTCCCGACCTCTCGTAGCTCTAGCAAGTGGTGTGGGTGTTTGATCATCGGATCCGGCGGTGCATGTCCTACCATCTGTGAGAGAATAAAAAGACAAAGATTAAGAATTTTGAAGTCAATAAAATCGCACGATAAGGAATCAAAGAAAAGAAAGTGTCCTAACAGTTACATAGCCTCTTGAAGATTAGTACAAACGTCTCCGTATAGAGATCCGCAAGACTCTACTAAACCTGCTTATGACTCGTAACACCTATGAACCTAGAGCTCTGATACCAATTTGTCACTACTCCATTTTATCACTTGAGGATGACGTGATGGCACCTAGTCTCTAAGACAAGGTAAGCCTAACATGCATGGAGAAATAGCGGAAAGAATAATAGAACTTCAAATTTAAACCAACTAGGTATCATAAAAGAACTCAATAATATCGCTAACAATAACTCCCAAAATCTGGTGAGACTGAGTTATAAACTCTATATGGATATTCTGAAATATCCCTTATACATCAATGTCTAAATAAAGAGTAAGAAATAGAAAAAAATAAGGATAGAGGTACCTAGATCTGCACAAAAATATGTAGAAGAGTAGTATGAGTACACCACAAAGGTACCCAGTAAGTATCAAGCTTAACCTCGGTAGAGTAGTGACGAGGCCAGGTCAAGACACCAACTAGGATAAGAAAAGAATCTAAACAAGTATAGTATAGTCTAATAATGGAAACAAGTGAAATGAGGCAATAAAGCAATACAAAAAGATAAGCTACAACTAAATTTAAAGCAATAAAGGCAACAAGGAAGAAACACATAATGAGAACTTCAAGAATACAATGCAGACATATACAAGTGAGGTAAATGAGAGATAAAAATAATAATCACAAGCTAGGTACCGACTCATATTTTCATTTCTCAATTTCAATCAAAATCTTTCCTTATATCACCGCGGGAGTCTTGCATTTAGTTTTTAAAATTATTTTTCCCGAAATAGCTACCCGCGTTTTAGCCCACCTTATCACACCGCATGGATTCAAGTAGTTCCCCTACTAGAGACACGCGAATCAAGCCCACCTTATCTCACCGCATGCGTTTCAACCCCTAGCCTTATACCACCGTATGCGTATCAATATCACAACACAATCACAACTCGCACCACAAGTGCCTATATGCCACAACTTGCCACAAAGTCAACAATATCAATGTTTTCCACAACAAATAGCCCATGGCTCAACCACAATGTGAACAAGAATCTTAACAATAAAAAAATAAAAGTGAATAGCTCAACAAGAGAGATACCCCAACAATTAACAACTTCGCCTCAATGTGATAACGAATTTTACAACTTCAACACCAATAACTCATCAAGAACATATTCCATGAAATGACAACTCCAAGTAAGGTAGTTCAATAATTAAATAAGTAGCAAGGCAATAAGGGAAGCAATAACTTTAACTAAATCATATAAGAGCAAATAACAAGTAAGAGGCAGAACAAGAGCTACAACGTCAAATAAGCATGGGAGAGTAGATAAACAAATGTATGAGTGAATTAGTAATGCAAGAGGTGACATGTTATAACAAATCAACTAAAGGCGTGGAAATAGTATATGTTATCTAAACTGGTTAAATACCACATATAGCCCGTGTACTCACTCGTCACCTTGCGTACACAACTTTTACATGACAGAAAGGGCACCATCAATCCAAATCCTAAGGGGTAGTTTCCCCACATAAAGTTAGGCAAGATACTTACATCAAACAAGCTAAGTCAATCCACTAGTAAGCCTTTTCCATGAATATCCAACTCCGTACGGCTCGAATCTAGCCAAAATAACTTAATACCATAAATACAAACCATAGGAAACTATTTCGGATAATAAAGTTACAATCTTTAAAGAAAATCAAAAAGTAAACTCAAAAAGTCAACCCCAGGCTCATGTCTCGGAACTCGACCAAACTTACAGAATCCAAACACCCATTCATTAACGAGTCCAACCATAATAAAATTATCCAATTCCAACCTCAAATCGAACTTCAAATCCTCAACTTATAGATTAGGAAGTTTTCACAAAATTTTCTAATTTTTCCAACTCAAAACACTAATAAATGATAAAAACATTGATGGATTCATGAATAATAATCAAATCCGAGTAAAAAACACTTACCCTGATCAACTCCTTGAAAATCCCCTCCAAAATCGTCCAACACCGAGCTCTCTAACACAAAAGATGAAAAATGGAACAAAACCCTCGATCCAGCTCTTTTCTGCCCAGTTATTCCGCTTCTGCGGACCATCAGCTGCTTCTGCGGCACCGCACCTGCAAAAAATCCATCGCAGGAGTGGATTTTCATTAATCCAGGGAAAATTGCTTCTATGGAATTTTGAGCGCATCTGCGTTTTCCACTTCTGCGGAACCAAGCCGCTTCTGTGCGTCCGCTTATGCGGAGAAACGACTGCACCTGCGGTCACATCTCGCCCAGCCCAAACTCACTTTTGTGTCTCACATGCCGCTTCTACGGTGCTGCACCTGCATCCCAAAGTGTGTCAGGTGCGATTGCACCAGAACCTCAGCTGGACATAATTTCTTCTAAGTCCAAAATGATTCCGGATTTAATTTGAGTCACATCTATGAAACATAACACAGTTCAAACCTATTGAATCCATGAACATTCAACTTCCAAAAATAACGTCGATTCATAACAAACCAACTCGGATTGACCTTAAATTTTGTGCACAAGTCATAAATGACACAATGGACCTATTCCAACTCATGGAACCAAAATCTGGACCCGATATCAATAAAGTAAAATCTCGGTCAAACTTCTCAACCTTCCAAACCTTCAACTTTTTAACTTTTGCTAATTCAAGCCAAAACGACCTACCGACCTCCAAATCAATATAGGAACACACTCCTAAGTCTAAAATCACCATATAGAGCTATCGTAAATATCAAAACTCCATTCCGGAGTTGTCTACATGAAATTCAAACTCCGATCAACTCTTTCAACTTAAGCCTCCAACTTCGAAACTAAGTGTCCTAATTCACTTCGAAAGTCACCCAAAAACCAAACCAATAACCCCGACAAGTCGCATAACCACAATATAACATAGAGGAGGAAATAAATCGGGGAAAGGGGCTAAAATACTCAAAACAACCGGCTGGATCATTACAACCCCCATTTAAAGGAATATGAAATGGTCGTTACAATAATAAAACTCAACAAGTGTCGGGGTCGAATCCACAATGAGTTTAAATTGGGTGTTAAGGTAAATACTTAAGAGGGCAACTCAAAATAACTAAATTTAACATCCAAACCAAAGTCTGTATCAATCTTACCAACTAAACTACTAAGGAATTTGACTAAGCTAGCAAACAAGTAATAATTGAAATGTGTTTTAAGTTTTGGTAAATAGAGAAAATCCTAGGATTGTAACCTTAACCTAGGTATAAAACTAATGGGTTGAGTAAATCTATGCTTGCTTGATAGATCGGGGTTTATTATGACTCTCAATGCATAAGAACTCACTCAATACCTCTCGGTTAAAGAGTGAGTATACCTAAATTGACTCTCTCAAGTCCAAATGGGTAGTAATGAAAGAAATTGAATATGAGTCCAAGTTAGATTATCCCTATCTCTAGTTCAAATCCTTTAATTAAACTAATCAAGACTTCAACTAGTTTAATTTCTTGTTAGTCAAGTTTTCCTAGACTAAATTTCTCTTTCTCAAGTAAGAACAAAGTCAAATAGGCATGAATCAATATTTCCAACCACCAATTCTAACTTTAAAGCATACATAAGGCTAAATAACACTAACCCAATCAATAGAAATCATAATATTAAATACCAATAAGTTTTACACACTAGGGTTGGATCATAACCCTAGATAAAAATCTAGCTACTCATGTTAATGGACATAGAAGGATGAAAAGAAGAAGAAATTAAAGACATAAGACTAAAATATATGGATTAGCATATGATTCTCTCCAATTGTAGCTTGAAATAACTCCAAATGGCTAAAAATAACGAACTACCAGCTTCTACAATAAAAAGATGCCCTATAAAAGTCACAAAGATATAGGGCTCCCGAAATCTTTAACAAAAATGCCATTCGGAGGGTTCTGCAGCCACACTTCAGCTTCAGCGGTCCGCATTTCGGTTGGATTGATAATGTTATGCTTTTAATAGGAGGAGTTTTGCAATCACACTTTAGCTTCTGCGGCTGCACTTCAGCTTCTGCAGCCGCACTTGAATTTCTACGGGCAGCATTTGAGGAGGCTTTAGACTTGTTCGATTGCATATTCTCTGATCTTTCAATATTTTTAGTGCGAACCTTTTTTGTGGACCAAGTACGACAGCACATTTAAGTTTGCAGACCGCACTTCTGCTAAAAATCCCCGAAGCTTCATTTCTTCTTCTGCGGGAGCATTTCATTTTCTGTGGACTGCACTTGCATTTGCATCCACTGATGGAATTCTGTGGACCACACTTCTCTTAGCTCTTCTCCTCTTTGTTGAACATGTCTAGAACATCTCATTTTTGAGTCATGTTTCTTCGTTTAGCTTACATTCTCCAGCACACCTGGAATTGAACCATTTTTATTAGATTCGGAGATAAAAATTAGTACTTTCGGACTAAAAACTATAGCAACAAGGTATTAATAATTGGTTAAAATCTATACTTATCAACTCCCCCAAACTTAAGTCTTTTCTTATCCCCAAGCAACTAAATTAACCCCCTCCTTCTCACATTGTATTATCATTTCAAGGAGTCAACTACAAGACTTTTATACCCATTTAATACCAACAATTACCTACAACACTCATGAATTCTACACAAGGTGTCAAATTTTTCAAAAAATGCAAGTTGCTTATCTCATGTAATTCTAGTGTGACATTTGAGCCTCAAGAGTTTACTTAATTCATCAAGGATTCTTGTCCTTTCATGTAGATCAAGGTGGACTCCAATCTATTCCTCTTCTACCTTCCATTTTCATTGCTCACTTTAATTTCAACACTTAATTTGTGGTGCAACAACAGTTTCACTCTTCTCTCACAAAGGAAAATCAAAAGTTAAGCTTCAAATACCATAGGTTTTCCCCTCATGTAAATCTTCACTAATGTAAGCATACTCAGTTCGAAATCAAATAGGATTTCTTTCGGGTTGTAAGGAAGCCTTTTGGTCAGGGGTAGGATACTATATAGGATACAAGTGGTTACACCCTTCCTTAAGCACTTCACATCTTATTTATTGGCTCACATTTGTCAAACCATCTCGCGACTTTTTCTATTTCTTGGCCCTTCTTCTTCTTACTTCACATATTGTTTTCTCCATACTTTTTCTTCCTTGACTTTTATGCAAGAGATACTTGGCTAACTCTATTTCATCAATCTCCCCTTTTCCACCCTTTGGGCTTTCACGTTATTTCCTTCTCATTCTTTCTCTTTCATGGAAGCATTTCTTTTCTCTCTTTTAATTCCTTGGTACCTCGTTTAGATTTTTCAACTTTCCCCCAAACTTAGGCTTTGATACACATACTACATATGGGTGCTTAGGAGGGTCCGAGTGCTAATAAGAGATCATTTTCAAACGGTGAAAGACTTATAGCAAGGTTACCAAAAGAAAAAGGCTAAAGGCTCAAAGAGGGTTAACAAGGGATAATGATCATATGATGGTAATTGAAAGCTCAAACGGTCCAAGGAAAGCCTACAATCATCATTCAAACCAAGCAAACTCAAAATTTTGCCTTGAAGCACATTCAGAGCAAGTTCTAGACTATTCACTCAAGCACTTGGACTAGCAACAAAATTTCACCTCACCTTTTATGCAAATAGATCGTAAAAGAAGTTAGAGTCTAAAATCCACAATAACCATAATCAATCAAAGATCTCTATGGTCTATACAACCACAAAATGATTATCAAAGGACAACTCAAGAGCCTCAAAGTCACTATATTAGTGTTACTTTTCTAAAAAATGATTCACAACAAGCTTGTCTTAAACCGTAAGCATGCAATTAAATGTTGGTATCACATGAAGCGTAAATTACCCGTTTTCATAGAAGAACTTGATTAGGAATTTTATTTATTATTACTTACGACTACTATTACCTAAATATGTAACAGACTAATTCCCCTAAGAAAGTTGTCACAATATCCATCCTCGGGAAAAGTCACTGGTTCACACATAAAATCACCTTTGAAAAGAACTGTAGCATTAAGAAAACCAAATTCTTATTATCAGCATAACAAATAAAAGCATATTAATTACACTACCAAAATAAAAAAATTTACATATTACTACTAAATGTAGCAAACTATTAAAAATAAATATAATAAGTCATCTAATTATTACATCACAGTGTCATCAAATGTATTAATCAATCAAATTCTCCACCCCCCAAATAAAAGTAAGCATTGTCCGTAATTCCTAACAACACAAAATCAAAGAGCAAAGAGAGGTGAAGAAACTCCCTAAGCATCATCAGTCATCATGGTATCACTAGCAGGGTCAGTCCGAGCTGATTCAGCTAGCTGGATGGTATAATCATCATCCGTGGGAGCTGCTTGAGATATGAACATGTCACGCACCAAAGCAGCAATGCTGGATGTAAGGCAAGGCTCCTCAACCTGAGCGGTAGGGGCATCCTAAGAAGTCTGAGCTGGGTGAGGCTGGGCGGGATTAATTAGCATGTTAAATAGTAAGTTGCCTACCTCAACTATCCTTGTCATCTTAGCCCGTAGTGACTCTACTGACTTCTTGGTTGCATAAGTCTTGATCGTATTCTCCACTTGATTGGTCAACCTCTCAATCACTGCACCTTGCTGAAAAAGTGTGTCCATAATCACCTTCTGGTTGTCCAAGACCTTGTTGAGCTTTCCATCAATGCCAGAAGAGTCTAGCTCTGTAGAGGACTTCCCCACAACTGCACTAGATAGCTCGGACAACTTTGATGTGGCTCTCTACATCCACTTATTAAGACATCGGTATCTGAGAAACTCGCAAGGAAGATAGTGGCCCAGTAGGTATAGGCACCGATCTCAGAGTTGGTGTAGGCAATAGAACAGAGGTTGATGGTAGCTTAGGAGAAATGTTTCGAGCAATGATAGAAGGCTCAACTGAAGAGGAAGGGATATCAGAGGGACCTAGAGCTGCTACTAAAGGCTTATCAGACTGACTAGCAGTAGTGGAAGACTAGATGCTCTTCTTTGGGTTCTTGGGATCATGCAACTTGTACAAATCAAATGAGCTGGTTGGCTTAATTTTTGTATCAAATGGTCTAGACTCCACTTTGGCATCTTTCAAGTACTCTGTGATGGTGTTGGGGTAGGGGTAGGAAGTGTTACCCTACTGTGCTACCAGAGCGATATTGGTTGACATCAGGGCACTCGCATTGATTGGGTACCCAGCCATGATAGAATCCATAAGAACCGCTCTCTCCAGAGGTCGGTTGTTCTTGTTCCGGTTAGGTCAAGTGACATACAAACAAAAGTCTGCCACCCATTTTCCTCGAAGATGAAACTCTTGTGGAAGATTGGCACTCCGGTACCTATCCAAGGCGGAGTAGGTCCATGTGCAAGAATCTTCGCAAGCCACGGTCGTACCTCATCCTTCTCAGCTAATTGGGCTAGATACTCTTTCGGCTCCACATCCTCAAGTGCTAGGTAGGCATTCAAAGTACGTTGATCAAATTTTACCTTGAGGTTGCGCACTTTGGTAATCTTTGTCCATTTTATAATATGTGGCGTATTAGCGTAGAACTCCCAGATAAGGTGTTCCTTGACATCAACCAGCTCCTCAGTGAACTGCATCCAGCCTTTTCTCTTTGTAAATTGCTCGAGGATTGCCGGATTGTACTTGTATAGGTCCTTGGTAAGTAATTGCCTTTCATGAATGAGGGACATTTCTTTCTACCACCTTCTGAATTCCATATATATATTTTAGTGTTGAAGCTCTAGAACCAGTCTGGTGTTCTTTGTACTTATTATGCCATCCCTTGCAAGCTTTCCACCTTTCTCTCATCAGGGGCATCATCAGAATGAGAGTCTGGTGCAGTTGTATCTGACTTATGAGTATTGCTAGTTGTGCACTGGTAGGTGCCCTGAGATGTAGAAGGCTCAGCTTAAGGCTCAGACTGCCCTTGTGGGGTGTTCACTGTGAAACATGCAGAAGACAGAGTGGAAGTGCAGTCCGCACAATTCCAAGTGGTGTCTGTAAAGTGGAAGTGCGGCCAGTAGAAATCCAAGTGCGGTCACACTCCTATACTTACGCCTCAGTCCTTCATAGAGAAGTCTCTGAAGGACATCATGGACACTTATCTGCAGCTGCAGAAATCAAACTGATGTCTGCATAATTAAACTGCGGTCCGTACTTTAGTAAAAGTCCTCATGTCCCAGAGGAGAAGTTCTCTGAAGGACAGTGCCGAACTCTCTTTGCAGCCGCAAAATTTCAAGTTCGGCCCGCACGATTAGATGGCCGCTTCATAACTAGGGTTATCAACCAGGCTACCTAAAAAAGCAATTACGGACCGCAAAATTGCAAATACAATCTGCACAATCAAGAACAATGAAGGACAAAGTTCAGTTTCTATATAGGTTATGCAATTGTATGTTAAATTCAACTGGGTAACATAGCAAAGACATGATAGCAACAGACCCAACCCAATCTAAGCATGATTTTATAAATGTAATCATATATGGCCTAACAAGAAGTTAAGAACCAAAAAAAGATTCAAAAAAAAAATAACAAGATTGAAGTGATGCATACCAGATAATGCTAGTGTGATTCGAACAATTTGAGTGTGGGTGGCTGCGTATGATCTAATATGCAAGCAAATTGGTCTTCAATAGAATCTCAGTCAGAGGGTGAAAATGGAAAAAAGTGTAAAAAGAAGACATACTGTTCTATTTATACTTGTGCGTGGGTTGAGTCAAAGAGAGGGTGAGTATGGCCACAAAATTCCAAATGCGGTCCGCACTCTGTTACCTGGCCGCTGGAGAGCTTGTAGTTGTGAGGTCTGCACTTCTGTCAACCTATTTTCAGTGATCTCTTTGAAAGAGCTCTGACTCCGCACTATTGTGAGAAAAGTTTAGAGGACCTTCATTTTGGAACCTGGGCTGCCTTTTGCAAGTGAGGCCCGCAGTCAAAATCTGCGATTGCAATCAATTTTCTGTTGTCCGCATTTCCTTTTCTGCGGCCAAAAAAATAAAAGTTTTGTCCGCAGTTTGCCATTCAAGGCACATCTCCAGCAATCTCTTAATACCTAACAGTGATCACTGCAACACATTTTAAATATAGTTAAAAAAAAATAATAAACAACATCTAAACTAAAAGAGAAAAAGGAAAAGAACTTGGGTTGCCTCCCAAGAAGCACCTTGTTTATCGTCGAGGCATGACGCAATGTCATAGTATCCTCAATTGAAGTAAAAAACCGCCACCACGTGGCTTTCACTAACTTTTCCCAATTAATGCTTCACTCGGTGACCGTTGACTCGAAATATGTCATTGTTCTTGTTCTTCAAGTCCAAAGCATCAAAGGGTGTTACACCAACAATTTCAAACAGATCACTCCACTTTGATTTAAGCTTCCTATGAAACATTCTCAACCTTGAGTTGAACAACAATACTAGATCACCGGCCTTGAACTCCTTGTTTCACATATACTTGTCGTGAAGGTACTTCATCTTTTATTTGTACAAGGACGAACTCTCAAAAGCATGATAATGAAATTCATCCAATTCATTCAAATGTTCAACCCGCAAGTTCACGGCTACATCCCAATCAAGATTTAGTTTCTTCAAGGCCCACATTGCCTTGTGCTCTAATTCCACCAGAAGATTACAAGCTCTTACGAACACCAACCGATTTGGAGACATTTCGATAGATGTTTTGTAAGCCGTCCTATATGCCCACAGAGCATCATCAATCTTCTTAGACCAATCCAGCTGATTTGTATTTACCGTCTTGGACAAAATACTCTATCTCTCATTTGGAAACTTACACTTGATCATTTGCTTGTGGATGATGGGGATTTGTTACTTTTTGATTGACACCATACTTGCAAGCAAAGGGTAACAAGACTTATTGTAAAAATGCAGCCCTCAATCACTTATGATTGCCTGCGAAATCCCAAACTTTGTTAAAATGTTCCTCTTCAAGAAAGCTACCACGCTTCTAGCCTCATTATTGTTTAACGCAACGACTTCATCGGCCCTTGAACTCCAAAATGTAGGTGTTTCCACGAAAACTCACAAAAGGCCCATGAAGTCTATGTCCCAAACATCAAAGATATTAATCTCTAAGATGGTTGTAAGGGGCATCTCATATTTTTTTGAAATTCCATCGGCCCGTTGACATTCACCACATATTTTTACCAAATCATTTGCATCTTTGTAGAGAGTAGGACAATAGAAACCACAACTTAGGACTTTAGACACCGTTCTTGATCCAGCATGATGACCACCGCAGGCTAAATAATGACAAGCCCCAAGAATATCACTTTGTTCCTCATCTGGCACACATCTTCCAATCACCCCATCCGTGTAAATCCGGAAAATGTATGATTCTTCCCAATAGTAGTTTTTACAATCCCTCTTGAACTTCTTCCTTTGGTTTGAAGTGAACTCTTCCTGAATGATACCACTCACGAGGACATTTGTCAAATCCGTAAAATATGGTACCTCCTTCATTGAAAGTTCCAAGAGTTGCTCATCGGAAGGTACTTCATCTTTTCTTTGTACAAGGACGAACTCTCATAAGCATGATACTGGAATTCATCCAATTCATTCAAATGTGCCACCCGAAAGTTTGCGGCTATATCCCAATCAAGATTCAGTTTCTTCAAGGCCCACATTGCCTTGTGTTCTAATTCCACCATAAGATTACAAGCTTTTACGAACACCAACCAATTTGGAGACATTCCGGTAGGTGTTTTGTAAGCCGTCCTATATGCCCACATAGCATCATCAAGCTTGTTAGACCAATCCGGCCGATTTGTATTTATCATCTTGGACAAAATACTCTTTATCTATTGGTTGAAAACTTACACTTGTTCATTTGCTTGAGGATGATTGGGATCTGTCACTTTGTGATTGACACCATACTTGCAAGCAAAGTGCAAAAAGCCTTATTGTATAAGTGCGACTCTCCATCACTTATGATTGTCTGCGGAGTCCCAAACCTTGTTAAAATGTTCCTCTTCAAGAAAGCTACCACGCTTCTAGCCGCATTATTGTTTAAAGCAACGACTTCAACCCATTTACACATATAATCCACCGCATCCAAAATATAGATGTTTCCACTAGAACTCACAAAGGGCCCATGAAGTCTATGTCCCAAACATCAAAGATATTAATCTCTAAGATGGTTGTAAGGGGTATCTCATGTTTCTTTGAAATTCCATCGTCCCGTTGACATTCACCACATCTTTTTACCAAATTATTTGCATCTTTGTAGAGAGTAGGACAATAGAAACCACAACTTAGGACTTTAGACACCGTTCTTGATCCAGCATAATGACCATCATAGGCTAAAGAATGACAAGCCCCAAGAATATCACTTTGTTCCTCATCTAGCACACATCTTCTAATCGCCCCATCCGTGTAAATCCGAAAAAGCTATTATTCTTCCCAATAGTAGTTTTTACAATCCCTCTTGATCTTCTTCCTTTGGTTTGAAGTGAACTCTTCCGAAAATTTGCTCACAAGGAAATTTGTCAAATCCGTAAACCATGGTACCTCCTTCATTGAAAGTTCCAAGAGTTGCTCATCGGAAAAAGAGTCACTGATCTCAAGGCCATCATATGGCCTCCCTTTCTCCTCCAAACGAGACAAGTAGTCCGCCACTTGATTTTCACTTCCCTTCTTGTCTTGGTTTTCAATATCAAAATCTTGAAACAAAAGCACCCATCTCATTACATGAGCTGTAGATTCCTTTTTTCTCATAATATAGCAAAGTGCCTCATGATCCATGTGCACAATTATTTTGGAAGCCATCAAGTATGGGCGAAACTTCTCAATGAAAAATACAATGGCAAGGAGCTCCTTCTCCGTAACGGTATAGTTGACTTGTGCACTATTCATGGTCTTACTACCATAGTAGACCGGGTGAAAAACTTTGTTGATATGTTGCCCCAAAACATCCCCAACCGCTACATCACTTGCATCACTTGCATCACACATGAGCTAAAAAGACAAACTTCAATTTGGAGATATAATGATAGGACTTGTGGTCTCTTGAGATTCAATTGTTCAAAATCCCTCATACAATCATCATTGAAGTGTAACATGGCATCTTTCTTGATGAGTTTGCACAAAGGGTTCACCACTTTAGAAAATTCATTGATTAATTTCCGGTAGAATCGTGCATGGCCCAAGAAACTCCTCACACCTTTTACTGAGGTAGGGGTGGAAGCTTAGAAATAACTTCAATTTTTGCCTTATCCACTTCAATACCATTCTTTGAAATCTTATGGCCAATGATAATGCCTTCCTCAATCATGAAATGAATTTTCTTCCAATTAAGTACCAAATTTGTTTCCTCACATCTAGCCAACAGCTTGTTCAAATTAGCAAGACAATTATCAAATGAATACCCAACCACTGAAAAGTCATCCATGAATACCTCAAGGTAGTCTTCCACCATATCCGTGAAGATAACCATCATACACCGTTGAAAAGTTTCTAGTGCATTGTAAGCAAAAGTACCATATGCATTGTAAGCAAAAGTACCAAGATAGCCAGAAGATAGGCATCCATTTGCAAGCAAAAGTACCATATGGACACGTAAAGGTAGTTTTCTCTAGGTCTTCTGGTGCAATAATAATTTGGTGTAGCCGGAGTAGCCATCAAGAAAGAAATAAAAGGCACAACCGGCCAACCTATCAAGCATTTGATCCATTAAAGGGAGAGGAAAATAGTCCTTCCTTGTGACATTGTTGAGCTTATGATAATCCATACAAACTCCGAAATCCAACCATTTGATAATCTCCTTTTTGACCACCTTTTGCATAGCTTCATTGAGTCTTCTTTGATGTTCATCGGTTTAACACCATCCTCCAACTTGCTCTTATGCATGTAAAATGCATGGCTTATACCTCGAATGTCCGCCAAAGTCCATCTAATAGCCTTCTTCCTCCTTTGTAAAACCATCAATGTGGAATCTACTTGCACTTTAGTCAAATAAGAGGAAAGAATAATCGTTAAAGTAGAACAAGGGCCAAGAAATTCATACCAAAGGTGGGGCAAAAATGGCTTCAACGCCAAGGTAGGTGGCTCTTCAATTTAAGGCTTTGTATGATGAGTCTTCCTATTCTCAAGATATAATGATAATTTTTAGGATGCATAATTGTAAGACCCCATTCCTTGCAAAGAGTTCATACACTCCATGAAACCATCCATCTCATCATCATCAAAGTTGAGTAAAATGGCTTTTAACGTATCACCAACATTGATTATAGCACTAGTATCTTCAACAATGACACCGGTCACCAAATTCATAAAAGAGAATTCCTCATTGCTCTTTGGTTGAGACATAGACTTGCACACATAAAATACCACTTGTTCATCACCAACGCGGAAAGTGAGTTCTCTAGCTTCAACATCACAAAGGGCCTTACCCGTAGTAAGAAAAAGCCTCCCAAGAATGATAGGTACTTCATAATCAGCTTCACAATCAAGAATAACAATGTCTGCTGGAAGAATAAATTTATCACCTCGGACCAATACATCCTCAATCACACCCAATGGTCTTTTCATTTTGCAATCGACCATTTAAAACCTAATAGATGTGAGTCAAGGTTTCCTAATCCCTAAAGTTTTAAAAACTGAATAAGGCATAAAATTGATACTCGTCCCAAGATCACATAGAGCTTTAGAAAATCGGCACTTCCAATAGTACAAGGAATTGTAAAAGCGACAGGATCCTCCCACTTAGGATCCATGGAATGAAAAATTGGTCACAATATCTTTCATAAACTTGCTGGGAATTTGTTCCAAAGTTTCCACCAATGGTACATTAATAGATAGACCTTTCATCATTTGAATAAACTTCTTGAATTGATTCTCACAATTTTTCTTAGCAAGTGTTTGAGGGTATGGGGGTGGGGAATTTGGCAAGGGTGCCTTAGCCTTTTGCATCACCGGATCCGGCATGTCAATAATGTGTTCCCTAGATAGGTTCACCTTCTCTCGAGTCTCATCTATACTATCATCAATATCAATCCGAACGTCATCAAGTACTTGAACATCATTTTATGGGACTCCCTCCTCTTGGAACATTTGGTCATCATCTATAAGTTGCTTTTCATTGGAGGTGGGTAAATTCTCGCCTCTTCCACTTCTTGTGACAACCGCCGTGGCATGCCCCGTATTGTTACCACCCTTTGGGTTCACCACAGTATCACTTGGCAATGTACCCTTAGGACGAGTATTAAGAGCTTGTGAGATTTTCCCTATTTGAACTACAAGATTCGTGGATTGATGTGGTATGTGAGGCAAGTTGGGGATCCGAATCTTAATTCTTTTTCATTATTTGCTTGAACATGTTCTCGATAAGAACTATTTCATTTCTTGAAGAACATGAACCGTAAGATGGGTAGGGAGGCGGGTTGTTTGGTCGTTGGTACATTGGGGGGTTTTTGAAAACCTAAATTTCGATTTGCATGATTATTATTGTTTCCCCAATTTTCTTGGTTGTTATCTCCCAAGTTCCCTTGGTTGTTATTGTTCTTATGCCAATTCCCTTCATTTCTAGAACCCCAATTGACTTGGTTGGTGTAAGAACTCCATTGATTTTGATTGGAACCTTGAAAATTTCTCCGTTGCCATTGGTAAATTTTCAAAAATTATACCTGATATTCGGCTTAAAGTATGCATATTTTATGTATATTGCCTTGCATTTTTCTCATGTGTCACAGATTTCGGATGTATAATATAATGATTTGTGCTAATTTGTGGTATTTCTATATGTAGGAATCATCCGGAGGCAATTTGGGACGAAGGTGCGCGAATTGAAGTGAAAATGGGAAGAAAAGGGGAAAGTGCACAGTGTAGCACCATAGGTAGTGTGGGGCGCTACATGTGGCACACAAAACAGAACTCTCAGAAACAGAGCTCCATGGCTAGCGCTCCATGCTACCCTGGGCGCTGGTGACGTGAAATTGTCCTATTTCGCACGGGACTCAGTTATTTCAACCCCAAGACACCCCCGACTCATATAAAAACAAACCTAAACCTATTTTGGCAAGGGGGATGCTACTTTGAGAGAGGAACAAAAGTACAAAACACTCGAGAGCACGGATTTGATTTGTTCTTCCATTATTCTTCTAGTATTCATAGATTTTATGTTTGAAAAAATTACTTTGATGATTTTTATGAAAATGAGTGGCTAAGAACCTTATTATTCTGGGGTCATGGGTGCTACTTGAATGTTGACGTTTGGAGTTTAAATTGACTAGTTGATTTTGTCATATTGGGTTGTTTATTTAATTTTGTTCTTAATTATTTTGCTGCGTAGCTAACAGTGAAATACTATCTATGAATCTAGAGTTGAACTCGAAAATGGGAATTCTAGATTGCATATAGGATTAAATACAGGAAGTTCTTGAATCCGGGCATAGGGAAATAGATTCGCAATTAGGAATGAAATATACCTAATTGTCTTGCTTGGTTGAAATACAGGAAGTGTAAATGCATTATTGTTAGTCTTAATTCCATAGACATATAGGTATTAAGTTAGTTTGAATAGGTGAGTAAGAACTCGACAGATTCTTACGAGTAACATTAACCATGTCAATCAACAAACTAGATAAATCAATTAGTCATTTTAAGCCAAGAAAGCAACAAGGTTGTTAGCTAGCCTATGACCCTGAAATATCCTCTCCTACTGAATTTATTCCTAAATTGCCTACGTGTTTTAGTCGATCTCTAGTTAATTAACTGCTTGATAGTTTCTTTGGTAGTTAATTAATTACCGACATATTTTGTGAAAAGTCTCTTGAGCAGATAAGTTTTTGAGTTTGAATCAGTCAAAAGTTAATCATAAGTCTCCGTAGGAACGATACTCTACTCACTACTTTATTACTTCACGACCACGTATACTTGCGTGTATATTTGGTCGCAACAAGTTTTTGGCACCGTTGTCTAGGACTTAAAAACTAGCTACTTGTATGAGTTAAGTTGTTAGTAGTTATTTCTTCAAGTTTTAATTTTCATTTTGCCTTATTTGTGTTAACACAGGCACTTCTCTTGAATGTGTAGGAGTAGAAGCGCAAACAACCTCCTTCCTCTTGATCTTGAAATTAAATGAACACTTCACAGTGTGAGGAGAGAATTCTAAGCTAGAACTAGAACAAAAAGAGAGTTTGACATTGTAGTTCAACCACAACCACTAGAGATGGCAGGTAATGAATAGCGTCCGGTGAAAGAAGCCGCAAGGCCCAATCTTGCTAATATGACTCAGGCTATTGTGAAGCCTGATATCACAGGTCACTTTGATCTCAAACAGTACATGGTACATCTGATTCATTCCATATGGCAGTATGTGGGTCTATCTCATTAAAACCCACAGCGGCACATTCAAAACTTCATGAAAATTACAGATACTTACAATTATCCGAACGTTTCAAGGACTACACAAGGCTAACATTGTTCCCCTTTTCACTTCTAGGGGAAGCTAAAGAATGGCTCCAAAAGAAGCCTTGCAAACTCGATCCGTACTCGATCCGTACTTGAGATGATCTAGCAAGGAAATTCTTGATCAAGTTTTTTCCCACTAAGAAGATAAAGTCGTTAAGGAGCCAGATTCTTGGGTTCCAACAACGGGATGGCAAGACTCTTCGTCAAGCTGGGGAAAGATACAAGAAGTTACTTAGAGACTATCCACATCACTGCGAGACTAATGAGGTATTGGGTCACACTTTTGTTGATGGGTTGGATGAGACATCAAAGATGAATCTTGACTCAGCTTGTGGGGGTAGTTGCATGGCAAGACCGTATATTGAAATCCAACTCCTGCTAAACAATTTTACTGTTAACGATAATAATTGGCAAGGAGATGGGGAAACACGAAGAACACTTAAACATAAGGCAACTGGTATAATTAAGCTTGATGACTTCTCAGCCATGAGAGTGGATATAGCGAAATTAGCAAATCAGATGAATAGAGTGACAATGCACCAAACATAATAGATGCAACATGTGCAACATATTTCTATTTACTGTGAATTTTGTGGTGATAGTCATATTAGTGACATATGTCCCATGAATCCACAATCCATCTATAATGTAGGATAACAAAGCAGAGGTAAGATAAATCAGCATGCATAATATAGGAACACTTACAACCCAAATTGGAAGAATCATCCTAACTTCTCATGGGGTGGAAATCAGACATCTCAAAATCATTATAGGCCCTAAGGAAATTTTAATCAACCTCAAAAGCCACCCCAGCAAATAGAGGAGAGTACGATTGACCTATTTAAGAAGTTGTTTCTTGACAATAAAACAACGCAAGACTGATTTCTAAAGTCTTGAGAGGCAAATGGGGCAGTTAGCATCAAATCAAAATACTAGGCCTGTAGGCGCTCTTCCCAGTGATACAGAGAATAACCCTTAAGTTAATTCAATCATACTTAGAAACGAGATGGAATTAGGAGAAACTCCAAAGAAGAGAAGAGATAAGCCTATACCTGAGGGGGAGTTGATTCCTAAGGCAACACACGAGTCAAAGAAAGATGATGCAAGTTCATAGCCAGTGAATGCTGTAAAGCCACCACCACCTTTCCCCTAAATATTACAGAAGAAGAATGATGAACGTATATTCAACAAATTTCTCTCTATGTTGAGCCATGTTCAATTAAATATTCCAATGGTGGATGTACTTCGCAAAATTTCAAAATATGCTACGTACATCATAGTGGCTCACAAGAGGAGATTGACTGAATTTGAGAAAGTCGCACTTACTAAGGAGTGCACTTCGAGGGTCCAAAACAAGATTCTTCCAAAGCTTAATGACCCTGGCAGCTTCACCATCCCTGTGAGGATTGGTAATATTGATGAGGTTCGTGCTCTTTGTGATTTGGGGAAAAGCATAAATCTGATGCCCTTATCCTTCTTCAAGCAATTGGGTCTGGGAGCTCCAAGACTAACCATTGTGACATTGCAACTAGCTGATAAATCCATAGATTACCCTGAAGGAGTGATTAAAGTTGTGTTGCTGAAGATTGGGAAATTCATCTTCCCAACAAACTTCATTATCCTAGATTATGAGGTTGATGGACAAGTTCCAATCATATTGGGACGAACTCTCTTGGCTACAGGTGATGCAATTATTAAAATGAGAGAGGAAAAAATTATTATAAAGGTTGACAATGAGGAAGTAGTTTTCAATGTTTGCAAGGCAATCCAACTTCCCCTCCATTATGAGGAGCTCTTTATGATATCTGTTGGGGAGGTGGATGAGCAAATTTTAGACCCGAGTGTATACCTAGACGATTCTCTAGAGAAAGCACTCATATTGTTTGATAGCTTGGAGATTGATGACGAGGTTGAGGAGATGATGCATATACTAGATGCACCATGTGTATACATGTAGGGATTAAACCCATTTGAGCCCCTAAATCTCCACTAAAGCCGTCGATTGAAGAGACTCCAAAATTGGAACTTACAACCTTGCCTCATCACCTTCAATATGCTCATTTGGGTGGTTCTGACACTTTACCTATTATTGTTTCTTTTGAAATTAGAGGCATTCGTCCGGTCTTCTGCATCCATAAAATCCTCATGGAGGAAGGATGCAAGCCATGTGTAGAGCACCAATGCCGCTTAAATCCAATCATGAAAGAGGTGGTAAGAAAAGAAGTTATTAAGTGGCTTGATGCAGATATTTTATTTCCAATCCGTGATAGAAAAATGGGTAAGCCTAGTCTAATGTGTGCCTAAGAAGGGGGGATGACGGTAGTGGTTAATGAAAATAATGACTTGATTCCCATAAGAACTGTGACTGAGTAGAGGATTTGCATAGATTATAGAAAATTAAATAATGCCACCCACAAGGACCATTTTTCCCTCCCCTTTTTTGACCAAATGCTTAATAGATTAGCTGGACAAGAATACTATTGTTTCCTATATGGCTATTTAGTGTATAATCATATTGCTATAACCCCGGAGGACTAAGAGAATACTACATTTATATGTCCATATGGCATGTATTCGTTCAAGAGAATTCCCTTTGGTCTCTGTAATGCACCTGCGACTTTTCAAAGGTATATGATGGCTATTTTTACTGACATGGTTGAAAGACTTGTAGAAGTGTTCATGGATGACTTTTCTATGTTTGGGTACTCTTTTGATAATTGTTTGATGAACCTTGATAAAGTACTTGCTAGGTGTGAAGAGACAAACTTGGTGCTAAACTGGGAGAAGCGACATTTTATGGTACGAGAAGGTATAGTCTTGGGGGACAAGGTGTCCAAAAATAGTTTGTAGGCAGACAAGGCAAAGGTGGAGGGGATTGAAAAATTGTCCCCACCGACATCCATGAAGGGCATTCGTAGTTTCTTAGGCCATGCAGGTTTTTATTGTCATTTCATTAAAGATTTTTTAAAAATTTCTTCTCCTCAATGCAGGCTTCTTGAGAAATATATCCCCTTCAAATTTGATGATACTTGTCTGAAAGCATTTGAGGAGCCGAAGAAATGATTGGTGACTGCGCCAATTATCATTGCCCCATATTGGTCTCTACTATTTGAGTTGATGTGAGATGCGGGTGACATCGCAATCGCAGCTGTTTTGGGGAAAAAGAGGGATAAATTTTCCACTCTATTTATTACGCGAGCAAAACTCTGAATTCAGCCAGATGAACTACACTGTGAAAAAGAAATGCTTGCAGTGTTGTGGGTGTTTGACAAGTTTAGATCCTATCCAGTGGGAACCAAAGTCATCGTCTACACAGATCACTCAGCTATAAGGTATTTGTTTGAAAAGAGAGATACCAAGCCAAGGCTGATTCGATGGGTTCTCCTCTTGCAAGAATTTGACTTAGATAAAAAAAAGAACAGAGAATCAAGTGGCTGATCACTTGTCCAGATTAAAAAATTGGAACCATGTAGCTGGGGGGGGGTCGATCAAGGAAACCTTTCCAGATGAGCAGTTATTGGTCATTACCTTGAGTGCATCACCGTGGTATGCATACTACGTGAATTTCATTGCAAGTGGGGTGATGCCACCAGAGTTGAAACCCGATATAGAAACAGATTTCTACATAATATGAGGCTCTACTTGTGGGATGAGCCATTCCTATAAACGTAGTGCGCAGATCAGTTGGTACAAAGGTGTGTTCCTGAGGAGGAGATGACTGCAATATTGCATGACTGCCATGCTTCTCCATATGGAGGTCATCAAGGTGGCGATAGAATTGCCAAAAAGTGCTGCAATCGGGTTTCTATTGGCCAACATTACTTAAGGATGCACACACCTTTGTTAAAAAGTATGACAGGTGCCAAACAACCGGAACAATCACGCAGAAGCACGAGATGCCTTTGCAAAATATACTGGCAGTGGAGCTCTTTGATGTTTAGGGGATTGATTTCACGGGACTGTTCCCATACTCTAATGGTCACAGATACATCTTGCTGGCGGTCGACTATTTGTCTAAGTGGGTGGAGGCCATTACTCTTCCTGCTAATGATGCAAAGGTAGTGGTAAACTTTGTAATAGAGCACATCTTCACACGCTTTGGGACACCAAGGGTTCTGATAACTGATGGAGGAACTCACTTCTGTAACAAGCTATTCAATAACGTTCTAGCAAAGTATGGAGTTAAGCACAAGTTTTCCACCGCCTATCATCCACAAATGAGTGGTCAAGTAGAAATGTCAAACAGAGAGGGGAAGCAAATTCTAGAGAAAACGGTAAGTGGAAAATAGGAAGGACTGGGCTGGAAAGCTTGACGACGCATTATGGGCGTATCGAAATGCATACAAGACCCCTATAGGAACCTTTCAGTATAAGTTGGTTTATAGGAAGGCGTGCCACTTACCCGTCGAGCTTGAACACAAAGCCTATTGGGCGACTAAAAAGCTAAATATGGATATGGACTTAGACGGCGAGAAGTGATTGTTACAACTCAACGAGCTTGATGAGTTTTGATTGCACACATACGAAAATGGCAAATTGTATAAAGAAAAGACCAAGAGGTCCCATTATAAGCACATCCAACATCCCGAGTTTGAGCCATGTCATGAAGTTCTCTTGTTTAATTCGAGGTTGAAGCTTTTCCCCGAAAAGATTAAGTCTCGATGGGCGGTCCCTTTGGAAGTGGTTAGTGTGAAGCCTTATGAAGCGGTGAATTACGTGATACGAGTTCAAGTGGTACCTTCTTGGTAAATGGGCAGAGAGTAAAATATTATTGGGGTGGTGACATTACACGTCATATGACCTCAGTGGACTTGGACGATACTTGATAAACGTGTTGCGTCGTGCCACGACGTTAAATCAGGTGCTTGTTGGGAGGCAACCCAATATTTAAAGCTTTCCTAGCTTAGATTTTTGTTTTTTTAGTTAGAGTAGACTAGATATTTTTGTTTTCTTTGTGCTATAGAACTCATAGGCGGGCATGGTGTGGGGTGTGTATAATGTAAGTATAAAGTGTTTGAGTAGAGGGATGTATTTAAAAAAAAACAAGTTTCGGCAAAATAGCCTCCAGGCCAGGCCAGCGCACTTTCCAGAATCATCGCAGCCCCCAGCGCCAGGCTTAGCGCGGCGCGCTGGGATGGGTGTCACTAGGTAAGGTAATATATATTGTTTTCTTTCTTTTTCATTTTATTTCGACCCAACACCCATTAACCCTACCCTACTACCCACCTATACTCACATACTAACACATACCCAATAACCCAAACCCCCATCCAAATTAAAATAACTCTAACCCAAAACTGCATTTTCTCTATCCATGTTACTCTCAAACACACCCCTTTGCCCGCCTCTATTTCTAGTTCTTTCTCCCTCTCTCTAATTCTCCATTGTTGCTTGCCTATTTTCATCTCCAACTCCAAGGTATGTTCTCTTTTTCTCTCTTTTCTTGTATTGTAGTAATTTTTAGTGTGGTAATAGCCCCTCCCCCTTCTCAAACGACCCCCACTTCCCTAGGTCTCTTTTACATGTTATGTTGTTATGGTGGGGGGTCCTTATGTACATGAAAATGGTTGCAAAAAATGGTTGTGATGTTGTATAAGAAGTAGTAAACTACAATTACCTCTACTTCATTTAAAATTGGGAGGGCCACCTTGTTCCACCATTGTTGAAAAAAGAGAAAAAAAATTGATGCCTACAATGTGTTTGCTAAAATGCTTGAAAGAGTGAATTGAATATCAGCGAAGTATGAGCAGCCGAGTGTAGTTATATATGATGTTGGGAAAAGTGTGGGGTGTTTGGGGTGGTTTTACCTAATCCGAAACTCGTGTTCCATGTCACCCTACCATAATCACACTACCCACACCTAGTATCATGTGGGATGTATCTTGTAGCCTCTTGTTAAAAGTAGTTAGTGTATTTCACTAGTTGTAGTATTTTGGCCTCAATGATTGCTTTCTTTTACTACGGCTAATTCATGGCCACTTTTAACTACTTGACTTGTGTGGCATGGGGAAGTCTTGAGTACCCATCACCTTATGGTGCAACGTTTGTGCACTTTGAACCATTATTGTGAGTATCTTATCTGTAGCCTTCGGTTTTAAGTGTGGGGTCATCTTTGCCTCTAACAATGACCTTGGCGAATTTTTTGATTCATTCTCACATTCATTTTTATCGTGTGTAGGATGCTATGGCTCGTGACAGTGCCGCCAAAGGAAAAGGAGTGGGAAAGTCCTCCACTACCGCTCCCCATCCCAAAAAACATAAGCAAGGTGAAGGTTTTTCCCGGCAAGCTAATAGAAAGCAGGTTGCTAGCGGGTCGAAGAAGGCACCATTGGGACCAAAGACTCATTTGGATATAGTTCATGATGATGCCATCCAATGACATAGGGACTTTGTGCCATATGGGCGGTACATCTCCGAAATGGGATTAATGTGAAAGCTCTGAAAAAGAATTTCCTTGATGTGCTTGCTCGGTTGGTAGAAATGAAGATGGATAAGCTCATAGAGTGCCTGGGCCATGCAAATTTGAGCATGGTGCGAGAACTTTATGCCAACTGGAATGGCGACTTGTTCATGTCATGGGTTCGCGGAAAGGGGATACCAATGGATATACAGTCCTTGTGCAAAATATTTGGAGTTGATAGTCTAACCCATGGAGGCTACAAAGGTTTGTCAAATGCCCAAGCTACCATGCCGTACATCACACTCTTTGTGGTGTTGATTCTAATGCGAAGTGGACACTTACTAAAGAAGATGCCCACCTTGAGATGATCCACTTCGACTTCAACAAGACTGCCAAGGTATGGAAAAACTTCATGAAGGCTAGATGGATGCCCGTTGAGCACAACAGTGAATGCACTCGATCTCGAGTGTGTGTGATATTTTTTTTGATTATTGGGCGACCCATCAACGTGGGTGAGATCATTCTAGGGGAGATGGCCGCACCAGTTTTGGGTTAAAGATCAAAAGGTTCTTCTTTGTTAACCTCCTACCGCAGTACATGCTCTCCCGTGGGGGTACCGGAGTACCCTGGCTATTATGAGGTGGTGGAGGCACCAAAGGCATTTCTAGACATTACATCCTTGCCGGAGTCTACGTCAAAGCTAAGTCAGGTAACAAGCTTCCAACAACGTTCTAGAAAAGTATGGAGTTAAGCACAAGGTTACCACCGCCTATCATCCACAAAAGAGTGGTCAAGTAGAAATGTCAAACATAGGAGGGAAGCAAATTCTAGAGAAAACGGTAAGTGGAAAATAGGAAGGACTAGGCTGGAAAGCTTGACGATGCATTATGGGTGTATCGAACAACATACAAGACCCCCATAGGAACCTCTCCGTATAAGTTAGTTTATGGGAAGGTGTTCCACTTGCTCTTCGATCTTGAACACAAAGCCTATTGGACAACTAAAAAGCTAAATATGGATATGGACTTAGCCGGCGAGAAGAGGTTGTTACAGCTCAACGAGCTTGATAAGTTTTGATTGTACGCGTATGAAAATGGAAAATTGTATAAAGAAGAGACCAAGAGGTCCCATGATAAGCACATCCAACATCGCAAGTTTGAGTCATGTCATGAAGTTCTCTTGTTTAATTCGAGGTTGAAGCTTTTCCCCGAAAAGCTTAAGTCTCGATGGGCGGTCCCTTTGGAAGTGGTTAGTGTGAAGACTTATGAAGCGGTGAAATTGCTGACACGAGTTCAAGTGGTACCTTCTTAGTATATGGGAAGAGAGTAAAATATTATTGGGGTGGTGACATTGCACGTCCCAAGACTTCGGTGTACTTGGACGATACTTGATAAACGTGTTGCATCATGCCGCGACGTTAAATCAGGTGCTTGTTGGGAGGCTACCCAATTTTTAATGCTTTCGTAGCTTAGATTTTGTTTTTTTTAGTCAGAGTAGACTAGAGTTTTTGTTTTCTTTGTGGTATATAAATCAAAGGCAGGCATGGTGTGGGGGTGTGTATAATCTATGTATTAAGTGTTCGAGTAGAGGGATGTTTTTAAAAAAAAAACATGTTTCGGCCAAATAGCCCCCAGGCCAGCGCCCCACGCTGCCTGGGGCGCACTTTCCAGAATAGATCACAGCCCCCAGCCCAGGCTTTGCGTGGCGCGCTGGGATGGGTGTCACAAAGTAAGGTAATATATATATTTTTCTTTCTTTTTCGTTTTCCTTCGACCCAACACCCATTAACCCTACCCAACTACCTACTTACACTCAAATACTAACCCATACCCAATAACCCAAACCCCCATCTAAATTAAAATAACTCTAACCCAAAACTGCACTTTCTCTATCCCTGTTACTCTTAAACACACGCCTCTGCCCGCCTCTATCTCTCGTTCTTTCTCCCTCTCTCTAATTCTCCATTGTTGCTTGCTTGTTTTCATCTCCAACTCCAAGGTATGTTCTCTTTTTATCTCTTTTCTTGTATTGTAGTAATTTCTAGTGTGGTAATGCCCTCCCCCTTCTCAAACGACCCCCACTTCCCTAGGTCTCTTTTACATGTTATGTTGTTATGGTGGAGGTCCCTTATGTGCACGAAAATGGTTGCAAACAATGGTTGTGATGTTGTATATGAAGTAGTAAACTACAATTACCTCTACTTCATTTAAAATTGGGAGGGACACCTTGTTCCACCATTGCTGCAAAAAGAGAAACAAAATTGATGCCCACAATGTGTTTGCTAAAATTCTTGAAAGAGTTAATTGAACACCGGCGAAGTATGAGTAGCCGAGTGTAGTTATATATGATGTTGGATAAAGTGTGGGATGTTTGGGGGTGGTTTTACTTAATCCAAAGCTCGTGTTCCGTGTCACCCTACCATAATCACACTACCCACACCTTGTATCATGTGGAATGTATCTTGTAGCCTCTTGTTAGAAGTAGTTAGTGTATTATACTAATTATAGTATTTTGGCCACAAGGATTGCTTTCTTGCACTACGGCTAAGTCATGGCCACTTTCGACTACTTGACTTGAGTGGCATGGGGAAGTCTTGATTACCCATCACCTTGTGGTGCAACTTTTGTGCACTTTGAACCACTATTGTGAGTAGCTTATGTGTAGCCTTCGGTTTTACGTGTGGGGTCATCTTTGCCTCTCACAATGGCCTTGTCGAATTTCTTAATTCATTCTCACATTCATGTTTATTGTCAGTAGGTTGCTATGGCTCGTGACAGTGCTGCCAAAGGAAAAAGAGTGGGGAAAGTCCTCCACTACTGCTCCCTATCGCAAAAAACATAAGCAAGGTGAAGGTTCTTCCCGTCAAGCTAATGGAAAGTAGGTTGCTAGCGGGTTGAAGAAGGCACCATCAGGACCAAGGACTCATTTGGATCTAGTTCATGATGATGCCATCCAATGGCATAGGGACTTTGTGCCATATAGGCGGAACGTCTCTGAAATAGGGATTAATGTGAAAGCTCTGGAAAAGCATTTCCCGGATGTGCTTGCTCGGTTAGTAGAAACGAAGATGGTCAAGCTCATGGAGTTCCCGGGCCATGTAAATTTATGCATGGTGTGAGAACTATATGCCAATTGGAACGGGGACTTGTTCATGTCATGGGTTCGTGGAAAGGAGATACCAATGGATAGACGGTCCTTGTTCGAAGTTTTGGGAGTTGATAGCCCTAACCCATGGAGGCTACAAAAGTTTGTCAAATGCCCAAGCTACTAGGCGATACGTCACACTCTTTGTGGTATTGATTCTAATACAAAGTGGACACTGACTAAAGGAGATTCCCACCTTGAGTTGATCCACTTCGACTTCAACAAAACTACTAAGGTATGGCAAAACTTCATGCAAGCTAGATGGATGCCCGTTGAGCACAATAGTGAATGCACTCGAGCTCGAGTGTGTGGTATTTTTTCTGATGATTGGGAGACCCATCAATGTGGGTGAGATCATGCTAGGGGAGATGGCCTGCACCCGTTTTGAGTGAAAGATCAAAAAGTTCTTCTTTATTAACCTCCTAACGCAGTACATGCTCTCCCGTGGGGGTACCAGAGTACCCTGGCTATGATGAGGTGGCGGAGGCACCAAAGGCATTTCTAGACATTACATCCTTGTTGGAGTCTACGTCAAATCTAAGCCCGGTTGAGAGGAATAAGAGGGACGCAAACTTCAACAGGTATCTTTATAGTTCCCTCAATGTGATAATGAGCAGGCTAAGGGTGTCGGATGAGGAGCGTATGTATCTAATCAATGATCTCTCTAGTTCTTTCAAGGAGATGTTGGGAATTGCACCAGGTAGTCCTGTTCACCCGTCTAAGGATGAGAACACTTACAAAGGATCCGATAATGAGGATGAGATTGATGATGAAGAAACGGGGACCATGGCTTTGGTGCCCCTAGGAGCAGATGATGATGATGAGCCCGGAGCTGCGGTTGGTGGGCATTCTGAGGAGGAGGAATCCGACTAGCAACGAACTCTTTCCTTCCACCTTACTTTGTTTTTAATTTGTTTATGCATCGGGGACTATGCATTATTTAAGTGTGGGGTGGGGAGTACTCCTTGAACTGTAATTATATAATTATTTTTATTTGTTTAGCTTAGTTTAGAACTCATATAGTCTAATTAGCTAGTAGTAGAAGTAAAGAAAAAAAAACAAAGAAACATCAGAAAAAGCTCGGACTTTTCCCGATGATTAATCTGTTGGAAAATTTTCTTGAGGGATTAAAGTTCGATTTAAAAGCTCAGTGTTATGTGCAATGTGTGTGTAAGGATTCGTGGCATTCTGTGCTATCTTGTGTAGTCTAGAACTTGCCCCGTATGTTAATCGAAGAGAAATCATTAAGTTGTGCTAGTCTAGGAGATGACATAGACGTTTCTTGCTTGATCTTAGAGGTTCTTGTCACTCACAAATAAAGAATTTTCCGTTGCTAGCCCCTTTGAGCCTTTATACTTTTTCCTAGGCCCCCATACTACTAGCTGTATCCTATTGTATTTTAATTTGAGATTGTTGAACCTTTACCTCCGAAGGAACTTAGGCGCTAAAGGAAGTAAGATGAGATATTTGGGAAGTGGATTTCCAGTGGAACCATGGAAAGGCTCATAAGGTGCACTAATGTCATGAAAAATACCACTAGCCGATGAACCTTAATGTATGGAGTATGTGTAGGAAAAAAAAAGAGACAAATAATGTAGATATAAAAAAAAATCCTAATCTTAATAATGCATGCTAGTAAAAACAATAATGCGTGCTAGTGGGGATGTAGAGTGCTTAATTGAAGAAAGGGCTAGATTAAGTACGGTTTGTGGTGAGTGAATTGGTTGGGAAGAAAAGTGCTTGATTCTTCAGTTTAGTGTATTAAAGTGCTTGGGAGGGTTAGTCACTAATTCTAAAGTTATCCTACCCGTTCCTTAGCCTACATTACAACCTTAAAGTACTAATGGATTCTATATTTGGCTAGCTTAGATTAGTAGAGATGTACATTATGGGAAAGCTTATGGTACGACCACGGGATGCACATGAAATTCTTTGTGAGAGTGAGCGAATTTTATTCAATTGTGTGATGTCCTTAATTTATGTTCAATGGCATATTTGAACGTATGGGCTACTTCTATATTCACCCTTTTACGTGTGGTAAGGGCACTTTCTCTCATGACGTATTGGTAATATTGTAAACTTCTCTTGTTGGTAAGTGCGCAAGTTGAGGGTGCTTAGTGGTAACAAGTGGACTCTTGAGGTAGGGTGGTTGTGGATAGTTGTTTAAGTTGGTTGAATCGCATTGTGTATACTTGGGCTTGTTTAAAAATGTGAAGAATGTGAAATTTGTGTGTCCATGCTTGATTGCCGGTATTGACCATAGTCAAAAGGTCATTGAATTAAATTTGAATTGCTCTTTCTTAGTGAGATGGACGTTTTGGGGTTTTGATATAATTCCATTGTTCGAGGACGGGCAAGAGTCTAAGTGTGGGGTGATGATATTCAAATTAAAGTATGCATATTTTTATGTATATTGCCTCGCATTTTGCTCATGTCTCGTTTATTTTGGATGTGTAATATAATAATTTTTGCTAATTTGTTGTATTTCTATACTATGTGTAGGAATCATCCGGAGGCAATTTGGGACCAAGGTGCGCGAATTAAAGCAAATATGGGAAGAAAAGGGAAAAGTGCACGGTGTAGCGCCACATGCAGCGTGGGGTGCTACCTGTGGCGCACAAAACAGAACTCTAAAATACCCAGCGCCAGGGCTAGCACCCAATGCTACCCTGGGCGCTGGTGATGAGAATTTATCCTATTTCGCCCGGTACTCGATTATTTCTATCCCAAGATGCCCCCAACTCATATAAAATCAAACCTAAACCTATTTTGGAAAGGGGCGCGCTACTTTGAGAGGAATAAAAGTACAAAACACTCGAGAGCACGGATTTGATTAGTTCTTCCATTCTTCTTCTAGTATTCATAGATTTTATATTTGAAAACATTATTTTGATAATTGTTATGAATATGAGTGGCTAAGAACCTTATTATCTTGGGGTCATGGGTGTTACATGAATGTTGACGTTTGGAGTTTAAATTGATGAGTTGATTTTATCATATTGGGTTATTTATTTAATTATGTTCTTAATTATTTTGCTGCGTAGCAAACAATAAAATACTATCTACGAATCTTGAGTTGAACTCGATAGTGGGAATTATAGATTGCATATAGCATTAAATAGAGCAAGTTCTTGAACAGGGAATCGGTAAACGGATTCGCAATTAGGATAGAAATATACCTAATTGTCTTGCTTGGTTGAAATACAAGAAGTGTAAATGCGTTCTTGTTAGTCTTAATTCCATAGACATATAGGTTAGCTTGAATAGGAGAGTAAGTACTCGACAGATTCTTACGAGTAACATTAACCATGTCAATCAACAAACCAAATAAATCAATTAGTCAGTTTAAGCCAAGAACACAATAAGATTGTTAGCTAGCCTATGACCCTGGAATATCCTCTTCTACTGAATTTATTCCGAAATTGCCTACGTGTTTTAGTCGATCTCTAGTAATTTAACTGCTTGATGGTTTCTTTGGTAGTTAATTAATCATCGACACATTTTATGAAAATCTCTTGAACAAATAAGTTGTTTAGTTTGAATCAGTCAAAAGTTAATCATAAGTCTCTGTGGGAACGATACTCTACTCACTACTTTATTACTTGATGACCGCGTATACTTGCGTGTGTATTTGGTCATAACAGTACCTCTTCTTCTTGCTCTTGATAAGATTTATCTTGATCGTAACCTCCATCATGTTGTGCATACGTCTCCTCTCGGGGTTAAAATTGGGGACCTTTAGTCCACTTTTTGTTGGCTAAAACACTTACCCCCTCCATAGCATGAACTTTCTTAGCAGCTTGAGTTTGATGAAGTTGAGCCTTAGCGAGTTAAGCCATTGTGGTTGTCAATTATGCAATTTCTTGCCCATGATCTTGTAATTATTTATGAAGTGAATCATGTTGGGATTACCTTGTGTAATATTGGCTTGAGATTACCAAGCCGAAGAAGTTTCTGCCATCTCATCAAGAATCTCACATGCCCCCGCATAAGGTACTGTCATGAAATTGCCCCCGGCTAATTGATTAACCACACATTGATTCTGGTATTAATACCACGGTCGAAAGTTTGTTGGATCATATTGTCGGTCATATCGTTTTTGGACAATCCTTCACCATAG
This sequence comes from Nicotiana tabacum, assembly GCF_000715075.1. Classification (NCBI taxonomy): domain Eukaryota; kingdom Viridiplantae; phylum Streptophyta; class Magnoliopsida; order Solanales; family Solanaceae; genus Nicotiana; species Nicotiana tabacum. The sequence continues at coordinate 49,884,211 of NC_134091.1, forward strand.
TCTTGTACCGCTCCCAAATTTTATGCAAAGGTTCATTGGGCTCTTGCTAGAAAGTCAATATTTCATCTCGAAAAGTTTCCATATGCCTGAGAGGGAGGAGAACTTTGAAATAAACTTTGCCGCCAATTCATGTCATGTATGAATAAAATGATTAGGCAAGCATTCCAACCAATCCAAAGCCTTACCCCTTAGTGAGAAGGGAAAAAAGCTTTAACTACAATGCATCTTCCAAACTATTTATTAGTTTTCTTCCCCAACACATATCCACAAAACCTTTTAAATGCTTGTAAGCATTTTTATTCAGTGCCCCAGTGAAATAACCCCATTGCTCAAACAAAGTGAGCATCACATTGGTAATTTCAAAGTTGCCCACTCTAATGTGAGGGGGGACTATGGCACTTGCATACCTTTCATGGGGAAAAATCCGATGTTGTGCCGCTTGTGGATGTGGTGGTGGTGGAGGTGGAGGTGGAGGCATATTGTCTTATTGCCCACGACCTCAGCGGTTTTGTTGTGGAACTTGTGGTATTTTATCAAGTTGTTCCAATTCGCCATCCACCTCTCCCAATGGCATATGTCCAAGTTCATTGTTCGCTATTTGAAACCTAAAATCACTTCAACAAGTTAAAATCACGAAAGTAAAAGAAGATACTGAAGAGACAAACTCAAGTATCTAGCTAACACTGTAAACTCCTCGGCAACGACGCTAAAAATTGATTACGTCCCATTCACATCCCAATTAAAGGAATATGAAATAGTCGCTACAATAATAAAACCTAACGCGAGTCAGGGTCGAATCCACATGGAGTTTAAATTGAGTATTAAGGTAAATACTTATGATAGAAACTCAAAATAACTAAATTTAACTTCCACTCAAAAATGTGTATCAATCTTATCAAATAAACTACTAAGGACTTTGACTAAGCTAGCAAACAAGTAATAATCGAAATGTTATTGAAGTTTTATAAAATAGAGAAAAGCCTAGGGTTTTAACTATAACCTAGGTATAAACCTAATGAGTAGAGTAGATTTATACTTGTTTGGTAGATCAGAGTTATTATGACTCTCAATACTCAAGTACTCACTCAATACTTCTCGGTTAAGGAGTGATTATGTTTAATTCATCTCTCTCAAGTCCAAATGGGTAACTATAAATGCAATTGAGAATGAGTCCAAGTTAGATAATCCCTATCTCTAGTTCAAATTCTTTAATTAAACTAATCAATAACTCAACTTGTTCAATTTCTTGTTAGCTAAGTTTTCCTAGACTAAATTCCTCTTTCTCAAGTAAGAACAAACTCAAAATAGGCATGAATCAATATTTGAATCATCAATTCTACCTTAAAAGTATAAACAAGGCTAAATAACACTAACTCAATCAATAGCAACTGTTGACGGCCAATTTTGAACCTCCCTTTTAAAATTCATTTATTTATACTTAGTAATTTGCAATAATGTTTTCAAAGTAGTTTTCAGTAATGAATACCTATTTCTACAAATTAATTCAGTATTAGTTTCAAAATTAATCATTTGGTATTAGTATTATGTAGTTATAAATTATATTAACTATTTTAGGATTATTAAAATAATTTATATATAACAGCAACAACAACAACGACCAAGTAAAATTCCACTAGTGGGGTTTGGGGAGGGTAGTGTGTACGCAGATCTTACCCCTACCCGAGGAGTAGAGAGGTTGTTTCCGAAAGAACTTCGGCTTAATAAGAAGAAAAGAAAAGAAAAGAAGAGAAGTATTTTTACAATAATTTCTATACGTAAGTTCTATAACTAATTCAATAAATTACTTCTTAAAATAGTTAATTAGTTTTCCATTTCAATAATTCAAAATTAATGTCCTAGTGAAGTATTTTTTACAAATAATCAATTAATTACAATAAATAGTAGTATTTAACAATTATAATTTTTATTCAATTTTATTGAAAATTATTAAGTTTATTTAACTTAATTTCAAAAGGGATAAAGACCAAAAGGGACACAATTGCAATTCTTGAATCCAATGCAAAGTGGCTATCGTTTAAATGATTTTTAGCCCAAATACAAGGCATAGTCCGGAATTACCCAACCAAAATGGCCCCCATCTCTCCACTTTGGTAATCCATGCCACCCCATCTACACCAATCGCAACACATCATATCATCCTCACTCTCAACTCAAAGAACAAACACACAGACATCTGAGTCGTTGATCCATATGATCAACTGCTCACGCTTATTCTCTACTTTCTCTTTTAATTTAAACACCCATCCCTCAGAGACCTAATCTCAACCGTCCAAACCCTATCATATAATGACCATCAATTTTCCCCAATCAAATCATTTCTAAATTCTTAATTATCAAAATTATCAGAGTCGTTGATCAAAAAACGGCTCCCATTCCATCTCCCTATATTAACTCAGAGACGACCAAACTCCCTCCCCAAACCCTAATCATTTCACTCAAAGACCTGCCCGCCTCTATTTCCCTTTCCCCTCTCTTTTCTCTCAACTTCACGGACTCAGTCTGACACAAACCTTCACAAATTAGTGCAAGGTCACAAATTGATCAGAGACTTCATCTCTTTTGCTTTGTAAATCCGTGAATCTCTCCAATTTCATTCCCATTTCATCACACAAATTTGAAACCCCAAAGCTTAACCCTAGACCCAAAGATGCAAGCTCAAATCGCCTGAGCTCTGTTATGATCTTTCAGATCGGAGCCTAAAATCACCTCTTGCCTCCTGAAGTCCGTGAATCCTGCTGCAAATTCCCTTTTCAATCACAAAATTCAAACCTCTGAATCTTGAAACCCTAGACCCATAGACGCAATATCAAGTGTCTGATGTACCTTATTGCTTTGTCAAATCGGAGCATGCATGGAACCTTCCTCAAAAAATCATCACGGAATCCTATACCTAGAAGTCAAACCCAATGACCTCTAGTTTTTAGGGTTTGTCCCTTGATTTAAAGTTTCAAGAACCAATTACCCTCCACTCAGGTAAACTCAATACTGAATCCCCCCTTCCCCGTCTTCTGATATTCACTCGATTTTCTATCATCATTATCGTGAGTCATCTTCCACTATCTTAGTTTGAATCCTACGACCCTAAGGCATTGAATGCCACTATAAAAAAGGGCTTTCAATGCTCTCGCTTAACAAGAGATAATCACGAACCAACAATCTAACACTGAAGAGATACACACACAAAAAACACTGAGAAGTTTAGCCTTTGGTATCTCACTGTTTTCCTTTTTCCTTTTTGCTGAGTACTATCACTGGTCTAAACTTGAGTGTTCTAGGATCTTAAAAAGATTAAAGGAGTTTTCGTTTGGTCTGCTGCTCTCAAAAAGGTCAGCACCTCTCTCACTTTTCCCTTTTGTTCTTTTCTTTGAATGATACAAGTATGCCAAGTTAGGTTCTGTACATTGCAATCATTGTAATGTGTTTAGTATATTAATATTTCTGCTCTGTTAGTTTAAGGACTACTTGTGATTAGTTGTCATGCTATGAGTCTTTAAATGATGGTTGATTAAACCATAATGGATTCTTGTTGATCTTATTTCCTGAGTTCCAACAGTCTACATGTTTAAGTTGTTATATGTTCATGTTCACATGAACCTTATAAGCTTTGTTGACATGCGGTAACCTTTATCCTTGTCTGTTGCATTATCATTCCTTGAATGTTGCACCTTTGTTTCTTGTGAGATTTTGAAGTTGAACCTATATTCTGATAACAATGATTGAATGAGCCTTAAGATGTTTCAGTTTATATCTCTATCCCTTTAAACCTTGGGCAAAAATTCTAAGTGTTCATATGCAACCTTCTTTATTTAAGACTGTTAGAGTGTTGTTGCTGTGGTCTTTCTTTTGCTTATTTGCTTGTTGCTTCTGATAACATGATATAATTTGAACTAAACCCCTATTTTCTCAACTCTGTAATCATATTGTACACATTGTTAAGGATAATCCATATTTTCTCATAATATGATTAGGATTCTATTCTTTTCTCTCTGTTATAAAGACTCATAATTGGATAAACTGAACTTAATTGTTTTCTTGATTAGTCAACACCCCCAGCAGCATGCTTATTTAGTATTATACATCCTATCTTTTACCTTTAGAGTCATCATGCATCTTTGAAAGGACTTGCATACATCTTTATCTTTTAAAGAATCCAGTCACTCTTCCCTAGTTAAGTGATAACTTGTAAAAAATAAGCATGATCATCTTTGTATCTATGTGCTAACTTAGAATTAAGTTTGAGTTAAAACTTGTCCTGATGTAATGCTTATCTCTTGTCTATAACTTTACTTGATCCAACTCTCAAAACATGTAAGGATTCCTAGTCTTTTCTCTCTTGATAATTTTAAAACCAAGTCTAATCCCTAAAGTCTCATAAGGATCTTTGCTGATACTATCTGAACTTGATTTTACTTGAAGTTAATGCTATTAGGAGCATGATCCTTAAGAATTCCTTGTTATAGTCTGTATGTTAGTGGTCCTACTGAGAAAATTGATCATGCCATAAATACCTTTGAAACCTCTATATATGTTGGGTTGTTGGTGTATAGCTTTACCTTTCTTTGGAGTATTGCCTTACTCTAAATTTGGACGGTTGTAACATGTTTGGGATGTTTTTGATGTTCACATGTATGACTTTCAGAATTAGATCTTTAGAATTCATATGAATACATGTTTGTATGGTAATTTAGTATAGACTATATGTTCTTATGTTAGGAAGGAAAGTATATTTTATGGTAGGTAATGCTTTAGCATTTAACTTGCATTGGAAAGGACCCATTGGCATTCAAACCTGTAACGAAAACAGGTTGTTAGTGTTTAAGGGTATTTGAGAGTGGGGTCCGACTCTAGATTGGGCTACCCTCCCGGCACAAGCATTGCCCTGGGCCTTGAGTCCCTTGAAAACTTTGAAGTGTCGGGGGATCCAAAGGGGGGGCATCGACCTTGAGTGGGGTTTCCTCCTTAACCCTTATTTTATTGACACATTTAGTTCTTTAGGGGTTTAATGTTTAATGAAAATAAAAGATTTTCAATGTAGATTATTTGCTAAGTAAAGCCACCACATTAATATAATTTTCCACAGTATTGATTAGTTTCTTGTTTTAATTATTTATCTGTATATTTGTCATGTGTATTTGAATATGCTGAGAATGTGGGAACGTTTCTAATAACCCTCTTTTATTCTTTTGAACATGTACACATTTGGGCCTGCTGAATTCCTAAGGAACTCAGGCCCAAACCAGCCTAGCTGCATCTCTGAAGAGGCCAGTCTTGCCTTAGCCAAACCTCTCAAATTGCTGGGCCTATCTTATTAAGGCCCAATCTTCAGAGTCTAGTCTTGTCCCTTACTCCTTCATTAGTTCCCATTATTTCTATAGCTTAGTTTATTGCCTTAATTATTTTTCGCTTATTGCCTTTGCTGTCATATCGCATTTACATAATCATGTATTAACACTCATATATTGGATTATGTACTTTACTTCCATGCTCTAGTATCACATGAAACTTAGACAAACCTTAATTAATATAGGACTTTAAAAGAATAGCTAGTAATTAATCTTCGCCTCCTGTTAATTATAACTTTTCATATTGCACACTCGCTTTTTTTCTTAAAGATTTTTGAAGCTCATATCCTTAATCAGAATGGCAGCTCGCTTTCCAAAGAAAATTAGGAAATAATCATTGATTTTTACTGACAAGGAATGAAATCAGATTTTCATAAAAAATCAGTAATAGACAGTCTCAAATGATTTTCCAAAGACTCGCTTTTTCAGATTTTTTGAAAGAACCAGGGTACATTTGAAAACCATCTTTCTTACAAACAACTCTTAAGATTACTCTATTATCTATTATTCAAAGTACTGACTTTCATGACTTATTAATTCAAGCTTTAAAATATAAATCACTATCAAAACTCTCTTAGCCTCCAATATATCTTTTATAATCCCATACTATTTTTAAATCTTACATATACACATTCCCTTTAGTATATAGCGAGCCATGCCTTAGTGATAATTAAGCATAGTATAAATAACCAAGTCCTTTAAATTAGTCTAAGTACTATGGAGCTACTTCAGGTAGATTTCAAGGGGTGCCTAACACCTTCCTCTTAGAAGAACAAAAACCCTTACCCATAATCTCACCGGTTTGCAGACCTACAATGAACATAACTTAGTAGTTAAACAGGTACCCTAGTATAACTTTAAATATTAGTTGGCGACTCTTTTTCGTCAATAACAAAGAAACCATAAGTTGGATCTTGTCTAGACTAGTGTAAAATAGGGTGCAACAACATGGCGACTCTGCTAGGGATGCGCACTTAGGTTTTGACCTTAGCAGACTTAGACTAATTTGTCTTCTAGATTTATTTATACGTTGCTTTGATCATAATTGAAATTGCAATTACATGCTTTATTTGCTCTTTATAATTATTTGCTCTTTATGATCACCAAGCTTATTGTCGCCACACCCTTGTTTGTTACTGCTTTATATACACGGCCATCACATGTCTTTCAATCGAGTCTTGGCCGTACACTATCACACACAATTCCACACGAGGGTTGTCTTTTACACCCCTCCGAACGTTCTTTTCAAAACTCTTTAGTTTCAAAGAATGGCTTTGTTAGGTCAATTGACATAACTTCTTGCAACTTTTAGTCCAATTCAAAAGTAGGAAACACTCTACTCTAGTAAAATAGGCCATACTGCATAAACCTTAGGTGAGTCGGTCCTTGGTACCGACACATAATTAGGAAGCCACCTTGATGTCAACGGGTCATGTACCCAACGACATAATTTTTGTAGAAAGACAAACAAACATGACAAGACACTTAACGATCCGAAGCAAACACTTACCCAAATATCTTTCTTTTACCCACCTCAGAAAATGGAAATCAACAAAAAAAAACATCACTAAAATTAGCATCATAATGGGAGCACAACATAAACTGATAGGGTGATCACTCGCCTATTGATAGAATTTTGGGATCCAGTCAAGGTGGTGTTCAAATTTGCCGACTGTGAGCTTGTACCGACATTGGAAGAAGTCACAAGTTTCTCGGAGTTGCCGTTCAATAGAAGAAAGCCAGTATTTCCAGTTACTATGCCCGGTTATCGGTTTTTGGATGCTCTAGTACTTACCAGTAGCAGAAGCCTCAGAAGTATCGAGGACGGATGGGTGAGCCTCGACCATATGTTCGACATGTTTGGGCACCATAAAAGCTACGAATGGTATTCAGAAGAGATTCAATGTGACCATGCGACGTGGGGGAGTCTGAGGCCAATGGCTTTCGCAATGGCACTGTTGGGATTATTGTTCTTTCCATGGTAAAAGGGCCGTATCAATATCAACCTGCTACTAGTGGTCCTGGCAACCTTCCACGACAATCTTCAAGCTACTTTGGTACCGATGGTGTTAGTTGAGATACTGAGATCTTTGTCCGCATGTGCACGAGGTTACGCTTTATTTAAGGGTTGTAACATGCAGATTCAGATTTGCACTATTGAACACTTCTTCCAGCGAGAGGCCACCATCGACTATTTGTGGGTGTCAGCAATATGATCCGCAGCCACAATGAAAGAATGAGACATTGGATCTCCCCACATGGGCAAGAAGAATGGAGGGAAACACTGACCAATCTGACAGGAGAATGGATCAACTGGAACCTCTCTTGGTTAGGTGGAAGGGCAATCTTGAGGACTCGTCAGAAGTATTTCATTGAGTTGATCGGACTGGAAGGCATTCAGCCATACTCACCCCTGCGGGTCCTTAGACAATTCGGGATGATCCAAGATATGTCTCTGTGGACAAGGACGACACTGTATGAGGATGAGTACAATGGCCATATGTAATTCCCAAGATTAAAAGATTGCAAGAACAGTGGAATGACCTGGTGACAATGACTATGGGTCAAAACTCATGGTGTACTCCAGAGTATTACGTCTGGATTAATGAAGAAGAAGAACTGACCCTCCCAAGCAGAGGGGGTATAGCCTGGTTAGAGGACGCAGTGGTTGCCTTGCAAATTTATCATGATATCCCTCCCGGATTATCTTGTGACCATATTAATGCATCGCCAGGTGGTCCCAGGATCCATTGACCATATGTTGCTACCTGTTGAAGATGATGATCGGGTAGTGGAGTGCATCCAGATAGAGTCAAGCATAGAGCCAGAAGAAGATCTGGGGGAGGAGTCTAAATTTAGCGATGATGAGGAGGAGTTTGTAGAAGACCCGGAGGAGGATCCGGAAGAGGAGCCAGAAGAAGAGAAGGTCACATAAAACGACTCAGGGGATGGATATTAGAATTGGTTGATTTCCCCCTCTTTACCCACTTTGTACCTTCATCCCTAGTTTTTTCTTTCCAGAAAAGCGAGTTGTCCAAGCCTATGCAGTTCTATGAAACAATGATGTAACCCTTGTTCCCACTTGTATTAGTCCAAATTATAAATGAAAATAGATTGCTTTAGATCTAAATGTGTCAAGTCTAAATGTCTGTCAAATATCCACGAACTAGGCCTACCTCCGGCAATGAGAGGTCCCCGCAAATTCTAGGAACGCGCTTGTTCTAATGCACGAATTATCTGCTTTGTGTGATTTCCTTCTCGGATAAATGAAGAAACTTACTCTTGCTCCTTTTCTTTTCTTTCTTCTTATTTTCCTTTGCCTTATTATTATCCCCAAAAAGAAAAGAAAAGAAAGTTGATTTGTGTTGAACAAAACTAGCGGAACCACCATACAATCTAAGGTCAAAGGGAAAGATGTCAACCGTAGAAGACCCAACTGAACATGCTCTGGTCATAGCCGACAGCCCGTGGCGATCGGGGAAAAAAGACAACATTAGGAATGATGAACGCATGGCCAGGATGTCCAAGTAAATGGAGTCCTTAAAGGAAGAGGTACAGCATATCAGAGAAATGGCGCACTAGGCCCTGACAACACTTCCTCAGCCACCTAGATTCCCTTCTTTGGACTCACTTCCAGATCACTTTCCTTCCATATCATGCCAAAACAACAACACCCCAACTTCAACTACCACTACTCAAGTCATACCTTCAGTAACCTCTGTTAACCCACCAAATCCCCCTATTCAAACTCCTTATGTGCCACAATACACTCAGACATCATAGAACCCGCCTATTACCACTAATGCAACTACCCCTCCTCGTGACTAAATCACTTTCACCACTAACCAGTACGTACCTGTGGCACATGCCGCCACCCATGAGCGGTACGTTCCCCCTATATATGTCATTTCTGAACCTACCTTTACAGCACTTGCCATGGTCAGGGTGCCTTATGAGATTGATCAATACGCCGAGATGGAGAGAACAACTATGCGTAAGGAAGAAGAGTCAGTATCTGAGCAGTTGCAAATGTTGAGAAGTCAAATGAAGACTCTCCAAGTTGCCCAAGGAAGTGAACGTTTGGACTATAAGGACCTGTGTATTCATCCAGATTTGGATATGCCAACAGGGTACAAACCTCCAAAGTTCGATATCTTCGATGGGACAGGGGACGCTCACGCACATTTGAGGGCTTAATGTGACAAGTTGGTTGGAGTAGGAAGAAACGATAAGTGAGGGATGAAATTATTCATAAGAAGTTTGACGGGAGAAGCACTCGCCTTGTATACCCGACAGGACCCGCAAAATTGGAGAACTTGGCAATATATGATTGAGTACTTCATGAATAGTCTTCTATTCAATACAAAGATCACTCATGATCGGTTCGCACTGGTGAACCTAGAAAAAAAATCATCCGAGTCATTTCAAGAATATGCACGACGGTGGAGGTCGGAGGCTGCCAGGGTGCAACCTCCGCTTGATGACAGTGAGCTAACCAAGTATTTCATCAGAGCTTAGGAAGGAACATACTTTGAAAAAATGATGGGAATGATGTGTCAAAAGTTCCCCAAGCTGGTCAAGATGGGAGATTTCTTAGAAGAGGGCATAAAGTTTGGTAAAGTATAATCCATGGCAGCACTGCAAGCGGCCAGCAAGGCCATCCAGTCAGGGTCAATCAGTAGAGAAAAGAAGAAGAAAGAGGAGGTCTCAGGAGTCGTCCCTAACTACCAAACCAATCCACCTCATGGAAACACCTCTTATTCCACAAACAACCACTCACCACCACGCACTTATGCTCCAGTCTATAATACCCAGTCATATTACCACCATCAACCATAATACAATCCTCCTCGAGCCAACAACAACCAAAATTGACAACGACCATATGGTCATGTCCCAACCACTACTTATCAGAACCAACCTGTTTATGTACCACGCCCTCGTCCCAACATTGAAGAGAGGGGTCCTAGAACTTATACCCCGATTCCTAAGCCTCTTACCCAATTGTTCAAAAGGTTGAGAAGAGAAGGATTTATACACCCAATCTAGGGAAGGGTTCCTGAGTATCCCTTCAAATATTTTGATGCCACCAAAAGATGTGTATATCATTCCAATGTGCCCTAGCACGATACTGAAGACTGTTTCAAGTTGAAAAATGAAATTTAAATCTTGATCAAGAGCAGAGCCATTCAATTCACTCTGGAACCACCTAATGTGAATCGCAACCCACGTCCAAATCATCGAAAGCATGGAGCTAACATGATCACATTAGACAAAGAATATGACCTTAAGGGAAACATTATCACTATAGGGAATGCAGAAGCCACAAGGATCCCTCCTCAAAAGGCTCCAATCATTACAGTACAACTAAGGCCTACAGTGACAGTTCAAACCTATCCGCAACAACTTGCCGATGCTACTCAGGACGAAAAAGATCATGAGTACAAAACCATCCCTTAAACGTACCAGCAAAAAGGAAAGGCTAAAATGACAGACTATGTCGCAGCCCATGATATCACTAGGTATGGGAGATGCTACGCCCCTGAAGATGTCAATCAAGGAAACCTGGGGAGAGAACAAATTCCAAGGAGGAATATAACAGACCTAGAAGCCGCCAAGTATTGGAAGAGTATTCTGTGGAAGAGTAGTTGACAAAATCTCCAACACATATATCTATCATGGATCTATTAATGAGCTCTGACAGTCATAAGGATTCTTTGTTGAAAGTACTAAGTGGGGTAAGTGTACCAAGTAACATAACTAGCGAGGTGTTGGCCGCGACAATTGGGAAAATAGTCGAAGCAAACATGATCACTTTCAGAAGAGACAAAATTCATGTTGAAAATACAAGTAACAACAAGGCTCTTCACATCACTATCAAATGCAGGAACAAATTGGTGTCACGGGTGCTGGTCGATGGAGGATCAGGAGTCAACATTTGTGCGCTCTCCACCCTGCGAGAGTTAGGAATTCATTTGAGAAAAGTTAAGGAATGTCGCGTAAGGGTGAGAGCCTTTGATGGTTCACAAAAGGATGTTATCATATAAATTTATCTAGCTTTGGAAATCGGGCCAGTCGATTTTCCGGTGTTGTTCCATGTGATGGATATCTCCTGTTCCTACAATTTACTGTTGGGCAGGCCCTAGAAACATATAGCATGAGACGTGTCGTCTACTTTACACCAATGCATAAAATTTGAGTGGGGATGCCAAGAGATCGTGGTTCACGGAAAGTGGGATCACTCCACCTATCTGGAGTATGTTGTTCCATTCATTGAAGGACTGGACAGAGTTGCCTTCCATGTTGTGGAAATCATGCAGACTACTGAGATGGATAATACTGAACAAAATTTGGGAATGCAATAACCGTATAGATCCAAGATGGCTGTGAGGGAGATGATAAAATACCGATACAAGCCAGGAATAGGGTTGGGAGCCAAGTCAGATGGAATCACAGAGCCAATTGAATATAATGGGCAGAAAGGAAGAGTTGGCATAGGATATCAGCCTCTAAAAGGGAAAAAGGTTGTTGTGTTAGCTCATATTGCAAGTCCGGGACAGAGTTCAACACCTAAAGATGATATCATCGAAGACACCAGAATGCTATGAAGGAAGTGACATCAAGACACCGACTATCAGGAATGTGGAACCAGGGGAAGAGCTGCAGAATTGGACAGCCAGTCCATCTTTGGTTTGCCGGGAGTCTTGGTAGTATGGAACTATAAATGTTTTCTTTTGAATAGAGCACGGTTAATTGAGGCATGTACCGTGTCTATAACCTTTTGTCATTTGCCTATTGTGAACGCTTAAGATGTTCCCCTGTTGATGAAATAAAAGAATCATTTTCTTAAATATCACAACTTTGTTTTACTGCTTTATTGATACTTAGTTTTTCTTTTTAGTAATCAAACCAATAAAAAACTGCTTTCCACGATTATGACATGTAACAAAACCACTGAGCGCAATGACCCGGATTACGAGAAAAATGACGAGAGTATGATGCCATAAAATCTCCCGCAGGAGATTGAGAAACTAGAGAGTCAGAAGAATCCCAATCTCGATGAAACGGAAGTGGTCAATCTTGGAACCGAAGAAGATGTTAAAGAAACTAGGTTCAACATTCACCTAGAAGCAGAGTAGAAGAAAAAAATTATTGAGCTCCTCCGACAGTATGTCGATGCGTTTGCATGGCCCTATGATGACATGCTAGGATTAAGCACCGACATTGTCTCGCATCGACTACCCACTGACCCTACCAGACCGCCGGTCAAGCAAAAGCCCTGGAAGTTCAAACCTAATTTAAGTTTGAGGGTAAAGGAAAAAGTGACTAAACAGATAGAAGCAAATGTAGTGACGGTCACCAACTATCCAAGCTGGTGGGCAAACATCGTCCCAGTACCCAAGAAGGACGGAAAGATCAGAATATGTGTGGACTATCGAGATCTCAACAAAGCTAGTCCAAAGGACTATTCCCCCTGCCAAATATCCACATCCTCATCGACAATCGTGCGAAGTGTGAACTGCAGTCGTTTGTGGATTGCTTCACTGGAAACCACCAAATCTTAATGCACGAGGAAGACGCAGAGAAGACATCTTTCACCACATTTTGGCGAGCCTATTGTTATAAAGTTGTGCGGTTCGATCTCAAGAACACTGGCTCCAACTACATGAGGACCATGATGACCCTCTTTCACGACATGATTCATAAGGAGATTAAAGTGTATGTGGATGACGTTATCATAAAATCTCAAAGGAGTTAAGAGCACTTGGACGACTCAAGGAAATTTTTTGAATGCCTGCGAAGGTATAGTTTGAAGTTGAACCCAACAAAGTGTGCATTTGGAGTCCCCACTGGAAAACTATTAGGTTTCATCGTAAGCAGGAAGGGGATAGAATTGAATCCATCAAAAATCAAGGCCATCCAAGAATTACCACCACCAAAGAGCAAGAAAGACGTCATGAGTGTCCTAGGAAGATTGAATTAAATCAGTCGCTTCAAAGCTCAGTCCACGGTAATCTGTGAACCCATTTTCAAGCTGCTAAAGAAGGATGCGGCCACGAAATGGACTAAGGAGTGCCAGAAAGCCTTTGACAGATTCAAAGAATATCTTTCAAACCCGCCAGTATTGGTTCCCCCTGAACTAAGAAAACCATTATTGCTCTGTTTGTCAGTCTTGGACAATGCCTTCGGCTGTGTGTTGGGGCAGCATGACAAAACCGGGGAAAAGAGCAACACATCTACTACTTAAGCAAGAAGTTCAAACCATGTGAGGACAAGTATACCCGGATAGAACGCATTTGTTGTGCTTTGACTTGGATTTCTCAGAAGCTAAGGCATTACATTTTGGCATACACTACGCATCTGATATCTCGGCTCGACCCGCTCAAGTACATTTTTTAGAAGCCAATGCCTACCAGAAAGCTAGCTAAATGGAAATTTTACCTCAACAAATTCGACCTTGTGTACATAACACAAAAGGATATCAAAGGGTAAGCTTTATCCGACCACCTCGCCGAGAACCCAATGGATGCATATTATGAACCGCTTACCACGTATTTTCCTAATGAAGAAGTACTATTTGCCGGGGAGGATATTGCAGAATCATACCCTGGATGGAGAATGTTTTTCGATGAAAGAGCAAACTTTAAAGGAGTCGGAATTGGGGCGGTCCTGATTTCGAAATCTGGACAACACTATCTAGTATCGGCAAAGATAAGATTCCCTTGTACCAATAATATGGCTGAATATGAGGCATGCATCCTTGGAGTCAGAATGGCAGTCGACATAAACATCAAAGGATTTTTTATCATAGGAGATTCTGATTTGCTAATAAACCAAGTCCAAGGAGAATGGTCCACCAAGAATGTCAAGATACTAGCATACCTGCACTGCGTGAAGGAGCAGAGTTCGTTGACACCCTTGCGAACTTAGCATCCAGATAAGAATTACATCGACCCAATCGAGGTACAAATCAGGGATCAACATGCCTATTGCTTCCATGTGAATTAAGAATACTCGGAGAATACTACTAATGGTGCGAGCCCTCAGAAGGTTAGCAAACCATTTTTTCCTCAACAAGGAAGTCATGTATAGGCGAACCCCAGACTTAGGTTTGCTGAGATGTGTGGACGCTGTTAAAGCGACCAGACGGTTGAAAGAAATACATGCACGGACGTATGGACCCCACATGAACGGGTTCATATTAGCCAAGAAAACTTTTAGAGTTGGATACTTTTGGATGACTATGTAAAGCAAAAGTATCTGCTATGTGCAGAAGTGTCACCAGTGTCAGATTCACGAAAATTTCATCCGGGTTCCACCAAATGAGTTAAACGTAATGGGTTGACCTTGATCGTTTGCTGCCTGGGGCATGGACGTGATTGAACCCATAGAGCCCGCAACATCAAACGGACATCATTTCATCTTGGTAGCCATCGACCATTTCACCAAATAGGTCGAGGCATCTACTTACAAGGTCGTCACAAAGAATGGACTGGAAGATTTTGTCTGAAACAACATTGTCTGCATATTTGGAATACCAGAGTCCATCATCACTGACAATGCCTCTAACCTCAATAGCGACCTCGTGATAAGAAATCTGTGAGAAGGTCAGAATCATCCACCGCAATTCCACAGCCTACAGACCGCAAATAAATGGGGCAGTCAAGGCAGCCAACAAAAATATCAAGAGGATTCTACGAAAGATAGTGGACAATCACAGACAATGGCACAAAAAGCCACCCTTCACTTTATTAGGTTATCATACTACCATAAGAACATCCACTGGGGCAATGTCATACATGTTGGTATACGGCATTGAAGCGGTGATACCCACAAAAGTCTAGATAAAGTCCTTAAGAGTCATTCAAGAAGCAAAATTGGATGACGTAGAGTCGATACAGGTCAGGCAAGAACAACTCATGATCATTGATGAGAAAAGAATGGAAACAGTCTACCATGGATAGCTATATTAGAACAGGATGTCCAGTGCATTTAATAAAAGGGTGAAGCCTTGTCAATTCACACCGGGGCAATTAGTTCTGAAGAAAATCTTTCCCCATCAAGAATAAGCCAAAGGAAAGTTTGCACCAAACTGGCAAGGTCCTTACGTGGTTCACCGAGCGCTGTATGGTAGAGCTCTAATCCTGGAAGAAATAGATGGAAGAGTTACAACGAAGCCTATCAACCCAGATGCAATCAAGAGATACTATTCATGAAGACAAATAGAGTTAGGGTTTTTGATGTAACAGAACTACGTTCAACCTGACTTCCCACGGAAGGATACGTAGGAAACCCACGTAGGGTTCGGTTTCTCTCCCCTTTCTTTTGTAATAGAAAAACAAAATATCACTTTTGTATGTTGTTCAGGAACTACGCCGACTTGATTTCCTTAGAAAGGAATACGTAGGCAATCCTCATCGGATTCAGTCATCTTCTGTGGGAATACGGGCAATACGTAGGATTCTACTAGGATACGTAGGCTGTCTGAGTCAGACTCAACCATTTTCATTCTTAGTCTCATCATTTTGCATTTGTTGTAATCGAACTATGCTCCGACCTGATTCTGTTTTGGATATATAAGCTGCCTGAGTCAGGCTCGGGCATTTTCATCGTATTTTATCATCATCCCACAAACTACGCTCAGACCTGATTTCGTTTTGGATACGTAGTCAACCTGTAAGGGTTCGGTCATAACCTTGGGAAAGCCTTTGTAATGCATTAGTTCTAATTTTGACAAAGTCACAACAGCAAGTAGTCGTGTTGTCTGAGACGTCACGGAAGATCGACATCAACAGGACAAAATTCTCAAAGGAATAGGTTCGCATGTGGATAACCTTTCGTAACATGTCATAATCCGGAACAACGACATTTGCCTTAAAAGAAACAAATATTTTCAATTTTTTTTCTAAAAATATATATATGTGTGTATACAGTAACTTGTTCCACCTACCGAACTTTGTTGCGCAATCATGTCAAAGGCTAGGGAAAACCCACACTATGGTCGGCACAAACCAACTCCCTCCCCCTCCCTCACTAAGAAGTTTTCTTTGAGTGCATGGTCAACAGGGAAAAGGGAAGCTCTAGGAACACACTGAGGCAGATGATGGATCCACAACTTGCCTAAGATTATCTCTCCTTGTTTTTACTTAAAATATTCTAGTATAGCTAAAGCTAACTCTTGAATCCTCTGCCGGTGCCTCGGAATTAGACATCTGACACGGAAATTTGTACATAGAAAATCATCTGCTCACCTAATCGGAGCATCTTGTACAAAATGAACCATTGATTTCACCAATCGAGGACTTGTATAAAGCAAACCGCCTGCTCAATCAATCGGAGCACCCTGAACAAATCGCATGTTGGCTTCACCAATCAAAGTCCTGTATATAGAAAACCATCCGCTCAATCAAATCGGAGCGCCTTGTACAAATCGAACGTCGGCTTCGCCAACTGGAGCCTTGTATATAGCAAACTACAAACTTTGCTAGCAAAAGAAATTCGCAACACTGCTCCATCAATCATGGACACCGAGACAGACAATCGTAAACCACGTTACCAATGTCCTGCCAATCGATGGCCAAAACCTAGCTTCGTAGTCAAGAGTATATCTTGGGCATGCTTTCGTTTCCTTTACTATTACTTTGAATGTTTTGACGTTTTGACATGCAGCTTTATATATGATTATGATTTTTATCAATCACTCCCGAATGGACAATACTTTATATTTCAGTACAAAGCTCTCCCAACAAGTGGAGGTGCTCTTTATAATTCAAGCTCTCTCAACAAGCGGAGACATTTCGTAGTGCAAAGATCTCCCAACAAGTGGAGACGCACTTTACCAATCAAGCTTTCCCAACAAGCGGAGACAATTTTCAAATGCTCTGACATTTGTGGAATGGTACACAGCCCGACTAACAAATCGAGTCAAGATCAAGTATCCCATCATCTCAATCCCAAATAAGGCTCGTCGGCAGCTGGGCATCATAATTCCTGCATCATTTACGTCGCATCATAATATATTTTGTATTACAATATATTGGCATCCGTATATTTCATTTGTTTTGCAGGAACAACCATCACAGCGTGGAATGTTTTCTTAGCAGCAGACCGAATTACAACGCTATGGGGACAGCCAACCTAGTGGTGGGCATTGCTTACTATTTTTGGATTATTAAAGTAATTTCTATACGTAAGTTCTTTAATTAATTCAATAAATTACTTCTTAAAATAGTGAATTAGTTTACCATTTCAATAATTCAAAATTAATGTCCTAGTGAAGTATTTTTACAAATAATTAATTAATTACAATAATTAGTAGTATTTAACAATTATAATTTTTTATTATATTTTATTGAAAATTATTAAGTTTATTTAACTTAATTTCAAAAGGGATTAAAGACCAAAAAGTCCACAATTGCTATTCTTGAATCCAATGCAAATTGGATATCTTTTAAATGATTTTTATCCCAAATACAAGGCCCAATCCGGAATTATCCAACCCAAACGGCCCCCATCTATTCACTTTGGCAATCCATGCCACCCCATCTACACCAATCGCAACACACCATGTCATCCTCACTCTCAACTCACAGAACAAACACACCCACATCTGATTTGTTGATCCATATGATCAACGGCTCACACTTATTCTCTACTTTCTCTTTTAATTTAAACACCCGTTCCCCAGAGACCTAATCTCAGTCGTCCAAACCCTATCATCTAACGGTCACCAACTTTCCCCATCTAAATTATTTCTAAATTCTTAATTATCAAAGTCGTTGATCAACAGATCCAACGGCTCCTATTGCATCCCTCTATCTTAACTCAGAGACAACCAAACTCCCTCCCCAAACCCTAATCATTTCACTCAAAGACCTGGCCGCCTCTCTTTCCCTTTCCCCTCTCTTTTCACTCAATTTCACGGGCTCAATCAGACACAAACCTTCACAAATTAGTGCAAGGTCACAAATCGATCAGAGACTTCATCTTCCTTGCCTTCTAAATCCGTGAATCTCGCCGATTTCATTCCCATTTGATCACACAAATTCAAAAACTCAAAGATTAACCCTAGACCCAAAGATGAAATCTCAAATCGCCTGAGCTCTATTACGATCTTTCAGATCGGAACCTGAAATCACCTCTTGCCTCCTGAAGTCCATGAATCCTACGGCGAATTCCCTTTGCAATCACAAAATTCAAACCTCTGAATCTTGAAACCCTAGGCCCAAAGAGGTAATATCAAGTCTCTGGTGTTCCTTCATGCTTTCTAAAAGCAGAGCATGCATGAGACCTTCTTCAGAAAATCATCATGTAATCATATTGATGGTAGGCTATAGTCTCGTGTTTTAATCGCTTATTGCACTCTAATTTACTACACTTTATTAGGTTTGAGCTTTAATTGATAGTGTTTTGCACTTATTGTGTGTTTTATATCATGTAAGAGTGATTCTGAGCTGTGTAGATGTTACAGAATGAATTCGAGCTATTTGGAGCTTTGAAGTTTGAGTAAAAGCCCAAGGAATTAGGTCGGGATCGCGTTCGGGGGTCAATAACCACATTTGGATATCAAAAAGCAAGTAAAATTCTATACTCTGAGAAAACCCTACTGCTGCAGCCCATGAGGCAGCGCGTGGGGCGCCGCGCGTGTACAATTTCATGCTGCCTATCAAAAACGACTCTCTGGATTTCCCCACTAATGTCCTGCATGGAGCGTCGCCCCATGTGGCGCGCCTGTGCAATTTTTACTTGGTATAAATACATGAAAAATGTTATTTCCTAGACTTTTTACATATTGGAGACCTAAGGAGGAGTTGGAGAAGCAAAAGCACAAGGATTTCATCATCCAATCCTCACTTAAGACCCGAGTTTCGATCGTTTTATGTTTTCCTTTACTTTAAACATATGTGTGATGAATTTATCCACATCTATGGAGTAGTTCTCTTTAGGGTTTGATGGATTTGATGTATTGATGATTGTTTGTGGATTATAACTCTTGTTTTATGTATTGAAGCATTTTTGGATGATTTAATTATTGCATATATATTCACTTGTTCATGTAATAGAGAGAGGCATAGTTTGTGATATGTTTGAATTATATTGTTGGTTGAGTTCATTAATTCTTTGAAAGAGGCTAGTTGAATCATTGATTAAACCTAGTTATGAGGATAATCGAGAGAGGTTCTCCTAAAGATCAATCCACTACGCATTCTTGCATATCTTCACGTGCTTAAATTGGTTCATCTTTAGAGGTTAAAACTTAATCGAGAGAGGAGTTTTTGCTGAATGTTTGAACTAATAATTGAGTGAATTCGAGAGACTCACTTGAACATTAGGAGTGAATTATCTAGGGTTAGATCCCAAACAATTATCTTGCACCTATCCTATCAAAACCCTATTTTCTTCTATTTATAACTTCCTTGCTTACCCTTGTTTCGATTGTCACTAGTCAATAGCTTTAGATTCTTAGTTAATTTTAGTTATTCATCATAAAAACATTAATTGTTGATTCTCCTAGATAGCAATCAATCTAGAAGCTAAGAAAATACTGTTTAAATCCAATCCATGTGGATACGATATTATACTATACTATATTTGACTAGTAAGCATAATTAAAGTGGTGTTTTGCGCTCGTCAAATTTTGGCGCCATTACCGGGGATTGACAATCAATAGTGTTTGAAATAGTTTGTAGTGCTAATTAAGAAAATTTTCTTTTATTTTTATTTTATTGTTCTCTTTTTACGTTTGGTGTTCTTTGATTGTGCGCAGGTTACAGGTTAAGATTGGCGCACGGCTCTAACTTATGCTAAGAAAGTGCTACCATATGAGCCAGAAATTGAAAAACAACTGCGACAGCTGAGGAAGGAAAGAAATCTCACCGAGACAACAGATAAGGTTGGACAATGGTGGATTTGGCTGCGAGAGAAGAAACCCAACAAAGAGAACAAGCTGCACGGGATGTTGAAGCAACAACTATTAGAGATGCACAGATTATCTACGAAGAAGAGAGGGGTCGTATAATTTCTCATAATCAACCCTTTGGTGCAGACCAGTTCGAAAATATAGCTCCCACGCCTGGAAGACCACTTGGAAATTATGCTATACCGGTCTACAATCAAGGCTTATCAAGTGTTAGACCACCTCCAATTACAGCTAACAATTTCGAGTTGAAGCAAGGGTTGCTTCACACTCTTCAGAATTCATGTGTCTTCAGAGGGAAGCCAAACGAAGATCCTAACACACATCTAATGGACTTCGAGGATATTATGAACACCTTTCAATACAATGGTGTTTCACAAGATGCAGTGTATCTAAGGGCTTTCTCCTTTTCTCTCAAAGATGTTGCAAAACAGTTGCTTAGAAGCTTACCCGCATGTTCAATTATAACATTGGAGGAGATGACCAGAAAATTCCTTGATAGATATTTCTCCTCAGCTAAGACGGGCAAGTTTAGAAAAGAAATCCATAACTTATGCCCGAAAGAGAATGAAATTGTTTTTTGAAGCATGGGAGAGGTTTAAGGAGATTGTTAGAAAGTGTCAACATAGCGGAATTGAACTATGGATGCAACTCCAGGACTTTTGGGATGGATTGACACTGTCCTCGCGTAGAACATTGAGCAATGCAGCTGGAGGCTCGCGTAGAACATTGAGCAATGCAGCTGGAGGCTCGCGTAGAAGAAATAGTTACAATTCTTGATGAGTTATCTGAAGATGCAAATCAGTAGCCCTCTGAGAGTGGTGAAAGAAGAAGATCTACTGGGGTTCACCAGGTTGATGCTAACACATCTGTGCAGGTACAACCTGATGCTATGGCTAAAGAAATAAGGAATCTGACCTTAGCCTCGATACAAAGTGAGCCTCATGCAGCCTGTAATATATGCGGAAGAGGACATCCTACTCATGAGTGTCAAACCTCAACTGAGGAAGTAAATGTTGTAGGTAACTACAATTTCAATGCAATGGGTCAGAGGCACCTCGGTTTTTCATGGAGTTCACCTGGGGGTACTGCGAATGCATGACAACAAAATAATTCTAGACCCTAAGGACAAGGAGCTCCAGCATTCCAAAATCTGCAGAGGCAGCAATTTCAGTCTCAACAACCCATTCAGTCTGGCATAGAAGATCTCATGAAGGCCTTCATTCTGAAAACTGATGAGAGGCTGGAAATTCATAGCGCAGCTAAACATGCAGTAGCTATCAAAGTAATAGGTACTGGTTTTCAAAGCTTGGAAAGATAGGTTGGGCAGCTAGCCACTCTATTGTCTGAGAGGGTCCCAGGCACTCTCCCCGCTAACACTGAAAGAATCCAAAGAAACAGTGCATGCAGTAACTCTAAGAAGTGGGCAAGTGTTAAAAAATACTACTCCAATCCAAAAGGCGGTGGTACCTGAAAGGAAATTGGGAGCAGCTGAAGAATGATATTGACAAGAAGAAGAAAGGAAAGAAGGGAGCTGAAATAAAAAAGGAGGGAACTTCGAGAAGGGATGAATCTAATGGGAGCGAGCATATGCCTACTCTACCTTTTCCTCAAAATCCAAATAGAGAAAAGTTGGACAAGCAATTTGAGAGATTTTTGGATATGCCGAAATAGGTTAATGTAAATTTTCCATTCACATAAGTGCTCTCCCAAATGCTAGCTTATGCCAAATTCTTGAAGGAGATCCTGACAAAGAAGAGGGAGATAAAAGAAACCTCAGTGGTTAAGCTTATAGAGTATTGCAGCGCGATATTGCAAAACGAACTCCCACAAAAGTGTGGAGATCCAGGGAGTTTTACTAAACTTTCTCTTTAGGATCTATAAATTTTGATGTGTCTTTATGTGATTCTGGTGCCTCAATTAACTTACTGCCTCTATCTATTTACAGGAAACTTGAGAAGGAGATTGGAGAGATAAGGTCGGTGCCAATATCATTGCAGCTGGCAGACCAAACGACTTTGATGCCCAAGGGGATATTGGAAGTTGTGTTAGTTCAAGTGGATGAGTTCATATTTCCTATAGATTTTATAGTGGTAAATATGGAGGAGAACAAGGAGTTCCCCCTCATCCTAGGAAGACCATTCTTAGAAATAGATAGAGCTATATAAGATATACACGAGAGGAAACTCATACTTAGAGTGGATAAAAAGACAATTACTTTTGATATGAATGTAGAAAAAAGGGCACAAAAGGAAAAACCGGTTGCAAGTGTTGATTGGAAAGTGAAGGGCTCAAAAGAGAAGGCTGCGATGAGTGAGAAACATAAGTGTGGGGTGCACCCCAAGAAGGCGGACAAGAAGCTATCTGCATGGATGTGCGCATTAGTCCGAAGGCGAGGAATGGATCCCGACTTCAACTCAGACCCTGACTAGATGTTCAGGGAAGTTTCCTTTACCTTATGCTTTTTAATTGTGTATCATGGAGACATTCCACAACTTAAAGTGTGGGGTGGGGGATAATTGTATGTATGTATATTTGTTAGTTTTGTTAGTTGTAGTAGTTGGAAAATTGAAAAAACCCATAAAAATTGACAAAATATTTTATTTTTCCCGACGATGGATATCGTTCGACATGTTTCTTGAGGGATTAAAGTCGAAAGAAAAAGATAAAGATTTTCCTTTATTAGGTAGTGTAATAATTCTCCTTTGGTTTTTCTTTGTGCCGCGGTTCTTTTTCAAGGGTTTTAATTGAACTGGGTGTAGTTAGTTTTTATTTTTCTTAGGAGTAGGAAACCTTGTGCTATGATTTGAATTGAAGGCAATATCTCTTAACTTTATTATGCCTTGAGAACGGTAAGTGCTTTAGTTGTGAAGCTTAGGCTCAGTTTTTTACTCTTGTATAAATACCTTAAATTGTATGATCTTAACTTTGCTTAACTGCTTTGACTAGAGTGTCTTGATGAGTCCGATCCTGAGT
This sequence comes from Nicotiana tabacum, assembly GCF_000715075.1. NCBI lineage: Eukaryota > Viridiplantae > Streptophyta > Magnoliopsida > Solanales > Solanaceae > Nicotiana > Nicotiana tabacum. The sequence continues at coordinate 49,907,467 of NC_134091.1, forward strand.
GAGTTATATTTCATGTGTGTGAGAGAGATTTTGTGTTATTCTGTGCATTGCATTTTGATGTCTAGAACTTGCCCTGTGTGTTTGCAAAGTGAAATAGTAATTTTATTCAGTCTTGGAAGTGATATAGGCATTTCTTTGTTGAGCCAGATATATGTTTACCCACCTAATTGTTATGTATCTTAGTTAACTCCTTTGAGCCTATAATAATGTTTCTTTGGCCACCACATAACAAGCCTTACCCATTTGTTTGAATTGCCCATCTATTAGAACCTTTTACCTATCATGAGCACTTGAATTTGATAGGAACTTTGTAAAAGTTGAAGTGTGGGTTGATTGGATTTGGTTTTTGAGTGGAACTAATGAAATAAGGCGAAAGGTGAATTGTTTTAAAAAAAAGAACTACAATAAGAAAAGAAAGAAAGAAAAAAAGTGTATAAATGTGAAAAATGTTCCTTGATAGTGGTGACTCTTGATGTAATTGTGCATAAAGAAGTAGGGAGTTAATGTATATTGATGTGAAGGTGGAGTTATGGTTTGACATAAGTGTGGGGTTTTGAACAGTGAATTGTATGTATTAAAATGCTTAGGGAGGTGTAGTCACTCTTATATCTAAATGTATCCTACATGTATCACAGCCTACATTACAATCAATTAAAATCTTACTTGATCCTTGACTGAATGAGCTCAATTAGTAGAGTAGTACACTACAGGCAAGCCTATGGTGCATATTTGTGGCATATGAATGTTGTTTCTAAGAGTGAACGAATTCTTTCTATCTTAAGTTCCTAATTGTTCTTAAATTTTATTGTGTGTGGAACTACTCTCTATTGTTATGTGAGGGCACTTAATTCATGAAGGAAAGGCAATATCTTTGACCTCTGTATTAGAGTAAGTGAGCGGGTTATAACAGTGCGTGGTGATTTTGAGTCAAATCTTGAGGCTAAGATGTTACGGTATCGTACTTAATCTGTTTTAAATATTCTTGGTGTGATGAGTTATGAGAGTTGTTTAAAAAGGTCGTGTCAATGTGAAGTGTAATTTGATTGCTCGAGGATGAGCAATGGTTTATGTGTGGGGTGTTGATGGTAGGCTATAATCTCGTGTTTTAGTCGCTTATTTCACTCTAATTTACTGCACTTTATTCGTTTTGAGCTTTAATTGATAGTGTCCTGCACTTATTGTGTGTTTTACGCCTTGTAGGAGTGATTCTGAGCTATGTAGATGTTACAAAATGAGTTCGAGCTATTAGGAGCTTTGAAGTCTGAGTAAAAGCTCAAGGGATTAAGTCGGGATCACGTTCGGGGGTCGAAAACCACATCTGGATATCAAACAACGAGGAACATTCTGTACTTTGAGAAAAGCCCATTGCCGCAGTGTGTGGGGCGCCGCGCATGTATAATTTCCTGCTGCCTGTCAGAAACAACTCTCTGGATTGTCCAACTTCTGCCCCGCATGGCGTGTCGCCCCATGCAGCATGCCTGTATACTTTTCACAGAGTAGTTTTCCTATTTTAGCTAGGAGAAGGTGATTTCGTCTAGGCCCGACTTACTTGGTATAAATACATGGAAAAACGTTATTTTCTAGACTTTTGACATATTGGATACCTAAGGAGGATGTCACGACCCGAAATTTCCACCTTCGGACTGTGATGGCACCTAACATTTCACTTGCTAGGCAAGCCAACGTTAGAATAATATTATCTATTTTTTTAAAAACAATTTTTAAATTTATTAATAACAAAGAACAAATGCGGAACTAAAGTCTAAAATATAGTGAATAATCCATAAAAACAACGGTATCTAAATACCATCCCAGAATTGTTGTCACTAGTGCACGAGCTTCTAGAATAATACAAATAAGGGTCTGAATAAAATAAAGCTGTCTGAAAATAAACACACAGGTAAAGTAAAGTAGGTGGGGACTTCAAAAACTGCGGACGCCGTGCTGTTATACCTCAAGTCTCCTCTAGTAGCTGAAATCCGAGCAAGTCTATGGTACGCCGCTGGGACCAACTCCGAAATCTACACAAGAAGTGCAGAGTGTAGTATCAGTATAACCGACCCCATGTACTGGTAAGTGCTGAGCCTAACCTCGACGAAGTAGTGACGAGGCTAAGGCGGGTCACTCACATTAACCTGTACGCAATATTAGTAGCAACAATAAATAATAGAAGTAAATCAGATAACTCATTTATAATAATTGAAGCCAACCCAACAGTCATAACCAATTATAATTTCCATCAATTTCCATTGCAGCGTGCAACCCGATCTTACAATACATTCATATTCAATTCTGTTACGGCGTGCAACCCGCTCCCACAATATATTCATTTTCAATCCTCTCATATAATTATTTTAAATCAAGTATATATATTGACTTTTAAATAAGTCTATTGCGGCGTGCAAACGGATCCCCCAAATATTGACTTTTAAAAAGTCTGTTGCGGCGTGCAACTCAATCCTCCAATATGGACTTCTTAATAATTTTGTTGCGGCGTACAACCCGATCCTCCAATATATCCATTTACCAATTCTTATAGAAGAAATTTTTCCAATAAATGCAATAATTAATATAAAATTATAAGACAACAAGCATACAATAATTACGATTTAATTATGAAACAAACAATTACAAATAGAAAATTATTATGAAAATCAAGGAGAAAATAGACAGTTTAATATTTAATATACTAGATGTCAAGTAGCAATTATTGCACATAATAATAAGCATGTAGCAATTATTACAGGAATTCAAGAATTAATATTTGACAAGAAATTGTGAGTGAAACAATTAATATAATAATTCATTCGTTATTTAGATGATTTATGATTTTCAAATAATTATGCAAACAATTAATTCGACAACGTATGTACACTCGTCAGCTCGCCTATACGTCGTTCACATGCAATTCACATAACACTTACCTCGCTTTGCAAATTTCAATCAATTACTCGACCAAAACTTTTACTTTTAAATTAGTCTCCAACAGTTTCAAATCTATTCATTAACAGTTCAATATACTCAATACGAATTATAGGAATTATTTCCATATGAATTTACTAATTTTTCGGATAAGAATTCAAAATTCATTATAATATTCGACAGTGGGACCCACGTCTAAAATCCGGGAAAAACTCGTGAAATCCGAACACCCGTTCCGCTACGAGTTCAACCATACAAAAATTATCATATTCCGATATCAAATGGACCTTCAAATCTAAATTTCTCGTTTTTAGAAGATTTTAGAAAAAACTGATTTTTCTTCCATAAATTCGCGGATTCATGATATAAACGAATATGGAATCATAAAATATAATCAATATAGGATAAGGAACACTTGCCCCAATGTTTCCCGTGAAAATCGCCCAAAACTTCGCCTTAACCGAGCTCAAAACTACCAAAATGTGAAAATAATATTGGACTCTTCGATATATACACTGCCCAGGCATTTTCGCACCTGTGGGGCCTGGGCTCGCTCATGCGAGAAAAATCTCGCATCTGCGAAATGGGGCTGCCAGGCGAGGCCTCGCACCTGCGGAGGAAAAATGTGCACCTGCGCTAACCTCCACTTCTGCAATTATTGTGTCCGCTTCTGCGGACGCGCGGGTGCGTGCAGGTTTCCACACCTATAGACTTTTGCCTAGCCACGCCCGGGCGCATCTGCGATCAAAGGCTCGCTTCTGTGAGCTCGCACCTGCTATCAAAAATCCGCAGGTGCGATTACACCAGAATGCCAAATTTCAGATTTTAGCTTAAGTACAATTCTTGTTCCGATTTCTATTCGAATCACACTCGGGGTACTCGAGACCCCATCCGAATATACCAACAAGTCCCGTAATATAATATGGACTTAATCGGGGTCTAATATCACATCAAACAACGCTGAAATTACAGTTCACACCCCGATTCAAACTTTACGGTCGGCATACCTCGTTTGCCTAGACTGAGCTGTGCGAAATCGATCCTGAATAATCTTGACCTTATCTAAGGCATCTTGTACCAAATCGGTACCCAATAACCGAGCCTCTCCCGGTTCAAACCAACCAATTGGCGATCGGCATCGCCTTCCGTATAATGCTTCATATGGAGCCATCTGAATGCTCGACTGGTAGCTATTGTTATAAGCAAACTCCGCAAGTGGCAGGAAATGATCCCAAGAACCTCCAAAGTCTATAACACAAGCGCGAAGCATATCTTCCAATATCTGAATAGTGCGCTCTGACTGTCCGTCTATCTGTGGATGAAATGCTGTACTCAACTCCACCCGCGTGCCTAACTCACGCTGTACAGCCCTCCAGAAATGTGAGGTAAACTGCGTACCTCGATCTGAAATAATAGACACGGGCACACCGTGAAGGCGGAAAATCTCATGAATGTAAATTTCAGCTAACCTTTCTGAAGAATAGGTAACTGCCACTGGAATGAAATGTGCTGACTTGGTCAACCTGTCCACAATGACCCAAACTGCATCAAATTTTCTCTGAGTACGTGGGAGTCCAACAACAAAATCCATAGTGATATGCTCCCATTTTCACTCAAGAATTTCTAACTTCTGAAGCAAACCACCAGGTATCTGATCCTCGTAATTAACTTGCTTAAAATTCAGACACCGAGCTACATATGCAACTATATTCTTTTTCATCTCCTCCACCAATAATATTGCCGCAAATCTTGATACATTTTGGCGGTACCTGGATGAATAGAATACTTGGAACTGTGTGCCTCTTTAAGGATTAATTCACGAAGCTCGTCAACATTATGCACACAAATACGACTCTGCATTTGCAGAACTCCATCTTCCACCACAACAACCTATTTGGCATCACCGTGCCGCACCGTGTCCTTAAGGACAAGTAAATGAGGATCATCATACTGCATCTCTCTGATGCGCTCATATAAAGAAGACCGAGCGACTGTGCAAGCTAGCACCCGACTGGGTTCTGAAACATCTAACCTCACGAACTGATTAGCCAAAGTCTAAACATCTGTAGCTAATGGCCTCTTACCAACCAGAATATACGCAAGACTGCCTACACTGACAACCTTTCTACTCAAAGCATCGGCCACCACATTGGCCTTTCCGGGGTGATACAAAATGGTAATATCATAGTCTTTCAATAACTCCAACCATCTTCTCTGCCTTAAATTAAGATCCTTTTGTTTGAACAGATACTGAAGGCTACGATGATCAGTAAATACCTCACACAAGATACTGTAGAGGTAATTCCTCCAAATCTTCACCGCATGAACAATGGCTGCCAATTCTAAGTCATTAACTTGATAATTCTTCTCGTGAACTTTCAACTGCCGCGACGCATATGCAATCACCTTGCCATCTTGCATTAATACTACACCATGTCAGTATGAGCTGCATAACAATATACTGTATATGATCCTGAACCTGTGGGTAATACCAACATTGGCGCTGTAGTCAAAGCGGTCTTGAGCTTTTGAAAGCTCAGCTCACACTCGTCTGACCATCTGAATGGGACACCTTTCTGGGTTAGTCTGGTCAATGTGCTTGCTATAGATGAAAATCCTTCCACGAACCGATGATAATAACTTGTCAAACCCAGGAAACTCCAGATCTCTGTAACTGAAGTAGGTCTAGGCCAATTCTGAATAGCCTCTATCTTCTTAGGATCCACCTTTATGCCTTCTGCCGACATAACATGCCCCAAAAAGGCAACTGAGTCTAACCAAAATACACATTTTTGAAAACTTGGCATATAACTGATTATTCTTCAAAGTATGAAGCACTCCGTAGATGTTTCTCATGCTCCTCTCGACTGCTGGAGTAAATCAAGCTATCATCAATGAATATAACCACAAAAGAATCGAAATAGACTTGAACACCCGACTCATCAAATCCATAAATGTTGCTGGGGCATTTGTCAACCCAAATGACATCACTAGGAATTCGTAATGCCCATACCGATTTCGAAAAGTTGTCTTAGAGACATCAGATGCCCTAATCTTCAATTGATGGTAACCAGACCTCAAATCAATCATCAAAAATACCTTGGCACCCTGAAGCTGATCAAATAAGTCACCAATTCTTGGCAGCGGATATTTGTTTTTTATAGTGGCCTTGTTCAACTGCCGATAGTCTATACACATCCGCATAGGGCCATCTTTCTCCTTTACAAATAATACTGGTGCACCCCAGGGCGAGACATTAGATCTAATGAATACCTGATCAAGCAAGTCTTGTAACTGCTCTTTCAATTCTTTCAACTCCGGCGGGGCCATACGGTATGGTGGAATAGAAATGGGCTGAGTGCCCGAAGCCAAATCAATACAGAAGTCAATATCTTTGTCGGGTTGCATCCCCAGAAAATCTGCAGGAAATACTTTTGGAAATTAACTAACAACTGGTACTGAGTCCATGGAAGGAACATCCGCACTGGGATCGCGAATATAAGCCAAATAGGCTAGACACCCTTTCTTTACCATACGCCGAGCTTTCATGTAAGAAATAACCCTGCTGGCAGAATGGCCAGGAGTTCCTTTCCACTCTAACAGAGGTAACCCCGGCATGGTTAGGGTTACTGTCTTGGCATGACAATCCAATATAGCATGATAAGGTGACAACCAATCCATACCCAAGATAACATCAAAATTTACCATATCAAGAAGTAGAAGATCCACACTAGTCTTAGGACTACCAATAGTAACCACACACGAATGATAGACATGATCTACTACAACAAAGTCTCCCACCGGTGTAGATACATACATAGAAGCACTCAGAGAATCACAAGGCACAACCAAATATGAAGCAAAATAGGAGGACACGTAGGAATAAATAGATCCTCGATCAAATAGAACTGAAGCATCTCTATGGTAAACTGGAATAATACCTGTGATCATAGCATCAGATGACTCGGCTTCAGGCCTAGCTGAAAAAGCATAAAATTGGGACTGGGCCCCACCACTCTGAATTGCGTCCGTGAGACGGCCTTTAACTGGCTGGCCTCCACCTCTAACAATCTGACCTCCACCTCTAATGGCCTGAACTCCACCTCTACTGACTTGACCTCCACCTCTAGCTGCCTGTCCCCTACCTCTAGCTGGCTGAGCAGGCGGTGAAGTAACTGGTGCCGGTATGATGGCACGTGAATCCTGCCGAGATCTATTACTCACCAATCTGGGGAAATACCTCCTGATATGACCAATGTTCCACACTCATAACACCCATCCTGATGTCGTGGTTGCTAAAGTTGAAGCTGACCCAGATGGGCTGGATAACCACTGTAGTAACTCTGGAGTGGTGGTGCACTGATAGGAGCTAAATGTGCACTAAATGCTAGCTGCCCAGAGTAATGCATAATAGGACCGCGATTTCCTGATGCACCGGGAGATGCATGATGTGCTAAATGAAATGGCCTTGGAGGATGACCCCTACCAAAATTACCCCTGCCTCCAGATGAGGCATCACTGAAACCACTGAACTGACGAGGCCTCTTATCATACCTCTGCCCTCTCTCTTGTGCAAGAACCATCTCGATTCTCGTCGCGACATTAGCAGCCGCCTGAAAAGTAATTTCACTTCCGGTCCCCTTGGCCTGAAGCCTGATTGGGTGAGTGAGTCCCTTAATAAAACTCCTCACTCTCTCTCCTTCAGTAGGTAGTAAAAAGAAAGCATGATGGGCCAAATTCACAAAACGGGACTCATACTGAGTAACAATCATACTACCCTGCTGTAGACGCTCTAATTGCTTGCGGAATTCCTCTCTCAGTGTGATAGGAAGGAACTTCTCCAAGAATAGCTGAGAGAACTGTTCCCAGGTAAGTACAGGCGATCCAACTGGTCTGGTCAATGTATAAACTCTCCACTACCTCTTGGCGGAACCCGTCATCTGAAATACAGAAAAACCAACCCCATTGGTCTCAACTATACCCATGTTCCACAGCAGCTCGTGGCAGCATTCAAGATAATCCTATGGGTCCTCAGAAGGTGTACCACTGAAGTGAACTGGAAAGAGCTTAGTAAACTTATACAGTCTCAATAAGGCCTCAAAAGACATGGCGGGCCTATCACCAGTCTTTGCCGTAACAATTGGCTGAACTACACCAACTGGCGGGGTTGATGGAGCCTGATTCTGGGGAGCCATCTGCTCCGGAGTGGGAGTAGTAGAGTTTGTGCTCCTCCCCCAACCTGTGAGACGGCTGGTGCCACTGGAAATGTACCATTCTGGGCCACGCCCTCCATAAGACAAACCAATCGAACTAGAGCGTCCTAAAGCACTGTAGTGGCTATGAATCCTTACGGGACCTAAACTGGTCCAACTAGTACATTCTGAACTGGAACCTCCTCCTGAAGGTCCACCTGAGGTTCTTCAACAGGTGCAGCTGCTCGAGCTATGGACTGAGCTCTACCTCGGCCTCTAGCATGACCTCGGCCTCGACCTCTACCCCTGTCCATAGTTGCCACCGGGGGTTCTGGTCCCTGTCTATCGGTAGAGGTATTACATGTTCTTACCATCTGCGAGAGAATAAGAGTAGAATGGTTCAATCATCGATGATAGAATAAATTCGCACGGCAGAATAAGAAAGAAGTGATATTGTTCCTAAACTTCATAGCCTCTGAGAGATAAGTACAGACGTCTCTGTACCGATCCTTCAGACTCTACAAAGCTTGCTCGTGACTCGTGAGACCTATGTAACCTAGTTCTCTGATACCAACTGCCACGACCCGAAATTCCCACCTTCAGACCGTGATGGCGCCTAACATTTCACTTGCTAGGCAAGCCAATGTTAGAATAATATTATCTATTTTTTTAGAAAATAATTTTTAAAATTATTAATAACAAAGAACAAATGTGGAAGTAAAGTCTAAAATATAGTGAATAATCCATAAAAACAACGATATCTAAATACCATCCCAGAATTGTTGTCACTAGTGCACGAGCTTCTAGAATAATACAAATAAGGGTCTGAATAAAATAAAATTATCTGAAAATAAACACACAGCTAAAGTAAAGTAGGTGGGGACTTCAAAAACTGTGGACGCCGTGCGGTTATACCTCAAGTCTCCTCTAGTAGCTGAAATCCGATCAAGTCTATGGTACACCGCTGGGACCAACTTCGAAATCTGCACAAGAAGTGCAGAGTGTAGTATCAGTACAACCGACCCCATGTACTGGTAAGTGATAAGCCTAACCTCGACGAAGTAGTGACGAGGCTAAGGCGGGTCACTCACATTAACCTGTACGCAATATTAGTAACAACAATAAATAATAGAAATAAATCAGATAACTCATTTATAATAATTGAAGCCAACCCAACAGTCATAACCAATTATAATTTCCATCAATTTCCATTGCAGCGTGCAACCCGCTCTTACAATACATTCATATTCAATTCTGTTGCGGCATGCAACCCGCTCCCACAATATATTCATTTTCAATCCTCTCATATAATTATTTTAAATCAAGTATATATATTGACTTTTAAATAAGTCTATTGCGGCGTGGAATCAGATCCCCCAAATATTGACTTCTAAAAAGTCTGTTGCGGCGTGCAACCCGATCCTCCAATATGGACTTTTTAATATGTCTGTTGCGGCGTGCAACTCGATCCTCCAATATATCCATTTACCAATTTTTATAGAAGATATTTTCCCAATAAATGCAATAATTAATATCCTCAAGTTCTCAAACTCAGCAGCACGGGCTACCTTAGTCTCGGTAGGCAAGAAATGATCAATGAAGGCATCAGCAAACTCACCCCACCTCGCCGGAGGGCTCCCTTCTTCACGGGACTCCTCCGATAGTTCAAACCAAGAATATGCCACTTCTTTCAGGTGGTAGGAGGCCAATTCCACTGCCTCTCTTTCAGTAGCACGCATAACTCTAAGAGTTTGGTGCATCTCAACAATGAAATCCTGGGGATCTTCCTCTGGGTTAGTACCCGTGAGCACTAGAGGATCCAACTGGAGAAACCTGTTCAGCCTGGAACTAGTAGAATCCCCTGGCTGACTTGAAGAAGTGGGTGCAACATTTGAGCTCTGGGTCTAGGAAGCCACTATTTGAGCAAACATCTGTATGTCTCCCCTAAGATCAACATCAAAAACACCACAATCGGAAGCTGGAACTGGAGGTGGAACTGGTATATCAGTTGGAGGGACTGTTGGACCTTCAGTGGGTGTAGGGACCGGTGCAGTCTTATCAGTTGTTGTAGAGTCAGGCAGTGTAGTAACTGGAGGAATATTATCACTCCTCGGGTGCTCACCCGCATCATCAATTATACGATCAACTGTCACTCCTGGGGTGACATTGGCTCTTTGGCCAGTTTTTGCCTTCTTCTTAGGCGCCATGTACTGAAAATTAGAGCAACTCGGGAGTTAAAGGAGGAACAATCTTACAACAAGCTTTATCGCACGATCAAGAACATGAAAGAAGGGTATTATTCCTAAATGCCCATGTAGCATCCTAATTATAGATGTGGTCGATAACACACCGATAATAAGGACTCTACTAGACATGGCTCCGAGACATCCTAGGACACTTTAAAATCTTAGGCTCTGATACCATGTTTGTCACGCCCCAAAACCGAGGAGCGTGACCGACGCTCAACCGAGTGAACCCGACCTAGCAAGCCTGCTAAATTCCTTCTACCCAAACTCATTTATGAATAAAGAGAATATATGTTTTCCTTAATTAAATAATAAAGTTGTCATGTCTGCAATTACCAATTTCTTACCATAAGTTTCACCATTTTTAAAGTCTCAAATGGACAAGTAATACAACCATAACATAGCATAGTTTGTCTTTCCCAGCACCAATACACAACCCACACTATGTCTACGGAGCCTCTATAGATAAAGAAGTGTACAATGATAATGTCAGCAACAAGGCCCGGCTATACCTCAAATAGAATACACAAAGTACAAAAGATTCATGACCACGGAATGAAGTGGGGCTCACCAAGTCAGCTGGGAAGAAGGTGCATCGCTATCACTGACCAATATCTCCTGCCGTGGAATGACCTGCATCCATTGAAAGATGCAGTCCCCCCGGCAAAAGGGATGTTAGTACTGTCGAATAACATTAGTATGTATAACTAAATACCCTCTCAATAGAATGACAAACAATACAAATAAGATTATCATAATATCAATGAAAGCCTTAATTAACATCAAACCTCAATTTAGGATCAAGACAGTGTTCAAATTAATTTCCATATCTCACATTGGGAGATTTTTAGTATCGATATACCATTGTCCACAATACCAGTACCATTATTCACCATACTAATACAACTATTCACAATACCATTATTCACAAAACCAGTACCACCGCACTCTTAGCACGGAGTCCGATCACGACCCGATTGACTAGGTTATCTCAGTAGAGACATCAACCACAACTTCTCTCAATATCAATACCACCGTCTTTAACACGGAGTCCAATCATGAACCGATCGGCTAGGCTATCCATTAGGGACATCGACCACAATCACAATTTCCAGAACAATCACCAACATGCGTGCGGCATGGTGTCCGATCAAGACCCGACAGGCTAGGCTATCTTATTTGAGACATCAACCTTTTTATATCGATCATCGCATTTCATTATACTTTCATATCTTTTCATTTTATTGGCACTAGTGGCCATAATTATAATATCATTCTTGGCACGTTGGCCATATTCAATTTTTAATGCTCATATTATCAATTTCAAATATCATCCTCATCATCAACAACAAACACAATTCAAATCAAAGTGTGTAGTACAGATGTGAGCAATTTAGAGTCTAATGCACATAGAGATATTTCACAAAATTTGGCATAATAGCCTTCATTTGAACTTGACTTAAAGTCGAAACATTATTAATGCACAACCCATATTTTAACACATCCTCAATTGGTAACATAACATGAATAGAGCATTTGGGATGCTTGTTGAACATATATTTTCAACCCAATCTTACTCGGAATAGCCAATTTCATAATGAATCACTCAGGACTTATATAATTTATATGAATATCATGGGATTCAATTCTAAGAGAAGAGTTTAGCCAACATACCTCGCTTGAGCTTCCTTACACTCTAAATATTCCGGAATTTTTAGCAACTTCAATCTATTGTAGAAATATAACAAATTGAATCAAAATTAGGAAGGTGATCATGGTTCGAACTCGTTTGAGCATTTTATCAAACACTAAGTGTGCATTAAGGTTCCAAGGTCCCTGTTATGGAGAATTCCATCATCCCACAATGTAATCTTTACCATTTTTAGCTCAACAATCTTCCTACACCCTTTGATATGCCAAGTGGGATGACAGAGCTAAGATGTATCCTCCACATTGAGTGTGGGAGGATCCCTCCTATGCAAGAGGTATATGGGCGAATTTATGAGTCCGGAAGCCAACACATCTTCTAGGTAGTGAAGGCAAGGAAAAGCTATGGGAGCGGAATGCTACGGGAGCTATGCCAGAGGCGTTTTAAGGCTATGTGAGCGATTGAGCTACTAGAGCCGCACCAAAGAGCACATTGATGTGCTGACCTATGAAGGGAAAGCTTCAGACGGACATGAAGGCTATGAGGGTCATGGTGTAATTGACTAGTATGGGTTAATTACAAAGTGAGACACCAGAGTGTGAAAGTGCGGAGACACTTTCCAAGTGAACATCAAAAGGCAATGAAGTGCAGAGGCACGCTTGGAAGATACATGGGGGAGAAGTGCATGGGGCAAGACTCCTTTTGAGAAAGGACTTCGAGGAAGTCCAACCCACAGGACAAAGGGAGTCGAAATGGGCATACCTGAGGGGGCAGACTCTGGGATGTCATAGGCCATGATGTGTCATCGGGGATGATGACATTATGAGTGTGGGAGGATGTCACAACTCGCACTTTGGAGTTGTGATTTCGGCCAAGAACTGGTGAGAAAAGGCTCTTCTGATTGTCTGACGTAGAACTGTCTACTCGGGAAACTTGGGCTTTTTAATTTTAAGCATATATAAGGGGGTTATAGGTGATGAAAGCTCCGACCTGCCTCCTCCATACATGTTGCCACCAAGCCGTATAGAACGAGCTACCTTGGGGAAAACTTCAAGGGCCTACCTAGATGACTCAAAGGAGTGTCGAAGGTATCCATATGAGTTAGGGAAACTCTATGGACAGCGCAATGCCTTCGGGCTAGCGTTCGGCATTAAGTAGGTACTGGAAGCTTGATGTGTGGGATGGCCAGCCCCGTGGGCTGCCGATTGTTGGAAGGAGACCTCCGTGCCGATTGGATACTTGATGCACCTGTCATAGGGGAATCATGTGTCGACTTGTGAGCATGGCTTGGGTTCAACCATGCAAGCAAGGGTCCGTTGGTCTAAACGTGCTCGTGTGGGTAACACTGCACTATTTGGGATAGAAGCATGTTGCGAGGGCTATGCATAGGAATGGCACGAAAGACGCACATGACATTGGCCAAGGGCTAAAGGATGCCTTACTCGGGCGAGGCACGAGTTAGTGGCGGATGCACTAGGCGAGTGTCAAGCTTAAGGATTAGGTTCTGCACGTGGGAGAGATGCTCAGTCATGGGTTAAGGACAAGACATGTCCTAAGCCAATCCCCCAGGGCGCACATGCATTGTGATCCTAAGATGAAGTGCCACAAGATGTCTAGGGCTAAAGGCCTAGACATCTTAGGGGCGGCACAAGTTGGGCCGAGCCTATGGGTGAGTCCCACCTACAGGAACATGATCGTGCTTGGAATCCTGGGAAAGGAATTAGGCTGGCCTACAGCAAGGGGAACTGGAAGCACCGCACGGGCGAGTAGGTGCTGCTACCTAATGTAAGGATTTGGGCCTGTTCTCTGTATCTACTCTGGTTGGTGAGTCTATTTTAGCCACGCGGGTTTATAGGGATTGTGTTGTTACGTTGCATAGTCGGGAGACTGTGGCCGATCTTATTGAATTGAGAATGGTCAATTTTGATGTGATAATGGGGATGTATTGCTTTATTGTTGTTTTGCCAAGCTTGATTGCCGAACCAGAACTGTTAGGTTGAAATTTCCAAATGAGCCAATTATTAAGTGGAAGGGTGATGATGTAGTGCCGAAGGGTCGGTTTATTTCTTACCTAAAAGCCACGAAAATAATCAACAAGGGATGTATTTACCATTTGGTCCGGGTTAAGGACACAGATATTGAGGCACCTACACTTGAGTATGTGTCTGTTGTGAATGAATTTCCGGGAGTCTTTCCGGATGAACTCCCTGGGATCCCACCAGACAGGGAGATTGATTTTGGGATTGATGTGATGCCAGACACGCATCTTATATCTATTCCACCCTACAGAATGGCACCGACAGAACTGAAGGAGCTAAAGGAACAATTGAGAGATTTGTTAGAAAAGGGTTTTATCCAGCCAAGTGTGTCGCCTTGGGGTGCACCGGTCTTTTTTGTAAGAAAGAAAGATGGGTCACTGAGAGTGTATATTGACTATCGGTAGCTTAATAAGGTAGAAATAAAAAATAAGTACCCACTGCCAAGGATAGATGACTTGTTTGATCAATTGCATGGTGCAAGGTACTTCTCCAAAATTGATTTATGATCCGAGTATCACCAATTGAAGATTAGGGAGCGGGATATTCCGAAAACAAGTTTTAGAACCCGGTATGGGCATTTTGAGTTTCTAGTAATGTCTTTTGGGCTAACAAATGCTCCAGCAGCCTTCATGTATCTTATGAATCACGTTTTTAAGCCATTCCTTGACTCCTTTGTGACAGTGTTCATTGACGATATTCTTGTATATTCACGAAGTCAGGAGGACCATGCTGACCATCTCATGGTAGTTCTACAAACCCTACATCAGCACCAGTTATATGCAAAGTTTTCAAAGTGTGAGTATTTGCTTGAATCAGTCATATTATTGGGTCATGTAGTTTCTAGTGAGGGAATTAAGGTTGATCCTCAGAAAATTTCAGCTGTGAAGAATTGGCCGAGGCCTACAACTCCAACAGAGATTCACAGTTTCTTAGGCTTAGCTGGATATTACAGAATGTTTGTGGAGGGGTTTTCTACTCTTGCCTCTCCATTGACTAAATTGACATAGAAGGCAATTAAGTTCCAATGGTCAGATGCTTGTGAAAAGAGTTTCCAGGAACTGAAAGCAAGATTGACTATGGCACCGGTGTTGACTCTACCAGAGGGTATAGATGGATTTGTGGAATATTGTGATGCTTCAAGAATCGAGCTTGGATGTGTATTAATGCAACATGGGAAGGTGATAGCTTATGGTTCTAGGAAACTAAAGAATCATGAAAAGAACTATCCAACACATAATTTAGAACTTGCGGCGGTGGTATTTGCATTAAAAATTTAGCGTCATTATTTATATGGGGTCCATGTGGATATATTCACGAACCATAAGAGCCTTCAATATATTTTCAAACATAAGGAATTGAATCTGAGGCAGAGAAGATGGCTCGAATTACATAAGGATTATGACATTGATATTTTATACCATCCGGGGAAAGCTAATGTTGTGGCAGATGCTTTTAGCCGAATATCTATGGGTAGTTTAGCAAACTTGGAGGCATATCAAAGGCCATTGGCCAAATAAGTTCACCTATTGGCTAGTTTGAGAGTTCGTCTTGCGGACTCTATTGAAGGAGGTGTAATTATGAAAAATAGGGCTGAATCATCGCTTGTTGTGAAAGTGAAAGCGAAGCAATATAACAATCCATTGTTGGTGAAATTGAAAGAGGGGATTCATAAACATAGGACCATGGCCTTTTTTCTTAGCATGAATGATGGTACACTAAGGTACCAAGGTCGACTCTGTGTTCCAAATGTGGATGGTCTCCGGGGAAGAAGTATGACTGAACCTCACACTTCTAGGTATTCCGTGCATCCAGGTTCTACAAAAATGTATCATGATCTTAAGGAAGTCTATTGGTGGAATGATATGAAGAGGAATGTGGCGGACATTATGGCAAGATGTACAAATTTTCAGCAAGTGAAAGCCGAACACCAAAGGCCTGGTGGGTTGGCACAAGACATAGAAATTCCAATGTAGAAGTGGAAAATGATTAATCTGGACTTTGTGGTAGGATTACCGCGCACTTCGCGCAAGTTTGACTCAATTTGGGTGATTGTGTATCGGCTCATGAAGTCATCACACTTTTTGCCGGTTAAGTCTACCGACACAATGGAGCAGTATGCTTAGCAGTATATCAAAGAAATAGTCAGGTTGCATGGCACCCCAGTTTCCATCATTTCTGATCGGGGGGCACAATTCACTGCTAATTTTTGGAAGAAATTTCAGCAAGGTTTGGGTACTCAGGTGAATCTTATTACAGCCTTTCAACCGCAGACTGACGGGCAGGCAGAGCGGACTATTCAAACTCTTGAGGATATGTTGCGTGCTTGCATTCTAGACTTCAAAGGTAGTTGGGATGATCATTTACCACTCATAGAATTTGCCTACAACAATAGCTATCACGCTAGCATTCAAATGGCACCGTTCGAGGCTTTATATGGTAGGAGATGTAAATCTCTCATTGGGTGGTTCAAAATTGTGGAAGCAGAGTTGATAGGGCCAGACCTGGTGCATCAGGCCATGGAAAATTTAAAATCATTAAGGTGCGGTTGAAGACTGCTCAGAGTCGTCAGAAATCCTAATCGGATATTCGCCGTAGGTATTTGGAGTTCAAAGAAGATGATTGGGTATTCTTGAAAGTTTTCCCCATGAAAGGGGTAATGCGATTTGGTAAGAAAGGGAAATTGAGTCTGAGGTATGTCGGACCATACAAATCATTCAGAGGATCGGTGAGGTGGCGTACCAAGTTGAGCTACCACCTGAGATTTCATTAGTACACCCGGTGTTTCATGTGTCTATGTTGAATAAAGTAGTTGGAGATCTGACACTCATTGTCCCGGTTGAGACCATTTAGGTAAATGAGAAATTGACTTACGAAGAGTTTCTGGTTTCTATTATTGATCGGCAAGTCCGAAAATTGAGAAATAATGAAATTGCCTCCGTAAAAGTGTTGTCGCGAGACCAATAGATTGAAGAGGCTACTTGGGAGGCCGAGGAAGAAATGAAGAAAAAGTATCCTTATTTGTTTGAATGACCATGTATTTAAAATTATGATCTAGAAAATTTTTTTATAAGACTTACTTTTTATGAATTTTATATCACGTAAACAATTGGCATTAAGGTGTTCCTTTCTGTATATATATTGCTTATGAGGCCACATTTGGTGTTGTTTTATATTATATTATGTCGTTGGAATATGTATACAAGGAAACTTTGGCGAAAATTTTGGATATTTTGGGAGTTAGTCAAATATTGGGCTGCTCAAATGTGGAATGAAACAAATTGAGTTGCATAAGATGCTAATGACGGATTTTTACCCTCATTCGAGGACGAATGATCCTAAGCGGGGGAGAATGTAACACCCCGGAAAAATTCGAAGTACTTAAGGGTTGAACAATGCACCGGAAAATAAAGGAAAATGTTTTGAGGAAAAGTGCATTTATGCGATCCATTATGCGACCGCAGAACCACTCTACGGACTGCATAATGGCCGCAGAGTGAGGCAGTTAATTGGATTAGTTGGAAGAAACTATGCGGTCGACTTTGCGACCGCATAACTATTATGCGGTGCATTATGTGACCGCATAGCAATTATGCGGACCGCATAGTGACCGCATACACAGATAGTTCTTTTGGCTATTTTGTAACCAATTATGCGACCGATATGCGGTCCACATATCGATTATGCGATCGCATACCTTGTTCCGGAGCTCATTTTTGGATTTTTAAAATCCGACCATATTTCTTTAAATACACTCTTTGGGCCATTTTTGAGACATAATCTAATATTTTAGAGTGAGAGAGTGTACCCTAGAGTGAGAAGGCGTTCTTCAATAATTTTTCTTCAATTCTTGCTCAAGTTTTGGAAGATTAAAAAGGGAAGCTCACTAGGTCTTCATCCTAGAGGTAAGATTCTACACCCTAAACCCTAATTTTGAAATTTTCTGATAATGGGTAACTAGAAAGATAATATTTGGGCATAGGAGTTGTTTATTTTACATGCCTGTGTTGTCAAAAGGTGTAGGAAGATTGTTGAGCTAAAAATGGTAAAGATTGGGTTGTGGGATGATGGAATTCTCCATAAAAGGGACCTTGGAACCTTAATGCACACTTGGTGTTTGATAAAATGCTCAAATGAGCTCGAACCATGATCACCTTCCTAATTTTGATTAAATTTGTTATATTTCTACAATAGATTGAAGTTGTTAAGAATTTCGGAATATTTAGAGTGTAAGGAAGCTCAAGTGAGGTATATTGGCTAAACTCTTATCTTAGAATTGAATCCCACGATATTCATGTAAACTATGTAAGTCCCGAGTGATTCATTATGAAATTGGCTATTCCGAGTAAGATTGGGTTGAAAGATATATGTTCAACAAGCATCCCAAAGGCTCTATTCATGTTATGTTACCAATTGAGGATGTGTTAAAATATGGGTTGTGCATTAATAATGTTTCGACTTTAAGTCAAGTTCAAATGAAGCTTCTATGCCAAATTTTGTGAAATATCTCCATGTGCATTAGACTCTCAATTTCTCACATATGTACTACACACTTTGATTTGAATTGTGTTTGTTGTTGATGATGAGGATGATATTTGAAATTGATAATGAGAGCATGAAATACTGAATATGGCCAACGTGCCAAGAATGATCTTATAATTATGGCCACTAGTGCTAATGAAATGAAAAGATGTGAGAATATTATGAAATGCGATGATTGATATAAAAAGGTTGATGTCTCAAATAAGATAGCCTAGCCGGTCGGGTCGTGATCGGACACCATGCCGCACACATGGTGGTGATTGTGCTGGAAATTGTAATTGAAATTGTGATTGTGGTCGATGTCCCTAATGGATAGCCTAGCCGATCGGGTCATTATCGGACTCCGTGTTAAAGATGGTGGTATTGATATTGAGAGAAATTGTGGTTGATGTCTCTACTGAGATAGCCTAGCCGATCGGGTCGTGATCGAACTCCGTGCTAAGAGTGCGGTGATACTGGTTTTGTGAATAATGGTATTGTGAATAGTTGTATTGGTATGGTGAATAATGGTACTAGTATTGTGGACAATGGTATATCGATACTAAAAATATCCCAATGTGAGATATGGAAATTAATTTGAATACTGTCTTGATCCTAAATTGAGGTTTGATGTTAATTAAGGCTTTCATTGATATTATGATAATCTTATTTGTATTATTTGTCATTCTATTGAGAGGGTGTTTAGTTATACATACTAGTGCTATTCGACAGTTCTAACGTCCCTTTTGCCGGGGGCGCTGCATCTTTCAATAGATGCAGGTGGTTCCACAGCAGGAGATATTGGCCAGTGATAGCACTGCACCTTTTTCCCAGCTGACTTGGTGAGCCCCACTTCATTCCGGGGTCATGAATCTTTTGTACTTTGTGTATTTTGTTTGAGGTATAGCTGGGGCCTTATTGCCGGCATTATCATTGTACTCTTCTTTATCTATAGAAGCTCCGTAGACATAGTGTGGGTTGTGTATTGGTGCTGGGAAAGACCAATTATGTTATGTTGTGGTTGTATTACTTGTCCATTTGAGACTTTAAAAATGGTGAAACTTATGGTAAGAAATTGGTAATTGCAGACATGACCACTTTATTGTTTAATTAAGGAAAACATATATTCTCTTTATTCATGAATGAGTTTTGGTAGAAGGAATCTAACAGGCTTGCTCGGTCGTGTTCACTCGGTTGAGAGTCGGTCGCGCTCCTCGGTTTTGGGGCATGACAATGGCGGGAGCTGGCATTGAAGATGTACTTGCATTCCGGTTATAACTGCCTCTTATTCTTGGTAGCTTTAGATATATAAATCTGTTTATGTATATTTAGAATAAATGATGTATTTATTTCATTCCAGCTTTGTAAACTCTAAATCTTTGAAGAACATGATTTGTACTACGAGTCCTTGGGTTGTTGTATAAAAGTTCAGTTATTTCATCATTATATTCTCAGTAAATCTCATTTGAAATTGGATTATTGTTAAATTGGCTTACATAGCGGGTTGGGTTAGATGCCATCACGACTAGTTGGATTTTGGGTTGTGACACTCAAGTTGTTGAGAACTCTTTGAGCAAAGTGAAATGTAACCAGTGGAAAGATTGACCACATGATCAAGGATTGTTCATTGTGGGAAATCGAGTGGAAAGAGGTTAACAGAGGAACAAGAAAAAGGAATAAGTTCATCCCAAGAAGAGCAATAATAAAGGATCAACCAACGAAATGGTCGCTTATTGGGAAGATAGCTCAGATGAGGGTTCTGTTGAGGACAACGATGAAAGAAAAGTGCAAAAACCTGGAAATAAAAACTTGTAAAACGGATAAGAAAATATAATAACCCGATCGGTTGTTTTGAGCTTTAAGGTTCCATTCCGTAGTTTGAGGTCTTGAGTGGCTATATATTGTGTATTATGACTTGCGTGCGTGGTCGGATTTTATTTTCAGATGGTTCGGAATGAATTTTAATGAGTGATTCTCACTATAGAAGTTTAAGTGGAAAATATTGTCCAAGGTTTAACTTTTGTAAAAATGACCCCGTAGTGGTGTTTTGATGGCCCCAATAGGTTTGTATCGTTATTTTGGACTTGGTCATAACCCGAAACCGGCCTCGGAGGTCCGTAGGTTGATTTATCTTATTTTGCCAAAAGTTGGCAATTTTAAGGCTTAGAAGTTTTACAAGTTTGACCGTAGGTTTACTTCATAGCTATAATATTTGGACTTCTGTTTCAAGACTTGGAATAAGTCTGTTTGGTCATTTGGAACTTGCCAGCAAAGTTTGGCGTTAGTCCGAGTTGATTTGATAGGCATCAGATAAGCGGTTGTGTATTTTTAGAAGTTCTTGAGTTTCATGTTGAATTCGGGTATTTTGAGGTCCGATTCATGATTTCGCATGTTATCTTGATGCTCTGATCACGTGAGAAAGTTCATGTTATACTTTTAGACTTGTGTTGATATTTGGTTTGGAACCCTGAGGGCTCGGATGAGTTTCGAATGCGTTTCAAAGTGTTTTAATGTTGCTGGTGTGAACAGGTGTTCCAGGTCTCGCAAATGCAAGGTGGGAGATTGAATTTGCGATTTTTGGCTTAGTCTGCTAGGTTCGCATTCGCGAACCCTGAGTTCGCATTTGCGAAGGTGGGGCTGGGCAAGCTTTTTTTTGCATTTTCGATTGAAGCAGGGATGTGAGGTTCTTCACTTTTTGCGATTGATTTCTCGCATTTGCAAACCCTAAGTCATATTTGCGACGCATGCGATTGGACAAAAGGCTGAGGGACTGGATATTTAGTCTCATTTTCAAAATTTGGAACCCTAGACTCGGTATGAGGCAATTTTGAAGATCGATTTTCGTTTACAAACTTTGAGTAAGTGATTCTAATTTATTTCTAATCATATTCCATCACTATATCTTAGATTTTAACATCAAAATCATGTGAATCAAAGAGAAAATTTGTGAAACTTTGTCAAGTTTTTGAAAAATAAGATTATGAGTTTTGAGAGTCAATTTGTACTCAGATTTTGAAACTAATCACATACAAGAACTCGTGGGGTCATGGGTAGTCGGAATCTACTATTGGACCCGGGTTTTGATCGTGCGAGCCCCGAGTTGACTTTTGAGAGATTTTGTAATGATCGTAGCTTTATTCATTGGAATTTATTTCTCTTTCATTATTTGATGTTATTAAGTCAATTTTGGTTTAGATTTGTATCGAGCGGGGGTTAATTATAAAGGAAAATCTATTTTTAGTATTGACTGTGGGCTTTTGAGGTAAGTATCTTGCCTAACAGTGTGTGAGGGAACTACCCCGTAGGGGTTGGTTGTTTGTACTATTTGAGCTATGTGAAAGACGTGTACACGAGGTGACGAGTGTGAACACGGCTTATATGTGGAAATTTGACCTGTTTAGACTCTTACGTTCTTATGTACATTAAAATGAAGTTGCCTTATCATCTTAAATCCTCCATTGCTAAATTTACCCTAAAATGTTTTATTTGAAGTTTATTAGTTCATTCTACCCCTTTATTTCAAAATATTCTCTTATTTACCTTAATTGAAGTTGTTACCTCTTTTATTGCCATGTATCTCTTCCGTAGTTAATTATCCTTAATTGAAGTTATTGTTATCTCTTCCATTGTTGACTTATCCTTATTTGAAGACATTGCTACATGTTTTCTCTCTTATTTTTGAGTTGTTCTTAATTGGAATCATTGTTACATGTTATCTCTCTTATCGTTGAGTCATTCTTATTGGGAATCATTATTACATGCTGTCTATCTTATCGTTGAGTCATTATTATTGGGAATCATTGTTACATGTTATCTCTCTTATTATTGAGTTACTCTTATCTGACATTGTTGTTACACACTATCTTTCTCATAGTCGAGTTATTCTTGTTGAAACCATTGTTACTTGTCATGTCTTTCATTGTGAGCTCGTTCTTCCATTTCTTTGTGTGTTGTAATTCTTGTGTTGATGTACTTGTTGTACTGTCGTGTTATTGTTGTTGTTGTTGCACTCAGTGTTGTTGATCTGAGTACTATGTGTGGTTGTGGTATTGAAATTATTTTGAGGAGATATTGCGGCATATGGGAACATCTAGTGCGGGTTGTTATATTGTGTTGTTATGTTTTTGGCACACGTGATACTGTTGAAAGGATTGTCGGGGTGTTCGCACGTGAGTTGAATGTGCTATTGTTATTATTGATATTTGTACATGCGGCATGAAAATGAGGACTATATATATGTGGGGTTGCACATGTGGCAAGACAAGGCGGGAATATTATTATGGCGTGCAGCGAGACAAGGCATGCATTTACTTTGTTGTTGCGCACGTGGCGAGACAATGTCAGGGATGATTTGTGATGACTTATGATGTCCTGGGGGCATTCTTATTGATGATAATTATGCAGTGGTACGCCTACTTTATGTGAGTTATGCATTTTATGTTTTATTGTGTTGTCTCCTATGTGTCATTTGTTGTCTCTACTCTTACTTGTTGACTCGAGTTGTGATAGAACACTTGCACACGCATACACGTAATTAATCACTCATATCGGTTTAAGATGAATCCTGATGTTTATTGATCATTTACATGTAGTCTAATTTACTTGCCTTCTATGTGAGAGTTGTACTATTGGCACATGAATTGTCCATGCGGTCATGAGTTATTGTTATTGTTAGCACGCGAATTGTCCGTGCGGATATGAGATATTATCACTCCCTAAGAAGGTGAGTTGTCCGTGCAGATATGAGGTATTAATGGTATTGGAACGTGAGTTGTCCGTAGAGCACGTGAGTTGTCCGCTTGTGATTTATAATGCGGACACAAGATGCCAAGTGATTTCGGACCTGTGATTTATTATTATGAGGTGTGGTACCTCGGGGAAATTCTTGAATAAATCTTGTTTGAAAGCGGTTCTTCGAATTGAGTTGTTACTTATTTCCCTTTACTTGGTTTCACCAGACTTAAACTGTGTTCAACTTACTATATGAGGTTATTACCCGTTTGTTCCTTGTTACCAATTGTTACTTCTAGCTTTCTATTGCATGAATTATTTTGTTATTTTTACCATGATTAGCTTTATGTTGATATTGTTCCCTGTTAGTTTCACACTCATACTTGTATAGATTTTTTACTCTAGTAGGTGTCTTGATTGTTCCTCGTCACTACTCCACCAAGGTTAGTCTTGATACTTACTATAACGACCCAACCGGTCGTCTTTAGCATCCCATTAAATGGTTTGAGACTTTGAGTAACTTTATATTATGTATTATGACTTGCGTGCATGGTTGGTTTAGATTTTTGAGTGGTTCTGGATTGATTTAGAAGAATAATTCTCATTTTAGAAGGTTTAAGTTGGAAGAGTTGACCAAAGTTTGATTTTTGGGTAAACAAACTCGGAATCGGGGTTTAATTATTCCAATAGGTTTGTATGATGATTTTGGACATGTCCACACATTTTGGTTAAATTCCTATGAGTATTGGATAAGTTTGGGTTGTATGGTGATTGTTTTCGATTTCGACATCGATTTTAGCATAAAGGTTACCATATTGAGCAAACAACTTTTGATTCATGTTTCGACCAAATCATTATATCAGTATCATAATTTTGGAACCATACCAACTAAAATCATCACGTTTCAATATCGTATGAGGAATTTATGGTCATTTTACTACGAATTGGGTTGTCAAATTGTTTAGATTAATTACACAATAGCCATTGAATTCGTATCTAAATATCTGCACTATTTCCAAATATTGAAACCAACATATCTCCTTTATTATAAGGTCAAATGGAGTGATTCAAAAGCCTAACTTGACTAGGATTTCACGAAGAATCCATTTGAGGCATCAAAGGCGAGTTTAAGGATTGTTTGGCATAAGAAACGAAATAGAACAGCTGGGCATTTTTGGCTATTAATGTTGTTGGAGTTTTTCGCATCTTGAAAGTTTGGGATTGGGAGAATTCAAGGATGTTCTTCAAGTTTATTTAATGGGATAAATTCTAAACCATAACCTAAGTATTTCCCTTTGATTCATTCCCTTGGTTTAAGCTTTAATCCGTGATTTTAATTGAAAACCCATTTAATTCTTTAAATCAAGACCTAGGGTTATGTCCTAAATTTTAAAAATCAAAAGTGAGTTAGAGGCGTTTATTTCCCAATTACTTTTGGGGTTTTGATCTACCATATTAGGAGAACAACATACTCGAATTTGACGAGTTTTGGAGGAGTATTTCGGACGATATGGGACCAACTAGTGTGTGTTAGATTCTTGGGTTATGAACATTCAAGAGCAATGTTTGGCGAATTGGTTGAGCTATAGGACTCCGATTGAGTCGGATTTCGCTCGTGTGAGCTTGTATTGGTTCGGTCTTTGCTCGAGTAATTTATGTATTCGGAATCTAAGGCAAGCCCATCATTGACTTTTGTTGACGTTTTGGAGAAAATGTAAAGATCATAGATTTATTTATTGTAAGTGGTTTCTCTTGCATTGTGTGATGTTATTAAGTCATTTTTAGTTAGATTTGAGCCGTATGGAGGCGAGTTTTAGGGAAACGATATTTCAAAGGGTTGAGTTGGCCTAGTTGAGGTAAGTGTCTTGCCTAACATTGTGGGTGGGGGGGAATTACCCCTTAGGATTTTTATTGATTGATTCATTTGTGCTTTGTAAAAGCCGTGAACGCAAGGTGACGAGTGAGTAGACGGGTGGTACATGGTATTTGACCGGTTTAGGCTACTTAGATTATTTCCCAAGCTTTAGTTGATATGCTATAACATGTTCTAAATTCTCTTAGTTATTTTATTCATGTTTGTGTTAGTCTATCCGTACATGCCTTAATTGACTTGTTTAAAAATATCCTACTTGATAAACTTTCTAATGCCTAAGTTGATCTTGATGCCTCTTTTATTGTTACATGCTATCTCTTCATTGTTAATTATCATTATCTGAAATTATTGTTCATGTTATCCCATTCATTCTTGATTATCATTACTTGAAATTATTATTCATGTTATCTCTTTCTTTTTTAATTTCCACTATTTGAAGTCATTGTTATACGTTATCTCATCCATTGTGTATCAGTATTATTTAATATCGTTGTTATACATTATCTTATTTTGAGTTGTTGGTGTTGAGGTTGTGAAGGCCGTTATCATGTCGAGGGGAAATTGTTATTGTTGAAAAATCTTCCTTGTTGGGCATTTTCCACTCATTGTTATTGTTGACATTCTTGTACCCGTTGTGGTGGATCCATGGACTATTATTGTGGAAATATTGATATTGTTGATTGTTGGCAAGTTGTGATATATGGGCACTTGTGGTGTGAGTTGTTATTATGATCTGATATTAATGCGCATGTGGTGGTATAAGGCTTGGGGTTAATGTGCATGCGGAGGTATAAGGTGGGACTTATGTGCGTGTTATTTGTAGGGGAACCACGTGAAGACATACGACTTCATAAGGTGGGCTAAAGTCTGTATAGCTATTTTAGGAGAATTATTTTCAAAACCTATTTCAAATGCATGGCGCACGCGGCAGTATAAGGAAAGATTGTGATTGAAATTGTGAAATATGAATATGAGGCGATACCTCGGTTGTGATTTTCATTGTACATTCCATGTTGGGACAACTTGATGATTTGAATGGTCATTGTTCTTCCTTCAATCATTCATCCGCATTTCGATTGTGTTTGGTTATTCGTTGTTATCTTGGTGTTGGAACGATTGTGGTTTCTTGTGTGAGTCATGTATTCTACGTGATTTGTTGTGTTTCTTTAACATACTAATCTATCCCTCCGTTATAACTTGGTGAATTGATTGTCAATGTGAATTTAATTGCGTGGAGTCACTATATCATATTCTATTGAGTTGTTGGTAACATAATTATTTAAATAAAAGAATTATTAACGTGCTTTATTCTATGTGCCTCTTAAGATAGAACTTGTTATCTCACTCAATGCCTTATTATTCTAAATGGTTATCGCACTTTCACTATAAATGGGTTTTCAAATTATACTCATCCCCCTATTAGATGTTTACCTTACTTAAAATTGTTATTATATTTTTCTTTAACAAATTCTATATTTAATTCGTTTAATTGACATATGTTTTGCTATGTTTAAAAATGACACTTACTCAATTTTATTGTATTCTAAACTAAACCCATCGTATACTCTGTTTCGTACAAATTGTAAATTATTTTACTTTAATTGATTTCTAAAATAAACTCATTATTTCATTTTACACCTTAACTTATTAAAGATTGTTATTATGTTTTATGATGTCTAAATATATCTTTAATTCATCTAAATTAATATTTTATCACGATTACAAAGTACATGGTAGCACGTGGGCTTTGCCGTGCGAAGGTGATTGTTATTGTGGGCACGAGGTGCCATACGTGTAAGATTTGAAAATTGTGGTTCATGACTTGTGATTTATGAGGTGAGATTCCTCGGGGTAATTCTTGTTGTAAGTCCATGCGTTGGGAGCAGTTTGATTATTTGAGTTATCATCCGTTTTTCCCTATTTAAGTTCATTTACATCTCATCGGTGTTCTGATTATGTTATTTCTTTATTACTTTTTTACTACTTGCTGCCATTTATATTTCAATTACTTCATTGTTGGTTGTAAATCCATAATTTTTCGGCTGTTGTTCTTACATTGATGTTCTTTCCATTGTTAGCTTATGTATATCTTGAACAGGTTTATATATCCTAGTAGGTATCTTGACCTGGCCTCGTCACTACTCTACCGAGGTTAGACTTGATACTTACTGGGTACCGTTGTGGTGTACTCATGCTACGCTTCTGCATTTTTGTGCAGATCCAGGTATTCTGATTGTGTTGTTGAGAGTTGCGTCTGCGCGGCAGAAAACTTCAAGGTATATCTACTTGAAGATTGCAGGCCTCAAAGTCACCATCTTGCTTCATAATGCTATTGTTAAAGTGCAATCCAAAACAGTATTGTGTTTTGAAATTCTAGTATTTCATAGTTGTGCCTATGACTCCGTACAACCAGCTTTGGGAGATGTATAACTGTTGGCCGCTTGCGGCTATGTATGTAATTTAATGGTTTATGATAAATGATTAAATAGTTCAATTATGTTATTAAATTAGCATGTGTTAGGCTTACCTAGTCTTCGAGACTAGGTGCCATCACGACATCCTAAGGTGGGAAATTGAGGTAGTGATAACTTGGTATCAGAGTTCTAAGTTCATAGGTGCTACGAGTCAAAAGCAAGGTTTGTAGAGTCTTGCGGATCGTTACAGAGACATCTAGACTTATCTTTGAGAGGCTAAAGAACTATTAGGAACCACTCCTTTCATTTCTTATCATGCGCCATTGATTCAGCTTGAAGCATATATCTTATATTCATTTACATCCACTCGTATATGATGTTTTATTCTTGGTATCAGCTATGCTCTAACAGTCTGTAATGAAGCGGATGGGCTACGACAGGGCCATAGATGCTCGATCATTGTCTCGTGGTATTGTCAAAACTTAGGACGGGGACGTGTTGGTGGATCTTGAGTTGTTCAAGTATGGGATTCAACTCGTTCGTGTATCTGATTGGTGATGTGCGAGCTTATGAAGGTTGGTAATATGGATCATCGGATGTTGTGCCCTATGACTCCGCGCCAAGTAGGAGAGTTTACTACCGACGATCAGATTGCATGGGCAAGTGTCATATCAGTCTTGGATCTTAGGTATATATGTAGTGTTGAGGATGTCCCAGGAGTTGTACATGAGTAAGATCTGAGATTTTCATGGGATGGTGATGGAACATGCAGTATATCAGTATCATTGCTCAATGTACATTCCAGTATCATAAAGGTTAGAGAAACATCTTTAGATTCACAAAAGGTCTCATTAGAGTAGGTATCTCGATAGCAACATTGTTGGGTACTCTAGGGGAAATACAACCATTTATGGGTTTTCAGACGACATGGTCATTGTGTAACGATAAGTGAAAGTGTTGACATGAAAACAAGTGGAGGAGGATTAGAAAAAATGGGTCAGCTCGGTGGTGTTGGGTCAGCATAACACCAAAAGTACCTGGTCTTTTGGTGTAGTAATGCTTCACCAGCGTTTTGTAGCAATACTTTTGGGTTTAACGGCTTGCGTGACTTGGTTAAGTTGGGGAAGTTCAGTTATGATGTCTTGGTGATGTGCGTACTGGCCTCAAAAAGTTCTTGATAGTGTCGACCACAACTTGAGCTAGATGTCTGCTACTGCCATAAGGAACATGTTGCGTGTTATAATTTTTTCCTGGATGGGGTCACGAGTTCTAGACAACATAGACTATTTTAGATGTTTAGAAGAATTTTAGCATTATTTGATACCACTTAAGAAGGGTGCGTACTCCAGAAGGCGCACTATGTTTTGACTTGCGGATGCTTGACTGGTATTACGGTAATCGCCGGATTGATCGACTGTTGATGTCTAGATTTTGCTTTGTGGCATGAAAGAATTATAGAAGTACTTCTCGTGAGCTGACCATATGTGAGGAATGTATCATTATTTGAGTAGTGTAGTTATGATCGGATATGGAGATTCTAGTATTCTAGGGATTTGAAGACTAAGAGGGTTCTCGAAGTAGATTTTTCCATGGTTGTGAACGGTGAAGACATGTTAAGAGGTTGGCAACTGATGGTATGTAGTATAGATATGTTATTGTTCGCTTTTCGGAGACTATCTATCTACTTCAGAAGGATCAAAATTGATTTGGAGGCTACTAGTAGGTCTAATACAGATATGTGTTCTACACCCGGTTAGATTTATCTATTCAGCATAGTTATTGTAGAGGGGTATGTTATCAGTTACGGTGGATCACATTAGTGTTTTGATATGTCTCATGTGTTACTCTCTTATGCTGCAACAGGTTGTGATCTGTTGGTTATCTGCACACCGATATAGTTATGTTTGGGATCGTAGCGAAATTCAAGCGAGATTGCTATTGGGGTGTTGAAAGGTTGATTGTGCCTTGGTTATGATCTTCCTGTTTCTGGTATATAGTGATGTCCATATCTCCATAGTTATTGTCACGCGCTTCATGAGTTTGATGTTGATATGCTTATGGTTGTTGATTGTGAGTATCATGGCTCGACGTATTCCAGGTGGACCGGTGTTGGATTGGGTCATGCATCCCAGTGGCGTTATGCTAGGATATGATCAGTTGTGCTTATTTTGTGTGTTATGCTTCCCCTTATGTGGTGGATTGATAGCATCGCGCTTCGTGGTGGTATATGTTGAGCTGATGGGATGGTTTCTTCATTTCCATTCTCTTTCCATCATTGGGTATATTTGAGTTATTGTTCGTTGGTGCGCAGATTGCATGGTATATGGATCTAATTAGGACGTGTGTGATAGGTCGGTCGAGTAGCTTGTACTGGATGAAATGAGTGCCATCGGTTTTGATTAATGTATGTTTGCAAGAATTGTGTCACTAGTCAGCTTAGATTTTGGCTATTGTTCTTATCACGCAAGAGAGCTCCATGACTTGTTAATCTGATAGGTGGTTATGAGTTTATGTATGTTTCTTTCATCATTGGTAGTGTACGAAGGTTCAGAACAAGGTTTTAGTTGATATGAGGTTTGTTACCGATGTCGGGTCTATTATTGAGCAGTTATTGCGGCTCAGAAATTATTGCTATGAGTATTTGAGTTATGTGGTATATCATGTGATTATGTCTTGAGATATGTTAATTGATTGATACAACTTGTTAAGAGTTATATGGTGTATAGATGCAAGAATCCGGTCATATAATGAGTTCTAGATGTTGGGAATTTGGGTTTTAAGGTTTATGGGCTAAGGTTAAAGTAAGGATTCTTTGTTAGGTGGTGTTGTCGGGCTTGTATGGATTGGGGTGATGTGGGATCACCCATAGTTATGGGTATGTTGAGTGAATATGGAGATTTGATGGCCTTGGAATGACACTGGCACGTTCAAGGATAAACGTATATTTAAGTGTGGGAGAATGTCACGACCCGATCAGTCATTTTGAGCTTTAGCATCTCATTCAGTGGTTTGAGATTTTTATTAGCTTCATATTATGTATTATGACTTGCGCGTATGGCTGGTTTAGGTTTTCAAGCGGTTCAGAATTGATTTGGAAGAATGATTCTCGTTTTAGAAGCTTTAAGTTGGAAGAGTTGACCAAGGCTTGACTTTTGGGTAAACGGACTCGGAATTGGGTTTTAATTATTTTAATAAGTTTTTATGATGATTTTGGATGTCCACAAAGTTTGGTTAAATTCCATTGAGTTTTGGATAAGTTTGAGTTGTATGGTGATTCTTTTCGGTTTCGACGTCGATTTAAGCATAAAGGTTACAATATTGAGCAAACAACTTTTGATTCATGTTTCGACCAAATTATTATATCCGTATCATTATTTTGGAATCATAGAAACTGAAATCATCAAGTTTCGACATCGTATGAGGAATTTATGGTCATATTACTAAGAATTGAGTTGTCAAATTTTCAGATTAATTACAAAATCGCCATTGAATTCATATTCAAAAATCTGCACTATTTACAAATATTGAAACCAACATATCTCCTTCATTATAAGGTCAAATAGAGTAATTCAAAAGCCTAACTTGACTAGGATTGTTGAAGTATCGTTTGGAAGAAGAAACGAGACAGAACAATTGGACCTTTTTGGCTATTAATGTTGTTGAATATATTTGCATCTTGAAAGTTTGGAATTGGGATAATTCAAGGATATTCTTCAAGTTTCTTTCATGGGGTAAGTTCTAAACCATAACCTAAGTATTTACCTTTGATTCATTCCCTTGGTTTAAGCTTTAATACTTGATTTTAATTGAAAACCCATTTAATTCTTTAAATCAAGACCTAGGGTTATGTCCTAAATTTTAAAAATCGAAAATGAGTTAGAGGCATTTATTTCCCAATTCCTTTTGGGGTTTCATTCTCCCATATTAGGAGAACAACATACTCGAATTTGACGAGTTTTGGAGGAGTATTTCGGGCGATATGGGACCCAACTTCTGTGTGTTGGATTCTTGGGTTATGAACATCCAAGAGCGATGTTTTGGTGAATTGATTGAGCTATCGGACTCCGATTGATCGGCTTTCATTCGTGTGACCTTGTATTGGTTCGGGCATTGCTCGAGTAAGTTTGGATTCAGAATCTATGGCAAGCCCAGCGTTGACTTTTGTTTACTTTTTGGAGAAAATATAAATATCATAGCTTTATTTATTGTAATTGGTTTCTCTTGTATTGTTTGATGTTATTAAGTCATTTTTGTTAGATTTGAGTCGTGTGGAGGCAGAATTTAGCGGAAAAGCTATTTCAGAGTGTTGAGTTGGCCTAGTTGAGGTAAGTGTCTTGTCTAACTTTGTGTGAGAGAACTACCCCTTATGATTGGTATTGATTGATTCATTTGTGCTATGTGAAAGCCGTGTACACAAGGTAACTAGTAGGCATATGGGTTGTATGTGGTATTTGGTCGGTTCAGGCTACTTAAACTATTTTCCATTCTTTAGTTGAAAGGCCATATCATGTTCTAAATTCTCTTAGTTAATATATTCTTGTTTGTGTTAATCTATCCATACATGCCTTAATTGACATGTTTAAAACTTGTTCTACATCCTACTTGATAAATTTCTCTCATGCCTTAGTTGAACCTGATGCCTCTTTTATTGTTACATGCGATATCTTCATTGTTAATTATCATTAGTTGATGTTATTGATCGTGTTATCCCGTTCATTCTTGATTATCATTACTTGAAATTATTATTTATGTTATCTCTTTCCTTGTTGATTTGCACTATTTGAAGTCATTGTTATACGTTAGCTGTTCCATTGTGAGTCATTCTTATTTAATATCATGGTTATACATTATCCCATTGTTGAGTTGTTTGTGTTGATGTTGTGAAGGCCGTTATCATGTTGAGGAAAAATTGTTATTGTTGAAATATCTTCCTTGTTATGCATTTTATATTCATTGTTGCTGTTGATATTCTTGTACCCGTTGTGGTGGATCCATGGGCTATTGTTTTGGAAATAATGATATTGTTGATTGTTGGCAAATTTTGATATATGGTCACTTGTGGTGCGAGTTGTTATTATGATCTGATGTTAATGCGCATTTGGTGGTATAAGGCTTGGGGTAAATGTGCATGCGGAGGTATAAGGTGAGACTTATGTGCGTGTTATTTATAGGGGAACTACGTGAAGCCACACAACGTCATAAGGTGGGTTAAAGTACGTGTAGTTATTTCGGAAAAATTGTTTTCAAATGTAAGGCTCACGCGGCAGTATAAGGAAAGATTGACATTGAAGTTGTAAAATGTGAATACGAGGCGATACCTCGATTGTGATTTTCATTGTATATTCCATGTTTGGACTTAATGATTTGAATGGTCATTGTTCTTCCTTCAATCATTCATCCACATTTTAATTGTGTTTGGTTATTCGTTATTATCTTGGTGTTGGAACGATTGTGGTTTCTTGTGTGAGTCATGCATTTTATCTGATTTGTTATGTTACTTTAACATGCCAATCTATGCCTCCATTATAACTTGGTGAGTTAATTGTCACTGTGAAATTATTTAGTTGGAGTCACTATATCATATTCTGCTGAGTTGTTGGTAACATAATGGTGTAAATAAAAAAATTATTAACATGCTTTATTTTATATGCTTCTTAAGATAGAACTCGTTATCTCACTCGATGCCATATTATTCTAAATGGTTATCATACTTTCACTATAATTGGGTTCTCAAATTATACCCATCACCCTGTTAGATGTTTACCTTACTTAAAATTGTTATCATATTTTTCTTTAACAAATTCTATATGTAATTCGTTAATTTAACTGCTTTGTTTTAAAATGATACTTTTACTCAATTTTAGTGATTTATATACTAAACTCATCTTATACTTTGTTGTATATTATTTTACTTTACTTGATTTCTAAAATAAACTCATTATTTTATTTGACACCTTAACTTATTTAAGATTGTTATTATGTTTTATGATATCTAAATATATCTTTCATTCATCTAAATTAATATTTATTACGGTTGCAAAGTACGGGGAAGCACGTGTGCTTGTGGACACGAGGTTCCATATGTGTAAGATTTGGAAATTATGGTTCGTGATTTATGGTTTATGAGGTGAGGTGCCTCAGGGTAATTCTTGTTGTAAGTCCATGCGCTGGGAGCAGTTTGATTATCTGAGTTGTCGTCCGTTTTTTTCTTATTTGATTTCATTTACATCTCATCGGTGTTCTGATTATGTTGTTTCATTATTACTCGTTTACTACTTACTGCCATTTATGTTTCTATTATTTCATTGTTGGTTGTAAATAAATAATTTCTTTGTCGTTGGTCTTACATTCATGTTCTTTCCATTGTTAGCTTATGTATATCTTGACGATGTTTCTATGTCTAATTGGTGTCTTGACCTGGCCTCGTCATAACTCTACCGAGGTTAGGCTTAATATTTACTGGGTACCGTCATAGTGTACTCATGTTACACTTCTGCACATTTTTGTGCAGATCTAGGTATCTGATTATGTTATTGAGAGTTGCGTATGCGTGGGAGGAGACTTCAAGGTATACCTGCTTGACGTTCGCATGCCTCGAAGTCACCATCTTACTTCATTATGCTACTGTTAAATTGTAATCCAAAATAGTATTGCGTTTAGAAATTTTAGTGTCTTTTAGTAATGCTTATGACTCCGTACTACCAGTTTTGGGAAATGTATAACTATTGGTCGCTTGCAGCTATGTCTGTCATTTAATGGTTTATGATAAATGATTACATAGTTCAATTTTGTTATTAAATCAGCATGTGTTAAGCTTACCTAGTCTTGGAGACTAGGTGCCATCACGACTTCCTAAGGTGGGAAATTGGGGTCGTGCCACTTACTGGGAACCGCTATGGTGTACTCATGCTATGCTTACTACACATTTTTTTTACAGATACATGTACTTCAAATATTGTTGATCATTAGCTAGTTGATCGAGCATTGCTGTGGAGACTCAAGGTATACCTACCGTCGCGTTCGCATGCCTCAGAGTCACTTTCTGAAAATTTTACTTTATACAATTTATTTCTATACCGGAACAGTTGTACATATATATTTCCTAGTGAACTCAGTAGTACTTATGATTTGTACTACCGGTTTTGGGATGTTATATATCCACCTTGGATTGTTGGCTTATTATAGGAATTTCCATTGCATGCTTAATAGTTATTTGGTTAAAATCTGTAATTAAATTCATTAAGTGTTAGACTTACCTAGTCGTAGAGACTAGGTGCCATCACGACATCCTACGGAGGAAAATTGGGGGCGTGACAAGTTGGTATCAGAGTTCTAGGTTCATAGGTTCTACGAGTCATAAGCAAGTTTAGTAGAGTCTTGCGGATCGGCACGGAGATGCCTGTACTTATCTTTGAGAGGCTACAAAACTATTAGGAAACTTCACTTCTTTCCTTCCTATCATGCGAGTTTATTGATTTTGGAGTTTGAGCCTTTGTCATTTTATTCTCTCACAGATGGTGAGAACACGAGCTGCAGCTACTGATGACGCTGCCACCAGATCCAGTGTTTCTAGGGGTCGGGGCATAGGCATAGGACAAGATGGATCATGTGATACATCTAGAGCCCATGCCAGAGAAACAACTAAGGAGCCAGCAGTAGCTCTGATTAGGGAAAGGCATCGGTGGCACCTGTTGCTACCCTAGGACTTCAGGAGACTTTAGCGTAGTTCCTGAGCATGTTTGGTACATTGGCTCAAGAAGGATTGATTCTGGTTGTACCAACTACTTCATTGACCGGGGGAGGAGCTCAGACGCCCGCCGCCCGTACTCTAGAGCAGCGAGCCATATTGGTGGGGTTCCAGGTGTCATGCCAGCATAGCCTGTGCAACTTCACTTTCATGGACTCAGTTTTCAAAGATGTTCTTGAGAGAGTTTGTTCCCCAGACCCTTCAGATTGCATGGCACACGGAGTTCGAGTAGTTGCGCCATGGTACTATGTAAGTGTCAGTTTATGCCGTTAGATTCAGTGGTTTGTCC
Organism: Nicotiana tabacum; assembly: GCF_000715075.1. Classification (NCBI taxonomy): domain Eukaryota; kingdom Viridiplantae; phylum Streptophyta; class Magnoliopsida; order Solanales; family Solanaceae; genus Nicotiana; species Nicotiana tabacum. The sequence continues at coordinate 49,943,086 of NC_134091.1, forward strand.
AAGCATGTACCTGCTTTGGTTTCTACCGATAGATAGCGAGTTTGTAGGTTCATTGAGGGACTCAGTTATGGTATCCAATTCATCATGGCTCGGGAGTTAGAGATGGATGTTCCATTTCAGCAGGTGGTAGAGATTGCTCATCGATTAGAGGACATGCAGGGCCAGGAGAGAGAGGAAATGGAGGCTATGAGTCCTCGTAGACCAGGAGGATCTATTGATCCCTATTTTAGAGGCATTCTACGTCATGGTAGAGGTTTTTTGGGTCAACCAGTTTCGTGTGCACTTCAGGCTTTATGGTGATGTTTCAGATATCCATGGGTCTCAAAATACCCATACCGGACAACTTCCCCATCCACGTCAGCATAGAGGTTGCTTTGAGTATGTAAATACCAGCCACATGGTGAGAGATTGTCCCAGACTCTGGATAGATGTGTCATAGAGGGGTATTTAGGCTATGAATTCTGCTCCAGTTGCTGCTATACTTGCACTGCCAGCTAGGGGTGGAGGTCAGGAGGGTAGAGATCGCCCTAGAGGGGGAGGTCGGGCCCGTTGTTACGCTCTTCCTGGTTAGGCAGAGGCCGATGCACCGGATGATGTCCTTACAGGTATAGTTTCAGTTGAGTATAGAGATACATTTGTGATACTTCAATCCAACCCCATTTATTGGTAAGATTCATCATACCTTGTTTCGGATATGGTTGTGTTTTGTGATTCTTGCACTCTGTTCATGTGTTCACGCTAGTTTAGAATTTTATTGTGATAGCCCGTGTCAATCGTTCTGGCTTTGTTGCTATTGTAGGTCATGAGATTGGGTGGAGTTTTTGTTAGTTAAATGTGGTAGGATTTGTTATGATCTCTGGATGGTTTAGCCCGACTTGTGGTTTGGGTGCTCTACAGGTATGGGAATTTGTTATGTGTTGTGGTTCTAGTTCTACGAGGTTGAGTTAGTAGAATTGTTTAATTGCTGAGTTGTTTACCTTACTCGTGATTCTGAGTGGAAGATAGGGACCTAGTGTTCTTTGTGAATAGGAATGTCGGTGTCGCGCTATGCGCCGCGACGAGGTCATTTAAAGGTAAGATTTGTTGTGATTGTTGCACGCGTCTTGCTTCTTCCTTATGGATTGGATCTGTAGTGTGGAATATGTGGGTAGTTTTGCCTATTTAGGCTTGTTTGACAGTCCTCTCATGTGTTCCTTTTTTCATATTCAATCATATTCTAGTCGTTCTTGTTGGGTTTGGATTGCGATGTAGGTGCCCAGGTGGCATTTGAGGTGGCTTGTTGATCGGATGAGTAATTATGAGTTTCGCATGTTTCTTGCATTAATTCAGCATTGTGAAGGTTTGGAAAAAGGTTCTAGTCGATATGAGTCTGTTTGCCGGTACCGGGCTTGTAATGGGCAGCTTTGTGGTCAGAGTTATTGCTATGGGCATATGGATAATGTTTTATGTTTTATGGTTATACCGTATGGTGTTTGCATGAGCTGTTGTAGCTAGTTAAGGATTTTACAGTATGTTTTTGTGATAATAGGGCCCCATAGTAGATGTAGAGATTTGATTATAAGACTTTTTGGCATGAGTGGAAGGAATAATCTTCGGTTGAGATAATGTTGTCGGTTTTATGTGGTTTGGGTTGACTTGGTATCTCCCGTATGTATGTGTATGGAGAGTTTATATAGTGATTTGTTGGGTTGAGAAAGACTCCTAGAATGTTCAAGGATGAACATTTGTTTAAAAGAGGAAGAATCTAACGACTCAACCGGTTGTTTTAAGCTTTAAGGTTCCGTTCAGTAGTTTGAGGTCTTGAGTGGCTTCATATTGTGTACTATGACTTGCATGCATGATCGGATTTGATTTTCGGATAGTTCAGATTGAATTTGAAGGAGTGATTCTTAATTTAGAAGTTTAAGTGAAAAGGTTGACCGAGGTTTGACTTTTCTAAAAATGACCACTTAGCGGTGTTTTGTTGGCTCCAGTAGGTTTGTATCATGATTTTGGACTTGGGGTGTATGCCCGGAACCTACTTCGGAGGTCTGTCGGTTGATATGTGTTATTTTGCCGAAAGTTGGTAATTTTAAGGCTTAGAATCTTTATAAGTTTGACCGTAGGTTGACTTCATAGCTATCGTGTTTGGATTTCTGTTTCGGGACTTTGAATGAGTCCGTTTTGTCATTTGGAACTTGTCCGCAAAGTTTGGCGTCATTCCGAGTTGATTTGATAGGAATCGGACATGGGATGATATTTTTTAGAACTTCTTGAGTTTCATGTTGAATTCATGTGTTTTGAGGTCCGATTCATGATTTCGGATGTTATCTTGATGATCTGAACGCACGAGCGAGTTCGCGTTATGTGTTTAGACTTGTATTGATGTTTGGTTTGGAGCCCTGAGGGCTCGGCTGAGTTTCGAACACGTTTTGGAGTATTTGGAAGAGTTTTAATGTTGATGGTGTGAACAAGTGCTGCAGGCCTCGCAAATGCGAGGTGGGAGATCACATTTGTGATGTTTGGCTTAGTCTTCTAGGTTTGCATTTGTGAACCCTGAGTTCACATTGCGAAGGTGGGGCTGGGCAAGCTTTTTTCGCATATGTGATCAGACAGGTCGCATTTTCAAGATGTCCATAGGTCGCATTTCCGATCAGACAGGTCGCATTTTCGAGATGTCCATAGGTCGCAATTGCGAACATTATGTCGCATTTGCGACTATAGTAGGGATGTGGGTTCTTCTCTTTTGCGATTGATTTCTCACATTTGCGACACCTGCGACTGGACAAAAAGCTGAGTAACGAATGTTTAGTCTAATTTTCATATTTTGGAACCCTAAACTCAGTAGGAGGCAATTTTAAAGAGGGATTTTCATCTACAAACTTTGGGTAAGTGATTATAATTTATTTCTAATCATATTCTATTAGTATATCTTAGATTTTAACATCAAAATCATGTGAATCAAAGTGAAAATTTGTGAAACTTTGTCAAGTTTTTGAAAAATAAGAATTTGAGTTTTGAGAGTCGATTTGGACTCGGATTTTGAAACTAATCACATATAAGAACTCGTAAGGTTAGGGGTAGCAGAATCTACCTTTGGACCCGGGTTTTGACCGGGCAAGCCCCGGGTTGACTTTTGAGGGATTTTGTAAGGATTATAGCTTTATTCATTGGAATTGATTTCTCTTGCATTATTTGATGTTATTAAGTCGATTTTGGTTAGATTTGTGTTGGGTGGAGGTGAATTGTAAAGGAAAAGCTATTTTGAGTATTTATTGTGGGCTTTTGAGGTAAGTATCTTGCCTAACGTTGTGTGGGGGAACAACCCCATAGGGATTGGTTGGTTGTACTATTTGAACTACGCGAATACGTGTACACGAGGTGATGAGTGTGTGCACGACGTATATATGGAAATTTGACCGGTTTAGACTCTTAGATTCTTAGATACATTAAAATGAAGTTGTCTTATCATCTTAAATCCTTGAACTAAATTTACCCTCACATGTCTTATTTGAAGTTGATAAGTTCATGTTCCACTCCTTTATTTTCAAATATACTCTTATCTGCCTTAAATGAAGTTGTTACCTCTTTCATTGCCATGTATCTTCCGTAGTTGATTATCCTTAATTGAAGTTATTATTATCTCTTCCATTGTTGACTTATCCTTATTTGAAGCCATTGCTACATGTTATATCTCTTATTGTTGAGTTGTTCTTAATTGGAATCATTGTTACATGTTATCTCTCTTATCGCTAATTCATTCTTATTGGGAATCATTGTTATGTTATCTCTCTTATCGTTCAGTCATTCTTATTGTGAATCATTGTTACATGTTATCTCTCGTGTATTGAATCATTGAGTTACACTTAGTTGACATCATTGTTACGCACTATCTCTCTCATTGTCGAGTTATTCTTGTTGAACCCATTGTTACTTGTCATGTCTTTCATTGTGAGCATGTTCTTTTGTTTCTTTGTGTTTTGTAATTCTTGTGTTGATTTACGTGTCATACATTTGTGTTATTGTTTTTGTTGTTGTTGTACTCAATGTTGTTGAGCCAAGGGCTATGTGTGGTTGTGGTATTGGAATTGTTTTGAGGAAGTGTTGTGGCATATTGGCACATGTGGTGCGAGTTGTTATATTGTGTTGTTATGTTTTGGCACACGTGATACTGTTGAAAGGATTGTCGGGGTGTTTGTACGTGATTTTTCCGTGCTATTATTATTATTGATATTTGCACATGCGGCATGACAAGGCGGGCTATATATATGTGGGCCTGTGCATATGTCAGGACAAGGCGAGAAATTATTATGCGCGTGCGGCAAGACAAATAGGCATTTACCTTATTGTAGCGCACGTGTCGAGACAAGGGGGTCTATGTCGAGGATGATTTGTGATGACTTGTGATGTCCTGGGGGCATTCTTATTAATGATAATTGTGTAGTGGTATGCCTACCTTTTATGAGTTATGCATTTTATGTTTTGTTGTGTTGTCTCCTATGTGTCATTCGTTTTCTCTACTCTTACTTGTTGACCCGAGTTGTGATAGAACACTTGCACAAGCATACATGTAAATAATCACTCATATCAGTTTAAGAAGATGAATCCTGATGTTTATTGATCATTTACATGTATTCTCGTTTAATTTCCTTCCATGTGAGAGTTATACTATTGGCACGTGAGTTGTTCACATGGTCATGAATTATTGTCATTGCTGGCACGTGAGACCGTGTGGATATGAGATACTGTCACTCCCTTAGCATGTGATTTGCCCATGTAGATATGAGGTATTAATGGTATTGGCACGTGAGTTATCCGTGTGGTTGTAATTTGTAATGTGGGCACGAGATGCCAAGTGATTAGGGTTCGTGATTTGTGATTATGAGGTGTGGTACCTCGGGGAAATCATTGAATAAATCTTGTGCGAAAGCAGTTTTTCTTATTGAGTTGTTACTTGTATCCCTTTACTTGGTTTCACTAGACATAAACTGTGTTCAGCTTTCTCTACAACGTTATTACCTTGTTGCCAATTGTTACTTCTAATTTTCTATTGCAAGTATTGTTTTGTTATTTTTACCATGCTTAATTTTATATTGGTATTTTCCATGTTAGTTTCACACTCATACTTGTATAGGTTATTAAGTCTAGTAGGTGTCTTGACTGTCCCTCGTTTTTACTTTATCGAGGTTAGACTTGGTATTTATTGGGTACCGCCGTGATGTACTCATGCTACGCTTTCTGTACATTTTTGTACAGATCCAAGTACTTCGGAGTTTGTTGATCATTAGCTAGTTGATCGAGCATTGCTGTGGAGACTCAACGTATAACTACTGTCTCATTCGCAGGCCTCAGAGTCATCTTCTGAAAATTTTACTTTGTATAATTTATTTCTATACCGGAACAGTTGTATTTAGAAATTTTCTAGTGAACTCAGTAGATCTTATGACTTGTACTACCAGTTTTCGGATGTTATGTATCCATTTTGGATTGTTGCCTTATTATAGGAATTTGTGTTTCATGCTTAATAGTTATTTGCTTAAAATCTGTTATAAAATTCAGTAAGTGTTAGGCTTACCTAGTTGAAGAGATTAGGTGCCATCACGACATCCTACGGAGGAAAATTTTGGTCGTGATAGAAAAATACTATTTTGAATAGCCAAGTTCATACACTTGACACAACTATCTTAGAGCTTAAATTTGAAAATATAAAGTTAAAGTTACAGACAGGAAAAGAGATAGCCAGTGATATACAAGTCAACCTAGAGGATCGTTTAAAAAAGGTTAAAGATGAACTATACAAAATGGAAGAAAATACAAGAGTTTTGAAAGAGGACTTGACAAAGGTTAAACATGAGCTGGATAGAACATGTAAATAGAACATGTCCTTTGATTCACTTTCATGGCTACAAGAACACCATAGTAGCAACAGAAAATGACTTTCCTTTGGGAACTCCGCACCTAAATGGGATCCTAAAAATAAGTACCTAACATTTCCTTAGAATAAGATTTTCACTCTTTGCGGTAACACTTGACTCTATAAAAGTGAATGTGTAGCAAAAGAAAGAGCAAGTTTAAGGAACAAAAATTCTATTCTAGGGAAGAATAGGTTGACAAGTTCAAAGAAGAATATTATTTATCATTTTGCCTATATAAAGGGACCCAAACTAGTTTGGATTCCTAAGATTAACCCTTGATTTCCTTTTGTAGGTCCAAGTGAATGAGAGTAACCAAATATGGTACATGGATAGTGGTTGCTCAAAGTACATGACTAGAAACAAGAACCAATTCATTTCACTTGTGAACTTTAAAGGAGAAAATGTCTCTTTTGGAAATGGAAATAAGGGGAGGAAGAGTGAACAATGCATATGTGTTGGATCTGTCCACACTTTCAGAAAATGAACTCACTTTCGTGAGTGTCGGGGATAGTGATCCCCTCCTTTGGCATAAGAGACTTGGGCATGTTAGCCTAGGTCAACCTAACAAACTAGTTTTGAAGGACTTGGTGATAGGGCTGCCTAACATTATGTTTAAGAAAGATAAAGTTTGTGAGGCTTGTGCAAGGGGAAAGAGGTAAAATTTTCTTTCAAAGGCAATAAAATGGTGAGTATTACTAGGTCGATGGAACTGGTCCATATGGATCTGTGTGGACCTATGAGCACAATGAGCAGAGGTGGTAAGAGATTTTGTTGCTTGTTGATGATTACTCTTGATGATTACTCTTGATTTACTTGGACTCTGTTTTTAGCATCTAAATAAGAAGCATTTGACATGTTCATTTCATTTGTTAGAAAAAAACTCAAAAAAATAACTAGGTAAATCAACTTGCATCAATCAAGTCTGACCATGGTACTGAGTTTGAGAATGCAAAACTTTCTAAATTTTGTGATAAGCATGGCATAGATCATAATTTTTTGCTCCTATAACTCCACAACAAAATGGAGTAATTGATAGAAATAACATGAATTTGGAAAAAATGGCTAGGACCATGTTACTTGCTAGTAAGTTGCCTCATAGTTTTTGGGAAGAAGTTGTGAGCACTGCATGCTACATCATAAAATAGGTGCATGACTAGACCTCATGTTGAGAAAACTCCCTATGAGTTAGTTAAAGGGAGAAAGCTAAATATATCACAATAATGGAAAAGACTCCATAGGAAAGTTGGATCCCATAAGTGATGAGGGAATATTCTTGGGATATTCCTCACATAGTAAAGAATATAAGATATACAAGTGTACATGTTATTTTTGATGAAACTAATATTCTTTCAGAGAGGTAGGAGCAATATGATTGTAACGACCCGACCGGTTGTTTTGAGATCTAGCGTGCCGTTTGGCAGCTTGAGACCTCGAGTAGCTTCATATCATGTTTTATGACTTGTACGTTGTAATGACCCGGCCATTCATTTTGAGTATTTCATCCCTGTTCCCCCATTTACTACTAAATTTGTACTTTACAATTGTTATATGACTTGCCGGGGGTATTTGATTCGGGTCCGGTGAGGTCTTGGAATGAATTGGAACAATTAGTTCCAAGGTTTAAAGCTTAAGTTCAAATAGTGAGCGGATGTCGACTTGTGATTTTGAACTTAGGAGCATGTCCGTAGAATTAGGCTTGAAATGGCGAAAGTTAAATTTTTGAAAAGTTTGACCGGGGGTTGACTTTTTGATATCGAGGTCGGAATCAGATTCTGGAAATTGGAATAGCTGTGTTATGTTATTTATGACTTCTGTGCAAAATTTGAAGTCATTCCAGATTGATTTTATGTGTTTTGGCACAAAATATAGAATTTGGAAGTTCAAAGTTCATAGATTTTGATTTGAGGTGTGATTCGTCGTTTCGATGTTGTTAGGTGTGATTTGAGGCCTCGAGTAGGACCGTGTTATGTTATGGAACTTGTTGGTATATTGGGACGAGGTCCCGAGCGACTCGGGTGAGTTTCAAACGAGGTTCGGAGCATTTTGGAAGTTTTGGCTAAGGCTAGAATATTTTTTGTTGATGTTGTCTTCGCACATGCGTAAATGGGCTCGCAGGTGCGATTGTCGCTGAAGCCACAAAGCAGTCGCAGAAGCGAGGGAGTGTTGGCTGGGGAGGCATCGCAGAAGTGGACCTTGAGGCGCTAAAGCACGACCGTAAATACGGTTTACGCACCGCAGAATCGACCTTCGCAGGTGCGAGCTTGTCCGCAGAAGCGGATGTCGCAGATGGACTATTCCACCGCAGATGCAGAAGTCGCTGGGCAAAAGCCTTAAATTCGGGGCTTTGCTATTTTTAGCCATTTTCAGATTTTGGAGCTCGATTTGGGCGATTTTGGAGAGGAAATTTTCCACACAAATTGGGGTAAGTATTCTTGACTCCCTTGTGATTATATTCCATGAATTAATCATCGTTTTCGGCATTAGATTATTGATTTTTCAAGATAAATCGAAGGAATTTTATACAATTTCATAAAATGAATATCCAAGATTTGAACATCGATTCAGGGTCAGATTTGGGTGAAATTAGTATTGTTGAACTTGTCATTGGATGGGTTGTCGTATTTTGTGAGTTTCGTCGGATTTTGGAGTGTAATTTCGGATTTTGTGGAAAAATATTAGCATTTTGATATGGAATTAATACTTATAATTGTGTGGAATGAATCAAATTTATTGTAACTAGATTCAAGCTGTTCAGAAGTTGATACGGGCAAAATGAAATTTCTGGAGCATTGTTTAGCTTGCTCGACATTGGATTCGGTTTGTTCAAGGTAAGTAACTCTTCTAATCTTGGAGCTGAGGGTATGAACCCTGAATATACGTATTATGTGAATTGTTTGGAGGTGACGCATATGCTAGGTGACGGGCGTATAGGAGTGCACCATAAAAATTGTGACGTAATTAGTTTCGTGGAATTTTTTAGTCAAATAATCTTGGCATCTTCTATGTAGTTTTATGTGTTAAAGAAATTGAGCTGAGAATTTTATTCAAAATCACGCTGAGGCTATGTGCCAGTATTATTGAGATCCATAGAGATCATATTGCTATTGAATTATTTGTTTAAATTGAAATTTCATACTCAGTCATATTTATTTCATTGCATATCATATCTCAGTCTCTATTATTCCTTATTGATGCATCATATCATTATTTTCGGGCTAGTATCATGACATTGTGAGCCCGTGAGAGAGATACTAGAGAGATTAATGACTGAGTGAGGCCGAGTGCCTGAATATGAGTGACATTAAGGGATCGGGTTGCACGCCGCAGCGGTTATACTGATTTATGATAACGCTTGAGCTGATGGAGCCCCATCGGAGTCTGCACACACCCCCAGTGAGCGCGGTTGATATTATTCAGGGATGGATCTTCCCTGGACATGGATCTTGTCCGAAGCATTATATACCTGGAGATGGATCTTCTCCACGGGCTGGATTGGCCATACTCGGTACTGAGTGACCGATGATCAGTTGATGTGTATATTCTGGGATGGATCTTCCCTGGGCCAGATTGGCCATATACAGTACCGAGTGATTGAGCATGCTGAGTGGAATGTGTGAGAAAGTGATATTGAGTACTCTTAAAGTGTGAGTAAATGAGTTCATCTCTGAGATACATTGCATTGACATGAACACATGACATACAGGCATAGAGATGTGTTTTCCTCATATTGTACGACATCACTTCATTCATGAGTTCTCACACATGTTGACATATGGGCATAGTGATGCATTTGTTTTACACTGGCTATCTGAAAAGAAAAAGAAACATCTTAATTATTGTTGAAAGGATTTTGGAGTAATTACAGTTTTCAAATTTACTCATATTTTTATCAATTTCAGCAAACGATTTGGGTTTTCACTAATATACTTGAAAGGCAGAACTATTTTCAGAAATCATGATTTTGTTGAGCATTTTATCTCTGATTTACTTCTTGTATTTCTGCTTTATGTTGTTATGAATTGTTGTTGGCTATTGGAGTTGGACCCTGACCTTGGTACAAGCTCGTCACTACTTTCAACCTAAGGTTAGGTTTGTTACTTATTGAGTACATAGGGTCGGTTGTACCCATACTATACTTCTGCACCTTGCGTGCAGATGTTGGTTACTGATGTTGTTGTGTCCGTTGGGAGTTGGATCAGAAGATGTACCTGGGTTCCGGTTGTATCTGCCTCTTGTTCATGGTAGCATTAGATTTACAAAAATATTTTCATGTATATTTCAAATAGATGATGTATTTATTTCATACCCATTTTTCTTTAAAAATTCTATTCTTAGAAGCTCATGATTTGTACTACCAATTCTTGGGGAAATGTATCAGTTTCATATATTTTTCTTTTAGTTAATTGCTTTATTAATTTCATTGGAATTGGTTAGTTGTTAATTGGCTTACCTAGCGGGTTGGGTTAGGTGCCATCACGACTAGTTGAATTTTTGGTCGTGACAAGGTGGTACCATAGCTCTAGATTCATAGGTTCTACAAGTCATGAGCAAGTATCTAGTAGAGTCTTGCGGATCGGTATGATGACGTCCATACTTATCTTCGAGAGGCTACAGGGCATTTAGGATAATTTTCCATCTTTCTTTCCTTATCGTGCGGAATTGATTCAGCTTGGAACATAACTTTTTGAATTCCTTCCACGCATTTGTGTGCGCATGTGAGCGCTCGGTATCAGATGTGCACCGCCGGCTTGTGATTTCATGAACGAGGTTTGAGATGTGTATTATATGTTTTGGTGATGGGCCAGTTTGGAGGACTTGGGGCCATGGTTAGATCGCAGCTTAAGCTCGGTAGCTTTATTTGTAACTTGCACATTTGGACTCATATGTCTTGCAATGTCCCTATGAATGGAATTTGTGGCTCGATGAGCGGTGGATGTGTTGAGACAATTTGAATGTGACGAGAAGTATTTCCTTGAAATGTAAAGGAAAGGCCATTGGATGCTTGATTTTCGTTTTGATGTGACGTACAATTTTGTGTATGAATGTTTTGAAGGATCTTTCACGTTGTTAAATTTTGGGACAATTTAAATTCTCATGCCTTGTTAGCGAGTTCAGACTTAGGAAGATTCAGTGATTGCATAGTAATTGTGACTGCGAAAGGGTATAACAAGATACCAGTTTAAGGCTAAGCATGTAGGTTATCCCCTGCAGAGTAATCTACATAGGTGTGTTCCTTATAATGTTGATTTGAGAGTTTCGTTTCAACCAGCGTGTTGAGTGTTGAACTTGAATCCGGTTGAGAAAATTGACTTGACTGTCAAGAGAATATTTATGAATTTAGTGGATGATTGATGTATTTTATATTTGGTGTTGCATGAGCTTAAGAATATTTTTTTTGTTGAACTGAATGCGGTATTATGGCCGTAATAGAGTATGGGTATTGTGAGTTATGGAATATTTTGTTCTATGGTTTTGAGCCAAGTGAGGGAGCCTGCTATTGACAATTCAATTCATGGTTATATGTTAAAATCTAGTTTTGGTCTGAGGCATGCTTGTGGATTAGTTATGACTTGCAGAGGTTGAGATCGAAGATGACTCGAGTACTGAAACTCCTAAATACGGGTTATATTGCGCTTTATTAGTATAGGAAAATCATGGGATGAGTGAGTTGTTATTGAAGGATGTAGTGCGCACGAAGAATGAATTTAATTGGTGGTGTTAAGGTAGAGTTACTTGATTGGGGGTTGTTGTGCTAATGGAGCTTGTGTCTTTCGGCCCGTTTGGGCGGTGAAATTTAGATTTAAGCATAGTGGGTGACTTTCGAAAGGGTTCTAATGGATTCAAAAGGTATATGTGTTAATTGAAAATTTTTCGAAAATTGTATATCGCCAGAATCAGTTATTTACACTGGATGGAGCCGGGACTTGCGATAATTCTGTATGACTATGGATTCTACATTTTAGTGCAAGAGAGGTAAAAAAAGAACATTTTTAAATTTCACATAAGGTCTTTCAGAGTGGATGTCTCGGTTGTGGTATTTATGGGATTCTTAAGAAGAATACAACGGCTTTTGGACCTTAGAGCGGTGTGTTTTTATGTTAGGGTGTCTTATAGTGTGTTTTGGGTAAGGATCGTAGTGTTCTGACAAGGAGAAGTGTCAACTTGAGGGTAATTCAGAAGAAACTCGGAGAAATAGGGCAGCTTGGTAGTAGGTTGGACCAGTATGGTAATGGATATGATCGGTTCTTTGGGTTCTTATGGTGTGGGGGTTTTTTTACAAGTGCTTTGTGGCAATACTCTTGGGCTGGGCGACCTGCGTGGCTTGGTTGAGTTAGAGAAATTCAGTTATGATGGCTTGATTATGTGCAAATGGATTCCAAGGAATTCTTAGGATTTCTACCACGGTATGAGATAGATAAATCCTACCGGGCCTGAGAAGCATGTTGAGTATTATGATTTTCTACCAGATGAGATCAAATGGAAGGCTTTTGGCTGAACCGATATGTATTCTACTTGCGACTCAAAATGATTATGAAGTTCTCGTATTTTTCATATAATAGCATGATAGATGCAGTGTGTTGTGTGGGATTAAGGTTTCGTATTTTTTATATAAAGACATGATAGATGCGGTGTGTTGTGTGGGATTAAGGTTTGCGTGTGCAAGGTCACAGTTTAGTTTTGAAGGGGAGGTCATAAATTCTTAGAGGGCATGAACGATTTTCGATATTTAGATGAATGCTATAACTATTTGGTATTGCGTGAGTAGAATGTACATTTTAGAAGGCGCACTATGTTTTGAATTATGGATATGTCATAGGTATTGCGGCACTCTCATGGTTGACCGACTGTTGATTTTAAGATGTTGTTATGTGGCACAAAAGAATGGAAGAAGTATTCCTCATGTGATGATCATGTATAAGAGAAGTGTTAGACATTTGGGCAGTGGGGATGGGATCAGAAATGGTGATTCATGTGTTTTATGGATTTGGAGACTGGGAGCTTTCCAGAGCAGATTATTTCATGGTTGCGGACTGTGAAGTCGTGACCCTAGCCAGATCATAGTAAGTATTATGATTCCCTCATTGTGGATTTTCGGAGGGTAATTTATCTAATTGTGGGTGACCAGGGTTGATTTGGGGGGTCCTTGGTAGGCCCATTTAGGATGTGTACTCTACACCGAGTCGGATTGGTTGGCTCCATACTGCTGTTGTCGAAGAATGTGCCATTCGATCATTGTTGAGCTTATTCGTGTTTTGGAATGATCTGTGAGTTAATCGTATATGCTACGAGGAGTGGTGATTAATTGGTTATCTGCATACATAGTGCGGTTCTTGTTGGGCCTTGTTGATACCCGAATTTTTCCTCATATACCTTCAAAATAGTGCATATGCATCATCATTTGATTTAGAAGCATACACATCTCATAATTTTCCATAATATCTAACGACTTTAAATCAATTTATTTCTGCATTTTATTATATTAATATCCAATAATTACTCTATAAATTATTTTTATGATGATTTAATCATCTAAACTTATCATTTATACCAATATGAGGTTTTAAATATTTTCAGGGCATTTCTTATAATTACATTTGCATTTTTAGGGCCAAATTGCATATTTTGCAATAATAGCCCATATGCATGTATAATTACATTATTTATGCAGAAAATAACTTTTTATATTTTTATAATGTTAAATAATTGTTTTTAACCATTTTCATGCACAAATGATATTTTTTTTATTTATTAATTACTTTTATAAATTATTTATTGATAAAAACTGAGTATCTAAATAATAGCCTAATTGTAACCTATTTTCGGACTTAAAACTACCCAATCCCAGCCCAATAACCTTTGAGCCCAAACCAAATAACCCCCCGACCCGACCAATTAACCAACCCGGCCCAGAACCCCTGACTAATCGTGGTCGTTGATCTCCGAGATCAACGACCCATATTACCCCGTCCCTTTTAATTAACCTAACACCCCTAACCCTAAATCACTCCTTACCACCCGCCGCCCTTGAATCCTCCCATCTCTCATCTCTCAAACCCTAGCCATCTCCCCCCAAATTTTCCTCCTAATCCCACCGGACATGGGATTATACAATCACTTCTTCCCATATTTGACTCCCCCTTGGTACTGGAACCTTCTATATACCACTTCCCTAAGCATGGCAAGCGTATCTCATCAACTTTGAACCAAAGCTGGTTCGGTTGCTTGACCTATTTCTATCTATGTTCATTCTTGTTCTTTTATGGTATGAATCTCTAGGTATTTCTGTGATTCCTACTCACTCTAAAATTAAGGTTTCAGATTCTTTTAAATTGAATCAAATCGTGTCCGATTCGTTTTTTTTAAAAGGTATTTCTATCTATGTTCATCTTATTCTATGCAACATGTGATTTTTACTTCTAATTTATTTCTGCCAATTTTACACTTTCCCTAAAATTAGGGTTTGAGATTTTTCTCTTTTCCTTACTGATTTGATTGCATGTGATGATTCTTTCCTTTCTCGTGCTTGATTGATGATTTTCCTTCTTTAGATGTTTATTTCTACTACTGTATCTCATTCCCCTTTGGGGGGAAGATGGGAATCGTTAATGTTTTACTAAACAAATTAAAGTTATCGCTCTTTGTTCTATATTCTGGTTCCTGGCCGGCTGAAAACCAAGGCCAGAAATTCTGGGTTCTTGTTGCTGTGAACTTTGTTCTTTCTTGTTTTTTCGCTTAACTGCTCTCTAAATTGTTGAACAACCTTCTCTGGTGCAAGCACTACTCGGAGCCCATTCTCGAGGCTCTTGTGAACTCTGAAGCATCGGGGATTTTGGCTTTTTGCTACTACACTCTGCACTCTTTTAATTCTGCTACTGGTTAGTGTTTAAACCTTCATAATGTTTAGTTTCTTTCCTTCTTTCTGTACATGTATCTGAACTTTGGTCCAGTTATGATGGTGTTCATCTTTGATATCATTCTGTGTTAATTGATGCCTGAGAATAGTCTATTGTTCATGTCATGCTTCACCATAATCTGCACCCTGTGATCTCTTATCTCCTAGGATTAGTTCTATACCCATGTAGCATCTTAATATGTTAATTTGGACTTCAGTATTGCGGTTGTATGTTGTTTTGCATGTTATGCTTAGATAATGCCCTAGCTCTATGAGAACCCCCTTTACTTGAATAAACTTTCAATGAATCTTGTATACATTGAAGTGCTTTAAGACCTGTTCAAACTCGTTTCATGCTGTCCAGGATTTCCAACTCTATTTTCTAAAACTCTTGTGATAACATGATTCCTAGTATGTCTTGGTCTATCATTTGTTCTCTCCTCTCTGTGGTTATCAACATGTGTATCCCTCTATTGTGTTCAAGTGTTGATTAATGTGGCATTAGGTTAGACTAAGTTTAATTTAGACCCTTAGATGTCCACCAGTGCAACCTATGTATGCTTGCAAACCTGTCTTTTCTCCTAATTCCTTTGATGTTTGCTTGTGTGATGCTTAGCTATGTGCACCTTGCTAAACCTACTGGCTTACTTGACTATTTGTGTTGTATGGTCAGTTCAGTGATTTCTATCTACCCTCCTTACTTGTTACTTTGACATTCAAATTCCTATTCCTAGCTGAATGAAAGCCAAGGCTATCTAGGCTCTGTTGTTGGCCTCCCTAGTGTGAGCACTTCTCGGGGTCCAATTGAGGCTCTTGTGACTTCTGACACACTAGGGTGAGGCTCTAGTCATTCTTCGACTTCTAAAATAAAATTGTATCTAATACCCTACCTCTCTATCATGTATTGTGTTGATTCCAAGTGATGCAATAGTTGGTGTTATGGCTCACTAAAGGGGTCTAAACTTCCCTATGGACCTGTGATCGTGTGGTATGCTAGGCCAGAAATGTTGAAGGCCCAGCAAGGCTGGGTATTTAGTTGTTTATTTGGGCCTGCTATATGCCTGTCTATTTCCATGCAATATTACTATTTTACTTGTTAATCTGGGCCTATAATAATACCTTGTATAAACAATCGGGGTGTTAATGAGAATGGAATGGGTATTAACAATCGGGGTGTTAATGAGAATGGAATGGGTAGAATTCTATATCTATATGCCATGGGTAGATAACATGCCTATAGGACTTGACAATGTGTTTGCTATATGTGTTGTTTGATTACATGAGCCCTATAGAAATTATGATATTAGGAAAAGCACACACACACCCTACTTGTTAACTATCCAGACGCTATGTCTGCTGTTGCGTGGTTATAGATAGCATATCCATATGAAGTGAGAACTTTGCATGACTACTCAGTTATTCACTAGAAAGCATGCCTATAGGAGCTAAATATGTATAAAATCAGCTCAAACTATCAACCTTTAGAAAGCATTCCTATAGGAGCTAAATATATGAGAATCATTCCCAATCACCAGTCTCTAGAAATCATGCCTATAGGACCTCACTACTCGCTCTTCAAACGCTGTCATCACCTAGGAGGCATAAGTAATTTTGAGCATTTCCAATAGGTTTATTGTCCCTACTTTATAAATCACCTATAGATCATGTCTATAGGTTTATTAACTTATAACATGTAGTCTCAATAATCAGCATGTAATACCAAATACTCCTAAACTGTATAGTTGCTTAGAAACCATGTCTATAGGTTCACGACCCCCCCCCCCCCAATAATCTGCAAATCAGTTAACTTGGGACAGCAGCACCACATATACGACATTGAATTCAGTATCACCTAGAATCCATGTATATAGGACTCTAAGTCTCAAATTCTGAAATTATGTATTGCTTAAACTGCCCGCGTGTATTTGTTTGTTTGTATTGCACGGGGTGATCCTTTAGGCTAAAAAACTTAGGACCCCCCCCCCCCCACCTTTGTTTAAAGTCAATCATTTTATTTGTCCAAATTGCTTCCATTCTCTTATACTAATTCATATAATTCGAGTTCGATTGGGACCCACCGTTGTGGACCTCGAGGAGTGCCTAACACCTTTTCCTCAAGGTAATTTGAGCTCTTACTCGATCTTTGGTGACGCAACTGGTTAATCCAGAGTTATTTGCAAAATAGTTTCCCTAACTCACCTTAATCCGTTAGGTGGCGACTCTATCTTTTTACACCCTTCCTTTTAAGAGGAGTTGTCATGACGTCGAAGCCCGACTTTCGCAAGAAAACGAGGCGCGACAGCATGGCGACTCTGCTGGGGAAATATTTAGGCTCTTACCATTGCGAACTTGGTCTATATGAATTATTCTCTCTCGATAAGCATGTATTTATTATTTTGCTGATACTTTAACATCCCGCTCCCATTCTCCCTTTTATTGCTACATGCACACCCCCTTCCCTATTTCCCCTTTTATATGAACTTACATGCAACTCTTCGCTTAATCTGGTTACAATATGCATTCCAGTGGCTTCAACTTTTAAAATTTTGTTATATCATGACTTTCCCAATCCTTACCCCTTTATTGCTTTATTATAATTTTTTATATACGAACTAACTTTTTCCCTGTTCTTCTTTCTTTTTTGTCTTTACATTTATTAAATACTACATTTATCACTTTTATCATGCAAAATAATTAACAACGTGTTATTTTATCTTTTTATAAAGCATGCTCTACATCATATTCCACTCGTGCGCAATTATACCATAGCGGCCTTGATGAGTGTCCGCGCACTTCCTATATTACCCTTTCCAAATTTGGAAAGGCTTATTTGCGGTAAAACTAGTCGATCAGCGGTGCAATCGACGGTTCCGTGCCTTTCCCTCTCAAGTTATCCGCTAGAAGGTACCGGTCTAGACTCTCGTAGAAACCCCACTCTAATATTAACTGTGTATGCATCATGTCTAAACCTAGTATGGGTTAGAATGTTGTCCGCATAATAACTCTCTAAGGCAAGCCTTGTCCAAAGCCCACCGGTATTTCCTTAAATTCCAATGGGTACCATCATGATAAGTGCATTATTTGAAGAAAACGTGCCGATATGCTAATCATTAATGTGTAAATAGTCGAATCCGGAGGGGAAAGGGCTAACTTTATTTGTTTTGCAGAAATGAGGCACGAAGTCCCCAGGTTAGGCATGGTTCGAAGTATCCCACCTTTGTTGCTAGATTGGTGGGAAAATCTCTCGCCAAGTGATAAAAACCATGTGAAAAGAGTTCTTCGAAATTTACCTTCTTTGTTGGATATTCAGCCAAACAATGTACTGATCGAGGCTGCTACAATGTTCTGGGATGAGAAGAGGGCCGTCTTCCGTTTTGATGATATAGAAATGACTCCCCTTCTAGAGTAAATAGGAGGCTTTGTTGGGATTCCCTGGTACGGCCCTGGTCTGTTGGTACCGGAAAATTACACTTCTCGAGGTTATCTGAAAATGATGGGTTTCAGGAAAAATGATGAGTTAGTATGTCTAAAGAAATCCTACATACCATTCGAATTCCTTTACGAGTGTTATGGGCATAGCAAGTCCTACCGTCTTTATCATAATGAATTTGCTATCACCTCTCTGGGTTGGACTCATCACCGGGTTTTTTTGTTCATTGTCTATTTTTTTATGATACTGGTACTCCCAATACAAGGAGAAAGGATTCACACTCGCTCCACTTTTGATTTGCAAACTAATGGAAGGAATCGAGGGAGAGACTTACACTATTATCCCAATGATCGTAGCGGAGATATACCGAGCCTTCAACCGTTGCAAGAAAGGATATATGCATTTTGAGGGTTGCAATATGGTACTGCAAATACGACTATTGGAACATCTTCAAAGGGGACTATACCATCAAGAATTTCCGCGGCGACCATGGAATGACCACATAGCTTTTCACCATCCGAAAAGAATAACTTTTATCCCGGATAGGTTTGCACAACCAGGAAACGTTGTGGGCTGGGTGCACTTCTTTAGATGTTTGACTTACGACAAGGTCCATTGGATGTTTGAATGGTTCCCCACTAGCGAATTCATCATCAGGTAAAGAGATGTTCCTCATCTAGTGCTAATTGGATTAAGGGGTATCTATCTTTATGCTCCTATTAAGGTCATGAGGCAAGCTGGGAGAAAACAGGTCATACCACGAGTCTCCAAGATGGTTCATTACAAAACAGATTTCCAAGGGAATGTCATTCCATTCAAGTTCGAGGCACAGAACATGTGGTATCAAAAGATTATTGTGGAGAAAGATACCATCGATCCAGATAGGTATCATGACGGCCATGTGTACTTCTACCCATTATGGTTGGTCGATGACATAGCAGGAGAGGTCAAGACAGGGGTTGATTTGTGGAATAGGGTCATATACGACGCTGCTGAAGCAAAAGGTAAAATACAGGAGGTTGCGCAAAAGGGTCTTTGAATCTGAGTCCAGGCATTTGGAACAGCATAAAATGGACATGGAAGCAATCAATGAATGGAGGGGAATCACTACTAAATCAACAGAAAGGTTGGAGTATATGGAGCAGGGTCTGATGGAGCTTGAGGGAAAGATGAGGAAAAGGGTCTCGGATTGTTAGAATGCAGAAGTCAATGAAGGAGGACATCTAGTAAAGGCGTATCTGCTATTGGACATGCGCGACCTGGGGAATCTGATTGACGGGGCTAAGAAGGCCAAGCTTGGGGAAGGTCCCTCTGGGGCCAAGTAGATTAGGGCTGATGTTTTCTAGATTCATTTTAGAATTTGATTGTAATAAGGCAAATACCACTAGTGACTCTTTATAATTATTGTCGTTTTAGTAGAGATTTGGTCTATTTATCATATTAATGAAATGATGCAGTTATCAGCATTGAGTTTTCTCCAAAGCTATATGTCGCTAGGCCTACCTCGGGCACGATGAGGTCCCCAAATTAGGACGTGAATTATTTCATGACTTTGTGAAACATGTTTTAATATCGCAAACACTCTTTTAATATTCCTTACTAACTTGATTACCTTTTGGCTTTTTCTTTCTTTTGATTATTCCCATCCCCTAAGGTTGGTTTGTGCATACAGGCATCATCGGCATATCATACCAGATCTAGAGGTCCCCCACCTCCTCCTCCTCCAAGTGATCCTAAGAACAAAGGAAAGGTTAAGATGGATGATCTGAGTGGTATCAGGAAAGATAACGCTACACATGCAGAAAATGTTGAGACTTCAGATGGTCGGAGTACACCGGCACAGAACGACTTGGTTTTACGATTAGAGCAAAGGATACTGGAGTTACAAGGGGAACTTGAACAGGTTCGTAACTTCGAAAACCTTTCCCTTACCTTGAATGTTCTTGACATCAACCAACAAAATGCCCAAAACTCAAAACCTCCTCAAAACACACAAAACCAGCACCCACAAAATCCTCCCGCACCTCATCAATACGTCACGCCTCCCCAAATCCTAATCCTCCACCAGCACCAACTCCTCCACATCATCATCATCATCCGACCCAGTACTCACAAACTACCATATACCGCACTCCTCAGAATGTACCACAACCTACTCCTGACCTACAAAACTCAATCAATGACCACCATTACGCCCAAATTCCAGGAGTCCACCAAAGCAATCCTATATATGTGGAAACCTTACCCATACACCCCACACCCCACAACAGACCCTATACATACCTGAATCTGCCGAGAAGGACCTGCTCATCAAGAACATGGCAGATGAACTCAAGAAACTTACCGACAGGGTTCAAATGTATTGAATAGGGCAAAGGCGTTGAGGGTTTGAATTATGAAGATTTGTGTATTCAGCCGGACGTAGAACTGCCAGAGGGTTACAAAACCTCCCAAGTTCAAAATTTTTGACGGAACAGGTGATCTTAAGGTGCACTTGAGAATATATTGTGACAAGCTTATAGGTGTGGGCAGGGATGAAAGAATCCACATGAAGTTGTTCATGAGAAGCCTCACTGGATACGCCCTGTCTTGGTACATCAGTCATAACCAAAAGAAATGGGTTAATTGGGTAAGCATGGCATCATATTTCATGGATCGGTTCAGGTTTAACACAGAAAATGCACCAAAAGTTTTCTACATTCAAAATCTCAAGAAGAAGCCAACGGAAACTTTCTGCGAGTATGCTACTCGGTGGAGGTCTGAAGCTGCAAAAGTAAGGCCAGCGTTGGAAGCAGAACAGATGAATAAGTTCTTTGTCAGAGCTCAGGATCCGCAATACTATGAAAGATTGATGGTTATTGAGAACCATAAATTTTATAATATCATCAAGTTGGGAGAGAGAATAGAAGAAGGGATTAAAAGCGGAATGGTGACAAATTTTGAAGAACTCCAAGCCACAAATAAGGCCCTGCAGTCAGGAGGTATCTCCAAGAAGAAAGAAGTAGGTGCAGTAATGGTAGCCCAAGGTACGAAGTATCCTCTCACATACCAAACACCTCCACCCACATATCAGCATTCACCTCCCAAATACCGACAACCAGCCACCACTTACCATACCTGTAACACCTAACCCACATACTACCACTCACCACTAGCCTACCAAAACTACCAAAAACCTAGAACAAATTTTGACCGCAGACCACCCAAACAATACACCCCAATTGCTGAACCTATAGACCAACTGTACGAGAGACTGAATGTTGCCGGTTATATCACTCTCATTCCCGCTGTCGCCATGGAAAATTCCTCTCAATGGGTCAATCCAAATAAGACATGTGCCTATCACTCAGGCATGAACGGTCATACCATTGATGAGTGTCTTACTTTGAAGGATAATATTCATGCATTAATCGATACCAAAGTCATACAGGAAAAGGAGGCTGCACCCAATATCCGTGACAATCCTCTCCTATATCATAGGGGCGGAGGGGTAAACATGATAGAGACCGATGAAGAATGGGACTCAGAGGAGTCAATTGGACTCATTCGAGAAGGGGATAATCCTGAAACATCTCCAGTCACTCTCACACCTATCATGGTACAAACTCAGGCACCAATTGAAGTTGAGGTAGCTGCACCAACTCCATTTGAGTTTGAAGTAAATACACCCTTCACCGTGATGGTAGCACCTACACCGTCTTATAAGTCTAATGTTATACCATGGGATTATGTCGCAGAAGCAAGAAGGAAAGGAAAGGGGGAAATGGAATAAACTGGTGCAGTACAAGGTATGACCAGAACTGGTAGGGTTTACACGCCCAAGCACTTGGGAGGAACAAGTAAAGAAGTCATTTCTAGGCAGCCCATCATTGAAACCGGCCCGGATGATCTTTGGAGAAAGGTGCAGGCAAGGGAGTATTTTGTGGTTGATCATTTGAACAAAACCCCTGCTCAGATATCCATTCTATCACTACTGCAGAATTTTGAGGCACACAGGAACGCGTTGATGAAAGTGTTGAATGAGGCTTATGTACCCAACAACATTACCAGTTGACAAATGTCCAATATGATAGGACAAGTGTTGGAAAGCCGCAAGATCACTTTTCATGAAGACGAGCTACCACCAGAAGGACTAGGTCACAACAGGGCACTGCATATCACAGTGCAGTTTGAGGATAAGTTCATTGCCAGAGTCCTGATAGATGGGGGTTCGATTCTTAACATATGTCCACTAACTACTCTGAAAAGATTGGGTAAAGGCCTGCACGAGATACGAGCAGGAAGTATGAATGTGAAAGCATTTGATGGGTCTTAAAGGGCCATAATTGGGGAAACCAACCTCACCCTACAAATGGGCCCAACCTTGTTTGATGTTGAGTTTCAAGTGTTGGACATATCTACTACCTACAACCTATTATTGGGACGACGTTGGATATTTGCCGCTGGGGCCATAGCTTCTACTCTACATCAGGTCGTGAAGTTTGAGTGGAACCATCAGGAAGTGATCATCCATGGGGAAAGAAGTAATCCTACTGACACCAGTCAAACTGTTACGGGCATCGAGAATAGAAGGAAGTTGGGTGGAGAAATATACCATCGCATCGAGCGCATCAATGCAATTGAAAAGGACAAATGGTGGAGCGGTAAGATAGATGGCATATTGGCATGGACAAGGTATGAGCCTGGCAAAGGTCTCGGTAAGGAACTCCAGGGGATCACCAAACCAATACAGCTAAAGCGTCACCGCACAAATTTTGGGCTTAGGTATGAATACACCTGCCATGAGTATAACAATTGGTCGTCACCATGGCGTGGTCCTTATTACCCGCTAGAGCAACCAGTACCACATTTGAGCCAGGCATTTCACCAAGCTGACATGATGTGGGAGTCCGAAGAAGATGACGTTCTAGCCGGTATAAGGAATTTGTTTCTAGATGATGAAGACATGGATTGCAATGTGATAGTTGAGAAGGAGAAGGAGGAAGGCCTCATTATTCAGACCGTGGAGAAGGGAGTTGTTCTCAAGAACTGGACTGCTGCACCATCAAGGGCCATCGAGTTCCTGGGTAGCCTGGAAATTAACATCATTTAATTTAAAAGCAATTTTTATGAGCATTTAAAACAATTTAAGAATGTTTTGTTTTGAAATAATTGCTCGGGTCATCGAGCCATATCTGTTTGACGTTTTCAAGATTTATCTAAATGCATTGTTGTTTTTAGTATTTATTATTATTCTTTACATTTTTCTCTACATCATTATTATTATCTATCCCGATGAACTTACGACTGTGACATGTAATGAGACAACGCAACATAAGGATAATGATTCAGAGGATCTGGAAAAAGATATAATACCCGAGGAAATTGTCAGAGAAGTGGAAAACTTTGAAAAAAAGCCTATGTCCAATTTGGATGATACTTAAACAGTTAATCTAGGAGACTCTGAAACATTCAAGGGAACACGTGTAAGCATTCACCTGTCACCATTAGAGAAAGTAGAATACATTTATTTCCTGAAAAAATATGAGGATATCTTTGCATGGTCCTATGATAATATGACCAGTTTGAGCAAGTCCATAGTGGCTCATAAACTACCTACCAACCCAATGTATCCGCCAGTATAGCAGAAGCTCAGAAAGATCAAGACAGATATGAGTTTGAAAATAAAAGAAGTCACCAAGAAGATCAAAGCTAAGGTTCTCAGAGTGGTTGAATATCCAACTTGGTTGTCTAACATCGTGCCAGTTCCGAAGAAGGATGGGAAAGTCAGAGTATGCGTCCATTATCGGGACCTAAACAAAGCAAGTCCCAAAGATGATTTCCCGTTACCCAACATACACATACTGATCGACAATTGCGCCAAGCATGAACTCCAATCCTTTCTGGATTGCTTCGCGGGATATCATCATATCTGGATGGATGAAAGGGATGCCGAAAAGACAGTTTTTATCACACCATGGGGGGTGTACTGCTATAAAATGATGTCGTTTTAGTCTGAAGAATGCTGAGGCGACTTATATGAGGTCCATGACAACTATTTTCCACGACATCATACACAAGGAGATAGAGGTATATGTGGATGACATCATCATCAAATCCAAGAAAAGTACAGATCACATGGCAGACTTGAGGAAATTCTTTGATCAGCTTTGGAGGTACAATTTGAAATTGAATCCCACAAAATGTGCCTTCGGGGTCCCCGCAGGAAAATTATTAGGATTCATCGTCAGCCGCCGAGGAATTGAGCTAGACCCATCAAAGGTCAAGGCTATCCAGGATTTGCCACCTCCAAGGAACAAGAAAGATGTGATGAGCATCTTGGGACATCTTAATTACATTAGCCGCTTCATAGCACAATCAATCGTGATCTGTGAGCCGATATTCAAAATGCTAAAGAAGGATGTCGCAACCAATTACACTAAATATTGTCAGAACGCTTTTGACGGAATCAAAGAATATTTGTCCACACCGCCAGTCCTGGTCCCGCCAGAACCTGGTAGACCACTTCTACTCTATCTCTCCATATTAGATGGGGCTTTCGGTTGTGTTTTGGGACAACACGACGAGACGGGAAGGAAAGAATATGCCATATACTATCTGAGTAAGAAGTTCACACCCTACGAAGTATGGTATTCTTTGTTGGAACGCACCTGCTATGCTTTGACCTAGATAGCCCAGAAATTAAGGCATTACTTCTGCGCCTATACAACATATCTCATATCAAGGATGGATCCTCTGAATTACATCTTCCAGAAACCCATGCCTACAAGGAAGTTGGCAAAATGGCAGATATTGTCGAGTGAATTCGACATCGTCTATGTGGCTCAGAAGGCAGTTAAGGGACAAGCATTAGCGGTCATCTTGCGGAAAATCCTGTAGGACGAGAATACGAACCACTAAAAATGTATTTTCCTGATGAAGAAGTATCATTCGTAGGAGAAAGTATCGCCGAAGCCTACGACGGGTGGAAAATGTTTTCTGATGGAGCCGCAAACTTCAAAAGAGTGGGTATTGGAGCTGTTTTGGTGCAGAAACAGGTCCACATTATCCAGTATCCGCGAAACTCAGATTTCCATGCACCAATAATATGGCAGAATATGAGGCTTGCATATTGGGGGCTCAATTTGGCCGTTGACATGAATATCCAAGAATTACTAGTAATTGGTGATTAAGATCTTCTGGTACATAAGGTGCAGGGAGAATGGGCTACAAAGAATACCAAGATATTACCATATCTATATCATGTGCAAGAGATGATGATGAGGTTCACGAAGATAGAGTTTAGACATGTCCCGAGAATCCAGAATGAGTTCGCAGACGCATTGGCCACTTTGTCCTCCATGATACAGCATCCGGACAAGAATTTCATCGACCCCATTCTAGTAAGGATTCATAATTAGCCAGCTTACTGTGCTTATGTTAAAGAAGAAGCAGACGAGAACCCATGGTTTCATGATATTAAGGAGTACTTGGCAAACGGAAAGTACCCGGAGCATGCAAATCATACTCAAAAAGGCACGCTCCAAAGATTGTTCAACCATTTCTTCCAAAGTGGAGGAATTATGTACAGAAGGACTCCAGACATAGGATTATTACGGTGTGTTAATGCCAAGTAAGCTTCCAAACTGCACGAAGAGATACACTCTGGAACTTGCAGACCACACCTGAATGTTTTCATTTTAGCCAAGAAGATACTGAGGGCAGGTTATGTTTGGATGACTATGGAAATAGACTGCATCAGGTATGTCCAGAAATGTCATCAGTGCCAAATACACTCAGATATGATACGAGTGCCACCAAATGAACTCAATGCAATGGGTGCACCTTGGCCTTTTGCCTCTTGGGGAATGGACGTCATTGGACCAATCGAGCTCGCCACTTCAAAGGGGCACAGACTCATTTTAGTGGCCATAGACTACTTCACAAAATGGGTCGAAGTTGCATCCTACAAAGCTGTAACCAAGAAAGTCATCGCAGAGATCTTATTGTTTGCCGATTTGGGGTTCCAGAGTCCATCATCACCGACAACACCGCCAATCTCAATAGTGACCTAATGAAAGCTATGTGCGAGACATTCAAAATCAAGCACAAGAATTCCATAGCATACAGGCCTCAAATGAATGGAGCCGTGGAGACCGTAAACAAGAATATCAAGAAAATACTGAGGAAGATGGTAGACAACCATAAGCAATGGCACGAGAGGTTACCATTTGCCTTATTGGGATACCGGACCACAGTACACACATCAAACGGGGCAACTCCTTACCTATTGGTCTACGGTACTGAAGCCGTCATTCCCGCCGAGGTAGAAATTCCCTCCCTGAGAATTATATATGAAGCTAAAATCAGTGATGCAGAGTGGGTAAGAAGTCGCTATGAACAATTAGCTCTCATTGACGGGAAAAGAATGAATGCACTGTGCCATGGTCAACTTTATCATAACAGAATGTCCAGAGCTTTCAACAAAATGGTCAAACCTAGAAAATTCGCACTAGGGTAGTTGGTGCTGAAACGAATCTTTCCACATCAGGCTGAAGCCAAAGGAATTCTCACCCAACTGGCAAGGACCCTATATGGTTCACAGAGTACTAACAGGAGGAGCACTCATACTCGCAGAAATGGATGGAGAGATTTGGCCAAAGCTTATCAACTCAGATGCAGTCAAAAGATACTATGTTTAAAGTTGTTTACATTTATGCAATTGATGTAACTGAACTACGCTTGACCTGATTCTTATTTAAGAGGGGATACGTAGGCAACCCTGTGGGTTCAGTCACAATTCAATAAAATTCTCATTTTCCCCACAATTAGAAACTGGGGCAGAATTTTGAGGAGGACCCTCAAAATTCCGGGGCAAGCTCAGCCAACGGCACCATGTGCGGAATATCCAGAAAATTGTCTGAATAACTAGGGCAGAATTTTGAGGGTGGCACTCAAAATTCTATGGCAAGAAGGTCGCAATGTCTCTGATAATGTCACAGTTATTGATTCATCTAATTTATCCGATATTGCATACTTATGTATTTTAAATAACTACATTCATCATATGCACGCACATTTTCGAAAACTTTATTTTTATGAATCAGCCAAATACTACCTGTGGTAACTCAAGCAGGACTTCGATACATAGCAAAGCAAAGCAGTCAGGCGGAGGCACGAACTAACCTTCCCCATAAACTTATGATTGTCCATTGGATGCAGGAACAAGAAATATTCTCAAATTCAGACACACCTTGGAATCACTATCTTCATAACAACAAAGCTGCCAAAAGCAAACATATCTCCAGCTAAGAAATACTCTGCTATCACTCATTTCCTTTTCCTGCTTAAGGCCAAGCATTGCCTTTCCTTGCATAAGGCTAAGCTCTGCCTTTCCTATTGCACAAGACTAAGCATTGTCTCCATCTTGCATGAGGCTAAGCCATGCCTCCTTAATCGCATGAGACTAAGCATTGTCTCCTATTTTGCATGAGGCTAAGCCCTGCTTCCTCAACTACATAAGACTAAAGATTGTCTCCTATTGCATAAGAGTAAGCATTGTCTTCCAT
The DNA here is from genome assembly GCF_000715075.1 of Nicotiana tabacum. NCBI lineage: Eukaryota > Viridiplantae > Streptophyta > Magnoliopsida > Solanales > Solanaceae > Nicotiana > Nicotiana tabacum. Next base: position 49,970,851 of record NC_134091.1, read on the forward strand.
CTTGCATGAGGCTAAGCCCTGCCTCCTTAATTGCACAAGGCCAAGCTCTGTCTTTCCTATTACATGAGACTAAGCATTGTCTCCCATCTTGCATGAGGATAAGCCCTGCCTCCTCAATTGCACAAGGCCAAGCTCTGCCTTTCCTATTGCATGAGACTAAGCAGTGTCTCCATTTTGCATGAGGCTAAGCTCTGCCTCCTTAATTGCACAAGGCCAAGCTCTGCCTTTCATACTGCATGAGACTAAGCATTGTCTACATTTTGCATGAGGCTAAGCTCTACCTTTCCAATTGCATAAGACTATGCACCGTCTCCATCTTTGCATGAGGCTAATCTCTGCCTCCTTAATTGAATAAGGCTAAGAGTTGCCTTCCCTCATACGAGACTAGGCATTGTCTCCATTCTTGCACGAGACTAAGCATTGTCTCTCCTTCCCTAACTACAAATGCAAGGCTATTTGAAACCTTGCACTATTCTCTACCTCGGGGCTAAGCTCTGCCCCCGATCCTACACGAGACTAAGCTCTGTCTTGTTTCATGTCAAGCATCATGTCTTTGCATATCATGGGCTGAAGCATAGCCAAATTTTCCGAAGGCGTCATATTCTGAAGGCATTATCCTCATAACTGGAAGACACTATGCCATGGACTGAGGATCTCTCAATATTGCACATCATTATTCAAAGGCATCATAGTTCGGAGGTACCATCTTCTTAGCTCGAGAACATCATTTCATTGCCTGCGAATCGCTTATCACGCAATTCATAGCCCAGGACATCATGGTCTAAGGGAACCACCCCCATCGTCCAAAGATAGCTTTCATGGTCCAAAGGGAATTTTCATCATGTTTAACTTCTCGCAATAATCCATATATACTTACATGCAATGTGTTTTAAGTTTTGCAGGTAATCCAGGAAGTAACTGTTCTCCTAACGGGAGCAATCTTCACTGCGGTTTCTGTTCAACGTTCACATCCTGCAATTATTTCAAACGTAACCAACCACTGTCTGTTATCCATTTACATCTGATAACCATTCAAATACACATAACCATTCCCGGAATATCTTGTCTGTTCTTACAATAACTTCATCGGCTTATTCCACTGTTGGATCCAGAACTACACATGGCCTGATTCCTTTAAAACCAGGGATATGTAGGCAGCTTAGAAACCAGGGTCCGGCCTATATTTTTCAAAATTACCCCATTCGGTCAAAATCAATCATCATTTCTTTACCCGACAACTCTTTCATCATTCCCGGGTAAAGATGGGCAGCTGTTGATACCCAATTTTCCCTCATATTTTCCATATATATATATATATATATATATATATATATATATATATATATATATATATACACACACTTTTAATTTTAACTGACTATTTTTCAAAGTGGGTGTTGATACCCAATTTTTCCCTCATAAGTATCTTTCATAATTTTTAAAGGTTTTAAATCAATTTATTTCTGTATTTTATTATATAAATATCCAATAATTACCCTCAAAATTATTTTTATGATGATTTAATCATCTAAACTTATCATTTTACACCAATATGAGGTTTTAAATATTTTTAGGGCATTTCTTATAATTACATTTGCATTTTTAGGGCCAAATTGCACATTTTGCAATAATAACCCTTATGCATGTATAATTACATTATTTTTGCAGAAAATAACTTTTTATATTTTTATAATGTTAAATAATTGTTTTTAATAATTTTCATGCATAAATGATATTTTTGATATTTATTAATCACTTTTATAAATTATTTATTGTTAAAAATGCTGGTATTTAAATAATACCCTAATTATAACCTATTTTCGGACCTAAAACTACCCATTCCCAGCCCAATAACCATTGAGCCCAAACCAAATAACCCTCCGACCCGACCAATTAACCAACCCGACCCAGAACCCCCGACTAATCGTGGCCGTTGATCTCCGAGATCAACGGCCCATATTACCCCTTCCCTTTTTAATTAACCTAACACCCCTAACCCTAAATCACTCCTCACCGCCCGCCATCCTTGAATCCTCTCATCTCTCATCTCTAGAACCCTAGCCATCTCCCCCCAAATTTACCTCTTAATCCCACCAGACATGGGATTCTACGATCACTTCTTTCCATATTCAACTCCCCCTTGGTACTGGAACCTTCTATATACCTCTTGCCTAAGCATGGCAAGCGTATCGCATCAACTTCGAACCAAAGATGGTTCAGTTCATTGACCTATTTTAGTCTATGTTCATTCTTGTTCATTTATGGTATGAATCTCTATGTATTTCTGTGATTCCTACTCACCCTAAAATTAGGGTTTCAGAATCTTTTAAATCGAACTAAATCGGGTCCAATTCTTTGTTTTAAAATGTATTTCTGTCCATGTTCATCTTATTCTATGCAACATGTGATTTTCACTTCTTATTTATTTCTGCCGATTTTACATTTTCACTAAAATTAGGGTTTGAGATTTTTCTCTTTTCCTTACTGATTTGATTTCATGTGATAATTCTTTCCTTTCGCGTGTTTGATTGATGATTTTCCTTGTTTGGATGTTAATTTCTACTACTATATAAACCCCTTCCCATTCCCCTTTTTGGGACAGACTTGAATCGTGAATGTTTACTATCGTTAATGCTTTACTAAAAAAATTGAAGTTATCGCTCTTTGTTGTCTAAATACTCTTATTCTATATTCTGGTTCCTGGCCGGCTGAAAGCCAAAGCCAGAAATTTTGGGTTCTTGCTACTGTGAACTTTGCTCTTTCTTGTTTTTTTGCTTAACTACTCTCTAAATTGTTGAACAGCCTCCTCTGATGCAAGCACTACTCGGAGTCCATTCTCGAGGCTCTTGTGAACTCTGAAGCATCGAGGATTTTGGGTTTTTGCTACTACACTCTGCACTCTTTTAATTCTGCTATTGGTTAGTGTTTAAACCTTCATAATGTTAAGTTTCTTTCCTTCTTTCTGTACATGTATCTGAACTTTGGTCCAAATATGATGGTGTTCATCTTTGATATCATTATGTGTTAATTGATGCCTGAGAATAGTCTATTGTTCATGTCATGCTTCACCATAATCTGCACCATGTGATCTCTTATCTCCTAGGATTATTTCTATACCCATGTAGCATCTCAATGAATCTTGTGTATATTGGAGTGTTTTAAGACCAGTTCAAACTCATTTCATGTTGTCCTGGATTTCCAACTCTATTTTCTAAAACTCTTGTGATAACATGTTTCCTAGTATGTCTTGGTGTATCTACAGTTCTCTCTTCTCTGTGGTTATCAACATGTGTATCCCTCTATTGTGTTCAAGTGTTGATTATTGTGGCATTAGGTTAGACTGAGTTTAATTTAGACCCTTAGATGTCCACCAGTGCAACCTATGTATGCTTGCAAACCTGTCTCTTCTCCTAATTCCTATGATGTTTGCTTATGTGATACTTTGCTATGTGCACCTTGCTAAACCTACTGGCTAGCTTGACTATTTGTGTTGTATGGTCAGTTCAGTGATTTCTATCTACCCTCCTTACTTTTTACTTTGACATTCAAATTCCTATTCCTAGTCGGCTGGAAGCCAAGGCTATCTAGGCTCTGTTGTTTGGCCTCCCTAGTGTGAGCACTGCTCGGGGTCCAATTGAGGCCCTTGTGAATTCTAACACACTAGGGTTAGGCTCTAGTCATTCCTCAACTTCTAAAAAATCTATCCCTAATACCCTACCTCCCTATCATGTATTATGTTCATTCCAAGTGATGCAATAGTTGGTGTTGTGGCTCACTAAAGGGGTCTGAACTTCCCTATGGACATGTGATCGTGTGGTATGCTTGGCCAGAAATGTTGAAGGCCCAGCAAGGTTGGATATTTAGTTGTTTATTTGGGCCTGCTATAGGCCTGTCTATTTCCACGCAATATTACTATTTTACTTATTAATCTGGGCCTGTAATAATGTCGTGTATAAACAATCGGGGTGTTAATGAAAAGGGAATGGGTAGAATTCTATATCTATATGCCATGGATAGATAACATGCCTATAGGACTTGACAATGTGTTTGCTACATGTGTTGTTCGATTACATGAGCCCTATAGAAATTATGATATTAGGAGAAGCACACACATACCTTACTTGTTTACTATTCAGACGCTATGTCTACTGTTATGTGGTTATAGATAGCATATCCATATGAAGTGAGCACTTTGCATAACTGCTCAGTTATTCACTAGAAAGCATGCCTATAGGATCTAAATATGTATAAAATCAGCTCAAACTGCCAACCTTTAGATAGCATGCCTATAAGAGCTAAATATATGAGAATCAGTCCCAATCACCAGTCTCTAGAAATCATGCCTATAGGATCTCACTACTCGCTCTTCAAACATTGTCATCCACGTGATTATTAGGAGGCATAAGTAATTTTGAGCATTTCCAATAGGTTTATTGTCCCTATTGTGTAAATCACTTAGAGATCATGTCTATAGGTTTATTAACTTATAACATGTAGTCTCAATAATCAGTGTGTAATACCAAAAACTCCTAAACAGTATAGTCTCTTAAAAATCATGTCTATAGGTTTCACGACCCTCTCTATAATCTGTAAATCAGTTAACATGGGATAGCAACACCACATATACGATATTGAATTTAGCATCACCTAGAATCCATGCATATAGGACTCTAAGTCTCAAATTCTGAAACTATGTATTACTTAAACTGCCTGCGTACATTTGTTTGTTTGTGTGTGGAGGCTAACTTGAGCCCTTAATATCCTTTACATGAAGTCCAACTTGTTTTTGTATGTCGCCTAGTTTTATCATTTTTGAGCAGCCTAAGTAAAGTCTAGAACTTCCCAAATAGAGGTCCAAAGCCTCATGGACCGTAGGCATGGGACGGGTAGTGCACGCATAGGGTATGACTTAGAATTGACTAGTACGCTTTAGGTAAACAACTTAAATATAGTAATCGGGCAGCAGGAGAAGATAGTCTATGCCCGCTGAATAATATGAGTAACACCCTATCCTGAGGGAGTTACGAAATATTATTTATGTTGCACGGGGTGATCCTTTAGGCTAAAAAACATAGGACCCCCCCCCCCACCACCTTTGTTTAAATTCAATCATTTTATTTGTCCAAATTGCTCCCCTTCTCTTAGACTAATTCATATAATTCGAGTTCGGTCGGGAAGTTCGGCCGGGACTCATCGTTGTGGACACCTTCTCCTCAAGGTAATTTGAGCCCTTACCCGATCTTTGGTGACACAACTGGTTAATCCAGAGTTATTTGCAAAATAGGTGCCCTAACGCACCTTAATCCGTTAGGTGGCAACTCTCTCTTTTAACACTCTAACTTTCAAGAGGAGTTGTCACGACGTCGAAGCCCGACTTTCACAAGAAAACGGGGCGCGATAGGCCTCATGGCGGAATTCGAGCGAGATGAGTATTTGGGTATTGCATGATAGATTGCATATTGGTTATGTTCTTTCAGGTTTATTGTGGCATTATGTAATTTGCCTCTCTGTGGCTATTGATTTTGAGTAGGGTAGCTCGAGGTATATAATATGGAACAACGTTTGGATGGGGTCACGCATTGTAGCAGAGTTATGTTAAGGTATGAACCTTGTGTTAGAATCGGGTGATGGTTCTATGGTGTGTGATGGATTTTCAGAATTTTGTTGTAGCGGTACTTTCTAGTCTTGTGGGGCAGTTCTTTCATTTGAGTCATTTTCCATGACTGAGTACATTTGAATTGTTGCGTATTAGCGCACGGATGGCATGGTTAGTGGCTCTGAGTTATATTGGTGTGGCATGTATGTGTGATAGTTGTGTTTAATAATATATGGCCATTGGACCTAAAATGGGTACTATCGGGGTTGATTACGGTATATTTTGGAGGATAATATTGAAAGTCAGCTTAGAGAGTGATTGTGGTTCAGGTGGGGGCGAGAGAGCTCCATGACTCGTTGATCTGATAAGGGGTCATGAGATTTCTGTGTGTTTCTTTCATTATTAGCAGTGTACGAAGGTTTTGGGATGAGGTTTTGTTCGATATGGATTCAATACTAGTTATTGTGACCAAGAATAGTGCTACGAGCATGCGAGTTGTGTAAAATATTAGGAGATTATATCCGTGGTTATAGTTATGGCTTAATGCCTCTTGTTCGGACTTATACAGTATGTAACGGTGAGATTCGGGTCTTATAAGAAATTCTTTATGTTGAGAATTTAATTCCAAGGTCTTCGGCTAAGGTTAAATTAATGATTTTCAGTTGTATTGTATTGTCAGGCCTATATGGAATAGGGTGACGTGGGATCACCCCCGGGTACGTGCGTGGTAAGATGGAATAGTTATTTGATGGCTTGGAAACAACTCTTGGCACATTCGAGGACGAACGTGTGTTTAAGTGAGGGGAGAATGTAACGACTCGGCCGGTCGTTTTGAGTATTTCAGCCCCGTTTCCCCATTTACTGCTCAATTTGTACTTTACAATTGTTATATGACTTGCTGGGGTATTTGGTTCGGGTCCGGTGAGGTTTTGGAATGAATTGGAAAAATTAGTTCCATGGTTTAAAGCTTAAGTTAAAATAGTGACCGGATGTCGAATTATGGGTAAATGACCTCAGATTTGAATTCTTATGATCCCAATAGCTCCGTATGGTGATTTTGAACTTAGGAGTGTGTCAGGAAAAAGTTTTTGGAAGTCCGAAGTGGAATCAGGCTTGAAATAGCGAAAGTTGAATTTTTGGGAAGTTTGACTGGGGGTTGACTTTTTGATATCGAGGTCAGAATCCGATTCTGGAAATTGGAATAGCTTCGTTATGTCATTTATGATTTGTGTGCAAAATTTGAAGTCATTCCGGATTGATTTGATGTGTTTCGGCACAAGATATAGAACTTGAAAGTTCAAAGTTCATAGATTTTGATTTGAGATGTGATTCGTCGTTTCGATGTTTGTTATGTGTGATTTGAGGCCTCGAGTAGGACCGTGTTATGTTATGGAACTTGTTGGTATATTGGGACGAGGTCCCGAGTGACTCGGGTGAGTTTCGGACGAGGTTCGGAGCATTTTGGAAGTTTTGGCTAAGGCTAAAATTTTTCTGTTGCTGGTGTCTTTGCACCTGCTTAAATGGGCTCGCAGGTGCGATGGTCGCAGAAGCGACAAAGCAGCCGCAGAAGAGAGGGAGTGTTGGATAGGGAGGCATAGCAGAAGTGGACCTTCAGGCGTTGAAGCACGTCCGCAAATGCGGTTTACGCACCGCAGAAGCGACCTTCGCAGGTGCGAGCTTGTCCGCAGAAGTGGATGTCGCAAATGTGACTATTCCATCGCATATGCGGAAGTCGCTGGGCAGAAGCCTTAAATACGGGGCTTCGCTATTTTTAGCCATTTTTGGATTTTGGAGCTCGGTTTGGACAATTTTGGAGAGGAAATTTTCCACACAACTTGGGGTAAGTATTCTTGACTCCCTTGTAATTATAGTCCATAAACTAATCTTCGTTTTCGGCGTTAGATTATTGATTTTTCAAGAGAAATCGGAGGAATTTTCTACAATTTCATAAAATAAATTTCCAAGATTTGAATATCGATTCGGAGTCGGATTTGGGTGAAATTAGTATGGTTGAACTTGTAATTGGATGGGTTGTCTGATTTTGTGAGTTTCGTCGGATTCCGAGATGTGGGTCCCACATGCGATATTTAGAGTGTAATTTCTAATTTTGTGGAAAAATATTAGCATTTTGATATGGAATTAATTCTTACAATTGTGTGGATTGGATCCAATTTATTGTGAATAGATTCGAGTTGTTCAGAAGTTGATACGCGCATAATAGAATTTCTGGAGCATTGTTTTGCTTGCTCAACATTGGATTCGGTTTGTTCGAGGTAAGTAACTCTTCTAATCTTGGAGCTGAGGGTATGGACCCTGAATATACGTATTATATGAATTGTTTGGAGGTGACGCACATGCTAGAAGATGGGCGTGTGGGCGTGCACCATAGAAATTGTGACGTAATTGGTTCCGTGAAATTCTGTAGTCAAATAATGTTGGCATCTTCTATGTAGCTTTATGTGTTAAAGAAATTGAGCTAAGAATTTTATTAAACATCACGCTGAGGCTATGTGCCAGTATTATTGAGACCCATAGAGGTCATATTGTTGTTGAATAATTTGTTTAAAATGAAATTTCATACTCATTTCATTGCATATCATATCTCAGTCTCTATTGTTCCTTATTGATGCATCATATCATTATTTTCAGGCTAGTATCATGACATTGACCGTGAGAGAGATACTGGAGAGATTAATGACTGAGTGAGGACGAGTGCCTGAATATGAGTGACATTATGGGATCGGGTTGCACGCCGCAGTGGTTATACTGATTTATGATAGCGTTTGGGCTTATGGAGCCCCACCGGAGTCTGCACACACCCCCAGTGAGCGCGGTTGATATTATTGAGTGATGGATCTTCCCTAGACATGGATCTTGTCTGAAGCATTATATACCTGGAGATGGATCTTCTCCACGAGCTGGATTGGCCCTACTCAGTACTGACTGACTGATGATCAGTTGATGTGTATATTCCGGGATGGATCTTCCCTGGGCCGGATTGGCCATATACAGTACCGAGTGATTGAGCATGATGAGTGGAATGTGTGAGAAAGTGAGATTGAGAACTCTGAGAGTGTGAGTACATGAGTTCATCTCTGAGATACATTGTATTGACATGCACACATGACATACATGCATAGAGATGTGTTTTCCGCATGCTGTACGGTATCACGTCATTCATGAGTTCTCACACATGTTGACATATGGGCATAGTTATGCATTTGTTTTACACTGGCTATCTGGAAAGAAAATGAAACACCTTAATTATTGTTGAAAGGATTTTGGAGAAATTACTATTTTCAAACTTACTCATATTTTTGGCCATTTCGGTAAACAATTTGGGTTTTCACTGATATACTTGAAAGGCAGAACTATTTTCAAAAATCATGATTTTGTTGAGCATTTTATCTCTGGGGTACTTCTTGTAATACTGCTTTATGTTGTAATGAATTGTTATTGGCTATTGGAGTTGGACACTGACCTTCGTACAAACTCGTTACTACTTTCAACCTAAGGTTAGGTTTGTTACTTATTGAGTACATGGGGTCGGTTGTACTCATACTGCACTTCTGCACCTTGCGTGCAGATGTTGGCTGCTGATGTTGCTGTGTTCATTGGGAGCTATATCTGAAGATCTACTTGCGTTCCGGTTGTAGCTGCCTCTTGTTCATGGTAACATTAGATTTATAAAAATCTGTTTATGTATATTTTGAACTGATGATGAATTTATTTTATACCAGTTTTTTTGTAAATTCTATTCTTAGAAACTCATGATTTGTACTACCAATTCTTGGGGAAATGTATTAGTTTCATATCTTTTTATTTTAGTTAATTGCCTTATTAATTTCATTGGAATTGGTTAGTTGTTAGTTGTCTTACCTAGCGGGTTGGGTTAGGTGCCATCACGACTAGTTGGATTTTGGGTCGTGACATACGCATAGTCGAAATCTAATTTCGGGAAGTTCGGAGTTGATTCAGAAGGAGAATTCTCAATTCGGAAGCTATAAGTTAGAAGAGTTGACTAAGGTTTAACTTTTGAGTAAACGACCAAAAAATCAGGATTTGAGGGTTCCAATAGGTTTGTTTGATGATTTCGGACTTGGGCGTATGTTCGGGTTGAGTATCGGGTGGTCCGGGAGTATTTCGGCACTTATCATGGAAAGTTAGCATTTTAAAGGTTTTGGAATTTCCTAAGTTTGGTTTGAGCCTTAGAATAGGTTTGTATCGTGATTTAAGACTTGTGTTTAATTATTGGCACCATTCCAGAAGGTTTAAGTATGAATCAGACGTGTTCGTCGAAGTTGGAATATTTGAAAGTTAAAAGAAGGATTTTGATCGTCGATTCGTAGTTTGGATGTTGTTTGTTGTGATTTGAGGCCTCGATCAGGTTTGTTTCATGTCTTGGAACTATTTTGTGTGATTGGACGGGTTCCCGGGGGGCTCGGGTGGTTTCGGGGTGGTTTGGGCCAAGTTTAGATGATTTGTTGTTGCTGGTGTGCTTCATGATTGCGAAAATAGGAGGAGATTTTCATCATCTATCATGAGGTAAGTAATTCCCACTTATTGTAAGTTAATTACATGGATTCTATAAGGATTTAAATATGAAAATTGTTAAAAATTGTTAAACTTTTAAAGAAACTTAGAATTTGATATTTTTCAATTTTGATCATGAAATTGGACATTGAATTAGGAATAAATTACATATTTGAGTTCATGGTGTTATGGGTAATGATTATCTTTAAGAATGTTCAGAATCGGGGCACGTGTGCCAGAGGGTTGACTTAGTTAACTTTTCGAACTGAGTTGGGAATTTTTATAAATTAACTAATTATGAGTGTTGGAGTATATTATTATTGGTTTGCATATTTTTGACTAGTTTGGATCGTTTGGCTTTGAATTGAGGAGTTATAAAGGAATTGGAGCCGGTTATTGGATATTCGGAGTGAGGTAAGTCTCCTGTCAAACCTTGTGAGGCGGAAACTACCCCTTGGTGATGTAATTGTTATGTGCTACTGGTTGTGGGTGCTACGTACGCACGAGGTAACGAGATTTCATACATAGCTAAATCATGTTTATGTCCTGGTAGACTTAGCAGTTTATCATGTAATATTTGAATTATTTGAACTCATTTATGCCAGCTTAATTAAGTGAATTTATAATTGAAATTGATTTGAAATATATTAGGCCGAGCTTTATCACCTTGAGTTTCTTGGCGAGATAATTGATAAACGGTAAAAGTCATGTTTACTTTATACTCCTGCACCTATGTTGTAAGCACGTGACTCATAATTTGATAAGTTCCTTCCTTTCTTATGGATCGGGCCGAACACCTCGGTAGTATATTGAGATGCATCTTCGGTTCACGCCGGTCGACCCTCAGCACTTTACACACCACTCTGGATCAGGTCGTACGATCTCGGCATAATCATGCATCATATTGCTAGCAGTCTGGATATTTATGAGATTTCCCTTCTACTGAGGCCTGGCATTTTATATGGTATTCCTTATAAGTTTGAGATTGGCACTTGATATTTCTGATATGTTGAGATAGAATACAAGGTTTAAGAGATTTATATCGTTAAAAGAAATTTTGAGAATTATGTTAGTTACAGTTTTTGTCTCACTACTACTATCGTGCTTCCTATCTGTTATGATTTATCATACTGATTTCTGGACCACTAGTAAGTGTCGATGTCGATCCCTCATCACTATTTCTCTGGGGTTAGGCTAGATACTTACTGGGCACACGTTGATTTATGTACTCATGCTATACTTCTGCACTAAATGTGCAGGATCTGACAGGTTCATTTGGTAGTTATTTGGACCGAGGAGACTTTATGGTGAGTTACAGTTTAGGCTATGTATCGCAGTCCACAGAGTCTCCATCGTATTATTTACTTTATCTTGTCTAATTTAAATTTATTATTATTATGGTACTCCTTAGTAAATTCTCATGCATTTCTCACACCGAGTTTTGGGATACCCTAGTGGTTGTTTATGGTTCAATTTGATATTGTCATATTTTATTTTATATCATACTAATGTTCTAAGTATTCCTGATTTTTAAATGCACGGAATTCTTACCTAATAAAACTTAGGATTTCAAAAATAATTAGTTGGTAAATCATTGTTGGCTTGCCTAACGGCGACGTTGGGCACCATCATGACCTATAGTGTATTTTTGGGTCCTGACAATGATGAAGAGATTGGGGTGATAATAAATTCAAATGTTGAAACCACAGTTCAGTACGAAGCTGAATCATAAGAAGGTATAGGTGCTGGACAAGGTCCTTCCTCCTAGGGCAACCCGACAGCGGGAACTGACTAAAAAGGAACTGATCCTCAAACGTCGAAGGTACCTGTCCATGAACTTGTTCCTCAGCAACAAAACCAAGAAGGAACATCCAAAGAAATTGGCACTCCTATTTCAACATCCACAAAATTAGATTTGAATGAACTTGGTTCTTGATCAGAAAATTGTAGGACATCATGCCACATTTCAGGCAAATCCAAAGGAGTCTTACTTAAAGACAGTAAAAAAGATCACGAGATACTTAAAAGGCACAACTGATCTTTGACTATGGTATCCAAAAGGTAGTAATTTTTATTTAGTTGGATGTGCGGACACTGATTATACAGGCTTTCTTGTGGACAGAAAAAGTACTTCACTTATGGCACATTTTCTTGGCTCATGTCTTGTATTTTGGGCTACCAAAAAGCAAAATTATATGGCCTTATCTATTGCTAAAGCTAAGTATGTGGTTGTTGCCGCATATTGTTCTCCATTATTGTGGATTAAGCAATATTTAATGGACTTTGGAATTGATGTAGGTTGTATCCCTATCTTTTGTGAAAATACAAGTGCAATCAGTATGTCCAAGAACTCGGTCCATCATAAAATAACTAAGCACATAGATGTTAGGTATCATTTTCTAAGGGATAATTTTGAGAATTGTTTGATAAGCAAATTGTTGACATATTCACAAAAGCATTGAGTAGGGATCACTTTGAACAAGTTATAAATAGAGATAATTAAGATCACCTAAAAGAAACCGATTCTAACTCAAATTGGTTAGATAATTTTTAATTTTGTAAATAATAAGATTAGATATTGCTCAGTATAATACTTTTATTAGTATATTCTTGTTCCATGTACTAAAATATCTCATTGATATCTAATGATATTACCCTTACTTTCTTGAAAAATTCAGTCTTACACAAGAGAACTTTCAATGAAGAATCTCGTTCATCGAGCGTATAAGGTATGTATTCTACATTCCTCATAAGCTGAAATAACTGCGTATGAATCATGATCTGAAAAAGGTGAGTCCCACTTTATTCCAAACTCTTTTTAGGCCAGTCAGTTATAATGAACTAGTTTCACCAAAAGACCCACGCGTCATAATTGTCGAAATTTTTGGGGAAGAGTCCAATGTCTCTTATCTTCAAACTTACACTCCCAAGGTGAAAAGAATTCTAAACTCCAAAATATGTTGTTATACACTCAACCTCGTCCTTTTTAAAATTAATTCGACTTTATCCTCTTCTTCTCTCCAAACCTTTGAAAGATCAAAACACCAAAACCCTAAATCTCTCTCAAATTGTTTCAACCTTCTAAACGGATCAGATGGAAAACACAACTGAAAATCCCAAGAATTCTGAGAATGCTTCTTCACCATCCAGAAACCTTCACCACACAATCAAATACTTTAACTCCCAAGGCAAAATCAGGTGAAAATGATGACACGTAAAACAATAGCAAGCAGAAAATAAGCCAAGAAGTTGAATGCTAGTTAAGTAGAACAACCACAAATTCTTTATGACTCTTTCCAGTCTGCGAGTGAGGGAGAAGAAACAGTTTTATCTGAAACTGAACATGTAATATTTGGGTTCAAATATTTTACTGGTGATTTAGAAATTGAAGAAAATCTTGAAAATTGATATGTGTTGGTTGATTGTATTACTAGTGTAGAAACTGTGGATGTTGATACTGAAAATATTGGTGGTAAAAATAAAAAATAAAAATAAAACGATAGTGAGGGTATTGAAGCAGATATGAGCGGAAGAGAAGAAGAACGAGTGACTATCTACTTCACCCACTCATATTGGGTTGGATGAAGAAACAGGGACAATGGTTGTGTGCAGTGAGGAGAGTGCTAATAAGGAAGGAATTATTGGAAATGAGACTCGGGAATGAGGTAGTGGATCTGGTTACACTACTGTTGATAAAGGGTTAGTTAGGCTGAGGAAATGGTTTCAAAAACGTGTTCCTTCTAGGAAAGAACCCTCTCATGACTTGCTGTAGAAAGTGTTTAATAGCTACAACACCAAAAAAAATGTCATAGTGTTAAAACCCCAGGAAAATGCATGGGTGGCACTAAGTGAAAGGTTGCTCCTTCTATCCCTATAGCAACTCCTCCCACAATATAAACTACAAGGAGCCAAAAGAAGCATAGTGAGGCCAATATAAAATGGTCTTAGCTGACAGTGCCAAGAAAGTCACTTCGAAAGGAAAGAAAAAGGTTGGTCAGCCAAGTGGAGTAGTCTAGATTGAGGAGATGAACCTGGTTATTGAAGATGAAGATAAAGATGTGAAAGTACCCACATATAGTGACAAAAAGAGAAAGACTTCTCAAAATAATTCTCAAGAAATATAGGCTGAGGCTGAGGGCTCATCTATGTCTAAAAGAATCAGGTCTACCATAAGGAGCAAGAAAGCTCAAATCATGGAAAACGAAAAAGTGAAGGATGTTAAGATTGAGAGGCTGCAAAAAAGGCTTGTTGAAGTAGAAGCTGAGAGGGATTCTCTCAAGGCAGAGTTAGAAAAAGAGAATGACAAGAATGATGAATGTTTTTAAGATATCCTGAAACTGCTTCAATCCAAAAACCAAGAGCATGATCCTTCGCAATCCTAAAACCTTCCTAGCCCAGTTTGTAACCAGTGATCCGAATGGGATTTCTTTATTTTTCGCTCATGGTTATATGTTTTTATTTCTTCTAATGCTTTGTGGTAGGATCTTATCAATCAATAATTGCTTTTTCTCTAATTGTTGCTAATATTTCTGAGATGGTTAATATCCTTAGATTGAAAAAGAGAAAGTTGAATCCATGATTGCATTTGAAATAGCCCCAGTGGCCATGAGTAATATATATTAAAATCTAGTTACTTGACTTAACTATGTTACTTTTCGATGATACCAAAAAGGGGGAAGATAAGGCGTGCTTTTGCATTGAACTGTGATGTTTATAACCTAATGAACCTGGTCCTTGATAATTTGTGACTTTAAAATGGAAAGTGTTCTGACATTGTGCTTGATGTTGAGTTAAGTTGAAACATATTCCATCATTTTCAAAAGCATAGAATTTGTCATCATCAAAAAGGGAGAAATTATTGACCTAAGCGGTATAGGTTTCGATGATTGACAAAGGAACACATGCATGAACCAGGTCCATGGACACTGTACATAGGTTACGGTCAGAACCAAGACAATGGCATACATGTATAAGGGAGAAGTATAAGTAGTTATTTTTTATAATCCCAGGATGAAAAGATTGCATATTTGATAATGAACAGGACTCCTTACTTGAAAAGAACTCTATTCAAGATTAGGAAAGAGATAGAAGTTAAAGATAACTAGAACTCTTCCACCAAGGAAGAGTAAAGCATCAGGTCTCTAGTTAATCCTTATTTTACTAACTCAATAAATGTCAGTTTGTTCTCTTTCATTGGTGACGCACACATACTGAAGTTTTCACGACCTCAATCTCCCACCGTAGGATGTCGTGATGGCACCTAGTCTCTAAGACTAGATAAGCCAAACATACAAGAAGAAAAAACTGAAATAATAGAACTTAAAATTTAAACCAACCAGCTATCATAAAAGGACTCCACAATACGGCTGATAATAACTCCAAAAATTTGGTAAGACTGAGTCATAAGCTCTACATGAGTATACTGAAACATCGCAAATACATCACTATCTATATAAAGAATATGCAATAGAAAACAAGGATAGAGTGTGACTCGGAGGACTGCGAACATCTGCAATATACCTTGAATTCTCCAATTTGGAAGCTCTATTCACTCGTGCCTAACTTGGTATGAGATACCTGGATCTGCACAAAAAGAAGTACAGAAGCATAGTATGAGTACACCACAACGGTACCCAGTAAGTATATGTCACGACCCAAAATCCAACTAGTCGTGATGGTACCTAACCAAACCGGTTAG
The DNA here is from genome assembly GCF_000715075.1 of Nicotiana tabacum. Lineage (NCBI taxonomy): Eukaryota > Viridiplantae > Streptophyta > Magnoliopsida > Solanales > Solanaceae > Nicotiana > Nicotiana tabacum. The sequence goes on from NC_134091.1 coordinate 49,986,678, forward strand.
GTAAGCCAATTAACAACTAACCCATTTAATGACATTTATAAAGAAAAGAAATGAAAATACAACTGCTTTTATATAAGAATTTCCCCAAGGACTGGTAGGACAAATTATGAGCTTCTAAGATTTAGAATTTACAAAGCTAGTATGAAATAAAGTACATCATCTGTTTGAATCATACATGAACATATAAAAATTCTAAAGCTACCAAGATCAAGAGGCAGCTATGACCGGAACACATGTACATCTTCAAAACCAACTCCTATCGTGCACAGCAACATCATCATCCAACATATGCATGCAAGGTACAGAAGTGTAGTGTGAGTACAACCGACCCCATGTACTCAATAAGTAACAAACCTAACCTTAGGTTGAAAGTAGTGACGAGCTGGAACAAAGGTCGGAGTCCAACACCAATAGCCAACAACAGTTCATAACAACATAATAAGAGTGATAAAAAAAGTAACTTGGAGATATAGTGCTCAGCTCGTTCACAGTTCTAGAAAATAGGCATGCCTTTCAAGTATGTCAGTGAAACCCCAAATATTTTACCGAAATCACCAAAATATGAGAACGTTTGTAAAACTGTGATTTTTTTCCCCAAAACTTTCAACATGTAAATATTTCATTTTTAAATGGCATGAGGAAAGTACATCTCTATGCCTACATGTCAATGTGTATGTGGTCATAAGTGACACAATGTCGTACAACATGAGGAAATGCATCTCAATGCCAAGTGTGCTTGTCGAATGCAATGCAACTCAGTGATAAAACCATATGCATACTCTCAGAGTATCAATTTAGTTAGTCCTCACCGTCACTCGGTCCTCCCAATCACTAGGCATTTGCAATGTAAGCTAATAACTCAACAATAGAAATAACCTCAGTGGGTCCAAACATGATAAGCATATAGCCTAGACATGGTTTCTAACATGGATCACAAATCAATTACTCTAGCACGTAGAGATTTCATAGATACAAATAGATTAGGTAACTACACAGTACCACAAAAATAACCGAGTCACAATTCACATGGTGCACGCCCACACGCTTGTCCCCTAGCATGTGCGTCACCTCAACACCAAACACATAACACGTATAATCAGGGTTCATACCCTCAGCTCTAAGTTTAGAAGTGTTACTTACCTCAAACAAGCCAAATCCAATACCGAGCAAGCCAAGCGATTATCTAAAAATGCCATACCACGCGTACCGACCTCCGAACGGCTCGAAACTAGTCAAAAGAAACTCAAATACATCAATTAACTCCAAAGAAAACAAACCCAATCTATAAAGATCGAATCTTTAATCAAAAGTCCAAAATCAAACAAAAATTCCAACCCGGGCCCGCGCCTCATAACTCGACAAAACTTATAAATTCCGACAACCCATTAAATTACGAGTCCAACCATACTATTTTCACCCAAATCCGACTCGGTATCGATGTTCAAAACTCAAAAACTCACTCTATGAGACTTTAGACTAAACCCCAAATTGCTTTTTAAAATTCATAATCCAATTATCAAAAACGAAGATAGAATCACGAAGTATAATCAAAACCGAGTATGAAACACTTTCCCCAATCCTTGTGAGGATTTTCCTCCAAAATCGCTTCACTCCGAGCCCCAAATCTCAAAATATGATCAAAGAACCAAAAAACTCGATTTATAGCCTCTGTCCAGCAATTCTGCATATGCGGTCAAATTATCGCATCTGCTACCTCCGCTTCTGCTTAAAAATCTCGCTTCTGCGAATCCCTATGAAGACCAGCCCTCCAGTATCTACGGATTATTCCCTCTTAAGCGCATATGCAGGTGCGCCAACCAACTCACGCTTCTACGTCACACGCCGCTTCTGCGGCTAGACTTACGCTTCTGCAGATGCGCCCTTAATTTTGCTTCTACGATCTTCCTCGCCCAGGTCTCACCTCGCTTATAAGACCCCTTTATCGCTTCTGTGACCATCGCACATGCGCGAACCAGCCGTAGGTGCGATCATACCAGATCCATATCTTCTTCAGCAATGCAACATGAAACGAAATGATCTGAAACTCACCCGAGCCCCCCGGGACCCCTTCCGAATATACCAACAACTACTAAAACATAGTGCGGACCTAATTGAGTCCTCAAAGCACGCATAACAACATTGAAATGATGAATCGCACCCCAATTTGAAATCAAATGAACTTTCAACATTCAACTTCCAAAACGCGTGCCGAAACTTATCAAATCAACTCGGAATGAACCCAAATTTTGCTCACAAGTCCCAAATAACATAACGAAGCTATTTCAATTCCTGGAACATCACTCCGAACCCGATTTTATCAAAGTCAACTCCCGGTCAAACTTATGAACTTTTTAAACCTTGAAATTTTAAACTTTCGCTAATTAGTGTTGAATCCTTCTAGAAATATCCAAATGCAAATCCGGGCATACGCCCAAGTGAAAAATCACCATCCGGACCTAATGGAACCCTCAAAACTTCATTCCAGGGTCAAATTAAATAAAGTCAAACTTGGTCAACTCTTCCAACTTAAAGCTTAAATCATGGAATTCATTCTTCCAAATCGATTCTAATTAACCTGAAAACCAAAATCGACGATTCACATAAGTCATAATACATCATACAGAGCTACTCATGCCCTCAAACTATCGAGCAAAGTGCAAATGCTCAAAATGACCGGTTGGGTCGTTACAACCTCCCCCACTTAAACATGTGTTCGTCCTCGAAAATGCTGAGAGTCGTTCCAATGTCATCAAACCGCCGTGTAACCTTACCATGCATATACCCGGGGGTGATCTGATGTCACCTGATTCCATATAGGCCTGACAACACAACATAACTGAAGAATATTACTTCAACCTTAGCCCGTAAACCACAGAATAAGATTTTCAACATCTCGAATTTCCTATAAGATCTGAATCTCGCATCTACACATTGTATAAGTATGAACAAGCTGTATCAAGCCATAACCATAACCCAAGATGTAATCTCATGATATACCGCATAACGCGAGTACTTGTAGCAATAACTTCTGACCACAATAACTGCTCAAAACAAACCCGGTACCGGTAATAAACCTCATATTAAACAAAACCTCACTCTAAAACATTCGCACGCTATTGATAATGAAATAACACGCAAAAACTCATAACCACTCATCGGACCAACAAGCCATAGAGCCCTCTCTCATCCAGCAGGAACTGTAGTCTAAATTCTAAGCCGAAATCCGATATTATTCCTTTATACATACTACAACCATATTCGATAGTACCCAATCTATGTCCAATGACCTCGTCTCGTCAAACACAACAATTTTATTGACATGCAACACCAATACAACCTAGAGCCACAAATCGTGCAATCCGTACACCAATACACAATAACTTAATGCACCCAAAAATGAAAAATGACTTAAACGAGAAAATCGTCACGCAAACTAAACAAGTACCACCACAACTGCAATGCTATGAGCCCATCATACATAGTAGGACCAAGACACATAAATCAATCACAAAGGATCATATCTCAATATAACCTAGTTGCAATGCGTGACCCTATCCAAACACGGGTCCATATGAAATTCCTTAAGCCAGCATGCTCAAAATCAACAACTACACGCAATTCGACATCAAATACCTGAAGTGTATGACCATAACCACGAAGAAGAAAATAGCACAATATACCACAGTCCGGAGAGAACATAGCCAAGGCACAATCGACCATTCGACACCCCAATAACCATCTCCCTCAAATACCTCTACAAGACCCAAACAGAACCGCACCATGTGTGCTTATAACCAACAATTCAAAACCCATTGTGGCATAGAAGGGTAACTCATAGAACATATCAGAACACGAATACGCTCAAATCTAACCGAATGGCACATCCCTCAACAATAGCAGTACTGAGTCAACCAATCCATCCCAGTGTAGAATATACATCCTTATTGGGCCTACCAATGGACCCCAAATCAACTCTGGTCACCCAAAAATAGATAAATAATCCTCTGAAAGTCCACAATGACCTAACCATAACATATACTATCATCTGACTAGCTTTGGCCACATCTTCACAGTCCACAACCACGAAACAATCTGTTTCTGAGAACTCCTGATCTCCAAATCCATAAAACACACGAATCACCATGTTTGATCCCAACTCCACCGCCCGAATGTCTAACACATCTCTTATACACGATCATCCCATGAGGAATACTTCTATAATTCTTCTATGCCACATAGCAAAATATGAATATCAGCAGTCGATCATCCAGGCGAGTACCGCAATACCAATGAAGCATCTGTAAGTCAACACTCAGTGCACCCTCTGAAATATACACTCTCCTCCGGCAATACCAAGTAGTAATATCATTAACCTAGTCATCTGGAACCGACCATGTTGTCTAAGAATTCATGCCCTTTCTTTCAAAACTAAACGGTGACCTTGCACACACAATTCATAATCCCACACAACATACCGCATCTATCATGAATATGGAAAAAATGAGAATCTCATAATTAACTCGATGTCACAAGCAAACTACATGATCAATTAGCCAGGAACCTTCCATTTGATCTCATCCAGCAAATAATCATAACACGTAACATACTCCTCACGCCAGTAGAAAATATACACCTCGAACCGTGGTAGAAACCATTGAGAACATTTTGAAATCCAATTGCACATAACCCAGCTATCCGAACTGAATTCCTCTAACTCAACCAAGCCACGCAAATCACCAAAACCCAAGAGCATTGCCACAAAACATCTGAAGAGGCTCACCACATCATAAGTACCTAAATAACCGATCATATCCATTACCGTGTTGATCCAAGCTACTACCAAGCTATCCCATTTCTTTGAGTTCCTTCTGAATTGACCTCAAGCTGACACTTGTCCTTGTTACAATACCGCTATCCTCACCCAAAGCTCACCACAAGAGATCCTAGCATAAAACCACACCGCCATATACCCCATAAGATGATGTATTCCATCTTAAGCACCCCAAACGTACAACAACCAAGATACCCACTCTGAAGAGACCTTCTGTGAATCTGAAGTCGTTTCATCCACCTTTTTAATACCAAAATTTAAAATCTATAATGATATGGAAATACCGCGAGTATCAACACCATCCAATGCAAATCTCAGATTTTAGCCAGATACAAATCTGCAAAATTCTCAATTGCTACATGCAAATCTTGAATCTATTAGAACTTTATTGAGAGTCAATCACCCTACTCAAATCTCAACTGCACTGACCAAACGGGCCGAACGACATATGCCCCATTAGCACAGCATCTCCCACAGAAGTGGCCCCGCCTTAGCGCAACCAAGCAAATTTCTACACCATGCACACTACATCCGTCACGAATAACAACTCAAATCATTCCATGATTTCCATATACCCATAAAGTGTAGTATAGCCCGTATCCAAAAATTTCCTTGCTAAAGTCATCCCCAAATCCAGCCTCTACAAGTCATATCTAATTCACCAGTATGCCTTAAATCGAAACGAGTACCACACATAACCACACAATCAAATCGTCGATAGTAGACTCCCTCACTTGGCTCAAAGTCATAGATCAAAACACTCGATAACTCGCAATACCCATACTCTATTACTACCATAATACCGCGGGGAGATTCGACTAAATCCTTAATAAGCTCATGTAATACAAACCATCTAATACTTCAAATCATCTGCAAATCTCATGTTCATCCTCATGATGATTAGGTCAACTATTATAACTGATCCAAACTCAAATCGCACAAATATAACCCACTAGTAGGAAAGAAAGCCTCCATACAACATCATAAAGTCACACATCCGTAGATTACCTCGTAGGTTATAACCCACATGCTTAGCCTCAAATTGACATCTTGATATCCCTTTCGCAACCACGATTACTACGACATCACTTAATCTTCCTGAGTCTGAACTCACAACAAGACATGAAAATCTACTTCGTTCCACAATTAAACAACATGAAAAAATCTTTCAACACACTCATAACTCGAGACTATACATCACATCAAGACAACAATCTAGCACCCAATAGTCCTTTTTACATCTCAAGAAAACTATTCTCGTCACATTCAACCATATGAACACATCTCATAGTCACATGATACACATCATATAGCCATCCAACCACTCATCGAGTCACAAATTTCATTCATAGGGACACTACCAGACATATAAGTCCAAAACTCACGTGCTCACATAGCCAAAATCCCTGTGTTCAAGCTACGGTAAAAACCCGGCCTCAAGTCCTCCAGACTGGCCCATCATCAACATATAGAAATCACATCTCGCACATCATCCATGGAATCACAAGTCGTCGATGCACAACTAATACTGAGAGCTCACATCAGTAGCGGACCCAGGATTTTGTGCAAGTGGGTTCAATCTTAGTCGTAAAATAGTACTTGTCAAGTGAGTTCAAATAAAATATTTATACAAAATTTACGCAGCTTTAATCCTAATTTATACATATACACAATATTATTTTTTGATAAAGCGGGTTCAACTCCCGCTTTCCACCACGTGCGTCCACCACTGGCTCACATCCGCATACGAATGCGTGGAGGGAATTCAAATAGTTATGTCTCAAGTTGAATCAATTCCTCACGATAAGGAAAGAAAGATGGGAAGTGTATCCTAAATGCCCTGTAGACTCTCGAAGATAGGTATGGACGTCATCATACCGATCCGCAAGACTCTACTAGACACTTGCTTATGACTTGTAGAAACTATAAACCTAGATCTCTGATACCACATTTCACAACCCAAAATCCGCCTAGTCGTGATGGCACCTAACCCAACCCGCCAGGTAAGACAATTAACAACTATCCAATTTAATGAGATTCATAAAGAAAAGAAATGATAATACAACTGCTTTTATATAAGAATTTCCCCAAGGACTGGTAGTACAAATCATGAACTTCTATGATTTAGAATTTACAAAGATGGTATGAAATAAAGTACATCATCTATTTGAAATATACATGAACAAATAAAAATTCTAAAGCTACCAAGAACAAGAGGTAGATATAACCGGAACGCAGGTACATCTTCAAATCCAGCTCCCGTCGAACACAGCAACATCAATATCCAACATCTGCACACAAGGTGCAGAAGTGTAGTATGAGTACAACCGACCCCATGTACGCAATAAGTAACAAACCTAACCTTAGGTTGAAAGTAGTGACGAGCTGGAATAATGTTCGGAGTCTAACACCAATAGCCAACAACAGTTCATAACAACATAATAAAAATGATAAAAGAAGTAACTTATAGATATAGCGCTCAACTCGTTCATAGTTCTGGAAAATAGGCATGTTTTTCAAGTATATCAGTGAAAACTCAAATCCTTTACCGAAATCACCAAAATATGAGAACGTTTGTAAAACTGTGGTTTTTTTTTCAAAACTTTCAATAGGTAAATGTTTTCATTTTCAAATGGCATGTGAAAAGTACATCTATATGCCTACATGTCAATGTGTATGTGAAGTCATGAATGACGCAATGTCATACAACATGAGGAAATGCATCTCAATGCATGTATGCCAAGTGTGCATGTCAAATGCAGTGCAACTCAGTGATAAAACCATATGCATACTCTCAGAGTATCAATTCACTTTGTCCTCCCAGTCACTCAGTCCTCACAGTCACTCGGTCCTCCCAATCACTCGGCACTTGCACTCAGTAGGTACCTACATTCACTGGGGGTGTATAAACTCCGGGGGTGGGGGCTCCTTCAACCCAAGTGTTGTAACAAGCCAATCATGGCATTTATCAAAACAATATGCTATGTCATGCATCCCATCCCATCATAAATCAATGATACCTGCTGCGGCGTGCAGCTCGATCCCATCAATATCCCCACCATCAAGCCCTCGTCCTCACTCAGTCATCAGTCTCTCCAGTCTCTCGGGCTCACAATGTCATGAAAATAAGCCCAAAATGATGATGTGATGTATCAATAAATGGTAACAAAAACTAAGATATGATATGCAAATGAATGCGTATGACTGAGTATGTACTTGCAATGTAAGCTAATAACTCAACAGCAGAAATGACCTTAGTGGGTCCCAACAGGATAAGCATATAGCCTAGACATGGTTTCTAACATGGATCAAAACTCAATTACTCTAGCACGTAGAGATTTCATAGATACAAATAGATTAGGTAACTACATAGCACCACAGAAATAACGGAGTCACAATTCACACGGTGCACGCCCACACGCCTGTCACCTAGCATGTGCGTAACCTCAACACCAAACACACAACACGTATAATCTAGGTTCATACCCTCAGCTCCAAGTTTAGAATTGTTACTTACCTCAAATAAGATAAATCCAATACCGAGCAAGCTAAACAATGCTCGAAAAATACTATCCCGCGCGTACCGACCTCCGAACAACTCAAAACTAGCCAAAAGCAACTCAAATACATCAATTAACGCCAAACGAAACAAACCCAATCGATAAAGATCTAATCTTTAATCAAACCCCCAAAATAACCCAAAAGTCCAACCCGGGTCTGCGCCTCAAAACTCGACGAAACTTGTAAAATCAGACAACCATTAAATTACGAGTCCAACCATACTAGTTTCACCCATATCCGACTCTGAATCGATGTTCGAAACACAAAAACTCACTTTATTAGACTTTAGGCTAAACCCCTAATTTCTCTTTACAATTCATACTCTAATTATCAAAAAACGAAGATAGAATCACGAAATATAATCAAAACCGAGTATGAAACACTTATCCCAATCCTTGTGATAACATTTGCCTCCAAAATCGCTTCACTCCGAGCGCCAAATCTTAAAATATGATAAAAGAACAAAAATCGTCGAAGACAAGCCCTTCCGCACCTGCGGAGTTTTCCCGCTCCTGTGCACACCCAGGTACGCCAACCAACTCATGCTTCTGCGCCACACGCCAATTTTGCGGCTAGACTTACACTTTTGCGGACTCGCAGATGCGCGCTTAATTCCGCTTCTACTATCTTCCTCGCCCAGGTCTCACCTCGCTTCTGCGACCCTTTTATCGCTTCTTCGACCATCATACCTATGCAAACCAGTCGCATGTGCAATCATACCAGATCCAGTTCCTCTTCAGCAATGCAACATGAAATGAAATGATCTGAACCTCGTCTGAAACTCACCCAGGCCACCAGGGACCCCGTCCGAATATACCAACAAGTCTTATAACATAACGCGGACCTACTCGTGGCCTCAAATCACGCATTAAAAATATCGAAATGACGAATCGCGCCTCAATTCGGACTAAAATAAACTTTGACCTTTCAACTTTCAAAACTCGCGCCGAAACATATCAAATCAACCCGTAATGAACCTAAATTTTGCACACAAGTCCCAAATAACATAATGAAGCTATTTCAATTCCCGGAACCGCACTCCGAACCCGATTTCATTAAAATCAACTCCCGGTCAAACTTATGAACTTTCCAAACATGTAAATTTCCAACTTTCGCTAATTAGCACTGAATCCTTCTAGAAATATTCAAATAAAAATTCGGGCATACGCACAAGTTTATAATCACCATCCGGACCTAACGGAGCCCTCAAAACTTTATTCCGTGGTCAAATTCACAAAAGTCAAACTTGGTCAACTCTTCCAACTTAAAGCTTAAATTATGAAATTCATTTTTTCAAATCGATTCTGATTAATATGAAAATCAAAACCGACGATTACTACAAGTTATAATACATCATACGGAGCTACTCATGCCCTCAAACTACCGAGTGACGTAGAAATGCTCAAAAAGACCGGTCATGTCGTTTCAATATCAAGCCTAACATCGATAGAATAGTGACGAGGTCAGGTCAAGTCCCCTACTAGGATAAGAAAAACAAACTGAACAAGTATAATACAGTCTAAGAATGTAAACGAGGAAAATGAGGCAATAAGGAAATGCAACAAGATAGACTACAACAGAATTTAAAGCAATAAATGTAACAAGGAAGGATCACATAATAAGAACATCAAGGAAAACAAAGCAAATAAATACAATTGAGGTAAATGACAGATAACAACAAGAATCACACTGAGGTACCGCATCGTAATCTCATTTCACAATCACAATCATAATATTTTCTTATATCACCGCGGGTGCCTTATATTTTGTTTTAAAAATTATTTTTCCGAAATAGCTACCCACATTTTAACCCATCTTATCACACCGCGTGGCTTCAAGTAGTTCCCATACTAGCAACACACATATCAATCCCACCTTATCTCACGGCATGCGTATCAACTCCTATCCTTATACCACTGCATGCGTATCAATATCACAACATGTCACAACTCGCACCTCAAGTGCCCAAATTCCATAACTCTCCAAAAGAATTAACAACATAAATGTTTCCACCACAAATAGTTCATGGCTCAACCACAATGTGTACAAGAGTCTCAACAATAGCAACTAAAAGTGAATAGCTCAACAAGAATGGTATTTCAAAAAATTTATGACTTTGCCACAAGGTGATCACGACTTTTACAACTTCAACGCTAAAACTCAACAATAAGATATTCCAATAAATAACAACTTCAAGTAAGGTAACTCAACAACTAAATAATTAGCAAGGCAATAAGGAAACAGTAACTTTAACAAAGCATGTAAGGGCAAATGACAAGTAAGAGACTTGACAAGTATTTACAATGTCAAATAAAGTATGTAAGGAGAGATTAAGGATGATGGATATAACATGTTATGCCAATTTGATTAAGGGCATGAAAAAAATCTACAGAGCTTAAACCGGTCAATTACCTTATATAGCAAGTGTACCCACTCGTCACCTTGAGTACACGGCCTTCATGTACCACAAATGACACAAAACAACTCCAATCCTAAGGGGTAATTCCCCCACAAAAAGTTAGGCAAGATACTTACCTCAAACAAGCTAACTCAATCAACTAGTAAGCCTTTTCTCTGAATATCCGACTCTGAACGGCTAGAATCTAGCCAAAATAACTTTATACCATAAATACAAACCATAAAAAGCTATTCTGGATAATAAAGTTACAATCTTTAAAAAAATTAAAAAGTCAACTCAAAAAGTCAACATGAGGCTCGCATCTCGGAATCCGACCAAACTTACGAAATCCGAACACCCATTCAATAACGAAGTCCCACCATACTAAAATCATTCAATTCCGACCTCAAATCGACCTTCAAACCCTCAAAATATAGCTTATGAAGTTTTCACAAATTTTTCCAACTCAAAACACTAATTAAATGATAAAAAACAATGATAGATTCATATATAATAGTCAAATATGAGTTAAAATCACTTACCCCGATCAACTCTTTGAAAATCTCTCTCAAAATCACCTAAAATCAAGGTCTCTAACTCAAAAAATGAAAAATGGGTACAGACCCTCGATCTTCCCCTTTTCTGCCCAGTGGTTCCGCTTCTGCAGACCAATATCTGCATCTGCGGCTCCGCACCTTCAAAAATTCTATTGGAGGTGCGGCTTTGACTTATGCTAGGGCCAAGCACTTCTGCGAAAGGTCACTACTTCTGCGAAGGAAGAACTGCACCTGCGGTCATATCCCACTTGGCCAAAAATTGCTTCTGCAACTCACAAGCCGCATCTACGGTACTGCACATGCGGCCCAAAATGAACAGGTGCGATTGCACTAGACCTTCAGTTGGGCAGATTTCCTACCAAGTCTCAAATGGTTTCGGATTCAATCCGAATCACAACCGGGCCAATCACATCCGGGCCCCCGAGACCCAGTCCAAGCATACCATCAAATTCTAAAACACATAATGAACCTACTCGGGGCCTAAAATCACATCAAACAATCTACGAATCGAAACTCAATTCAAACCTATTCAAACCATGAACATCGAACTTCCAAAACTAACGTTGATTCATACCAAACCAACTCTGATTGACCTCAAATTTTGCACACATGTCATAAATAACACAACGAACCTATTCTGACTCCTAAAATTGGAATCTAACTCTGATATCAATAAAGTCAACTCTCGATCAAAATTCTCAACATTCCAAACCTTCAACGTTCTAACTTTCGCCAATTCAAGCCAAAATGACCTCCGAACCTCCAAATCAATATCCGATTTTAGAATATGACCCGTATATTAATTAAGTCATCTCTCGCTCAAAATTCTCAACCTTCCAAACCTTCAATTTTCTAACTTTCGCCAATTCAAGCTAAAACGACCTACGGACCTCCAAATCAATATCCGAATACGTTCCTAAGTCCAAAATCACCATACGAAGCTATCAGAATCGTCAAAGCTCCATTCTGGAGTCGTCCACATAAAAGTCAAACTCCGGTCAACTCTTTCAACTTAAGCTTCCATTTTTGGGACTAAGTGTCCTAATTCACTCTCAAACTCACGTGAAACCAAACCAATCATCCTGACAAGTCACATAACCACAATAACATAGAGGAGGAAATAAATAGGGGAATGAGGCTAAAATACTCAAAATGACCGGTCGGGTCATTACAGAAGTTAAGCAAGAATTGAGAGCAAAATAACAAGGTATTTTGTGAGCAATTCCTGTGAATTTCAAGAGTGTAAACCTGAAGCTACATGAACCAGATTGAAGAACCAATTACATGTATTTGTCTTTAATTTTGGTTTAATTGTAGGAGGAGGTTTTGAGTTGTACCTTTAGGCTTTTCTTTAGAAAAAACTGTATTAGGTACTTGAGTTGTATCATTCAAGTTAGAGTTAAGTTGAAGATATCGCAACAGCATGTGGCGTGTTGCTACAAGGGTTAGAGCTAATCCTTAGGTTTGCAAGATTTTGCAAATATTATAGTTTGGCTCAGAGTTGTAATTAAGTGTTAGGGAAAATCCTACTAGAAAGTAGGTCGTGGTTTTTCACCTTTTGAGCCGAGTGTTTTCGATGTAAAATACTTGTGTTCTTTACTTTTTGCATTACTTACTCCGCAGTTGTAATTTAAGGAACGCATAAAAAAAACTAGGTTCTTCTATAATCTAATGCATGGGAAAATTAGACACCATACAAATCACCCATCTCGTGTGGTATTGAAGTATAAAACATCACTTAGTAAATTCATTTCCATCATATTAAACTATACATTGTTCATCTCAAAATCTGTAAATTGCACAATCTTAGCCTATTTAGGAAGCGGAGTTCGGTATGGTAGGATAAAGTCAATGGTCATGGTTAAATAATTAGGCTTAATAATAATAATTAATAACAATGATGGGAGATGGGAGATGTTTCACATATTCATGCGAAGTACTTTTTTTTTTAAACCCGCACAATCAATGAGTTGAGTTAGTTCCTCATTAACTAACGGAAACTCGACCCTTTTAATTTAAAACTTTGTATTTTAAAAGAATATAGCAAACTTTACAAAATTAAACACGGTGTTTGTCACCTTCTTGAAAAGTACATTTCACGTATGATTATTGAATTTTAATTATAATAGTAAAATCACAAGATTATTTTTTGACACATTAAAAAATCTGAATTATTTGTAAATTAGTCAAAATATACTAATGACAGGCTTATGACACATCACTCATTACGTCAGTGCTTTCCTATTCTGTAAATGTTACATCAAACAATTAAAACAAATTTACCATGTAAGATTTTTGATTACCCATATTTTAAACAATAAAAAAAAAAAAACTAATTAGAAGTTGGAGTTATGTGTACGAACACAATAGTCCGGAGTAGTACAAAGGTGCTATTATAGGTTTGTCACTATACTTTATAATTTAACGTGGCTACTCGACTAGGCCGCATTGATGAAAAAAGAAAAACTTCCCCCATCGCATCGTGGCTACTAGTCTCTTTTAAACAATGCAATGATTGAGGAAGAACATGTCAAAGCACGACTCCAATATGATTCAACTTATATACTCTCTCCGTTCCAATTTATGTGAACCTGTTTGATTGGACATAGAGTTTAAGAAAAAATAAAGACTTTTGAAATTTGTGGTCCTAAACAAATCAAAAAGGGGCCCAGAGTATTTGTGTGGTTATAAAAGTTTCTTATTAAGGGTAGAATTGTAAGTTTAAACTAAATTATTTCTAAATTTAGAAATGAGTCATTCTTTTTGGAACAGACCAAAAAGGAAATAGGTTCACATAAATTGGAACGGAGGGAGTATCATATTGCAAAAGATTTGTAATCTATCAGTGTAATTAACATGCGGTAACAAGTTATTCTGTCTTAATTTTCATATTATTAATTTTACTAATTATAATTATCTTTTAAAGGAGTCGATAATTTAAAATTTTCATTACAATTATTATTGTATAAAACAATAAACTCATTCGAATATGTGTGTGATGTATTTTTGATAAGCATTGATCCATCAATATTTAATTCTTTTGATTTTTAGAATTAATTTTTTATATTTAATAAAAATATTATTAAATTAAGTGATAGAATTCTAATTAACACGACATCTAAGATATATATTAATTAACTATATATAACTTTATGTTCACCCAACTAATAATATCATATATTTATTAATATGATACATGTATTAATATGAATAAATTTATGTTTTCTTCGGTCCCTAATCACGTGTTGCTAAATTTTTCTTTGCGCCATTAACGTATACACAGTGTAAAAAAGTACTTATCATCCATTAAACAGCCTATTTCTTTTTATTATTGCTTGGAATAGTTTATGTGATGTAAAAGATAAAACAAATAATATATCAAATAGGCTCGGATATATATAGCAAGCAAGAAGAAAGAAAAATAGAAAAATAGAGGTGCGTCTTTCTGGTGGACGAAAAATACTTGTGATATTTATGTATATGCTAATAAAAAGAATATATGATAAGTGCATTTTGCATTCAATTTCAAATAAGTATCACTTATCAAAAAAAAAATAATGTAATTTAAAAGAAACAATGAATATTTTTCCTTCAAGACTCTGGCCAAATCAAGGAAATAGAAAGGAGACAAGGTAGAAGATTACACTATATGTTAACCCTTAACACAATGGATAATTGATGTAATCCAATATGCTTATCCAAAATGACAGACACGAGACAGCGCACCAAACTATCAAAAGCAAACATTTGGTCAGGGAGGACTTGTAGTTGTAGCTATACCTTACAAGAAAACAAACATGTAACTTGTCGGTAGGACATGCTCCTAAATCCCCCACGTATAAATTATTGGCCAACTCTAAACTCTCACAACAGTATTTCTAATCTTGTAAAATAGGCTAATCCACATTTCCCCAGTCATGCAAGCCAAGGCCCTCTCCCACCCCCTTTCATGCAGTCCGTGGCGGCCGCGCCACCACCTTGTCCGCCGTTTACCTCTTCCCTCCGCCGTGGCCTTACACCGCCAAATGATTACCCACTCAATGCCAGCAGAAAAGTTAGAAGTGTTCAAGTCATTAGAGCCTTGGGTGACCCAAAGCGTTCTCCCTTTCCTCAAGCCCGTTGAAAATTCCTGGCAGCCCAATGATCTCCTTCCGAACCCATCTCAGCCGTCGGATGAATTCGTCGACGAAATTCGGGCCCTGAGGCAACGGACTTGTGAACTTTCAGACGATTACCTTGTAGTGCTAGTGGGAGATATGATAACGGAAGAAGCTTTGCCAACTTATCTGACCTGGATTAATACTCTTGATGGGGTTCGTGATGACACTGCATCCAGTTCATCTCCTTGGGCTATGTGGAGTCGGGGCTGGACTGCTGAGGAGAATAGGCATGGAGATCTGCTACGGACATATTTATACCTTTCTGGTCGTGTTGACATGAAGATGATCGAAAGAACTGTGCATCATTTGATTGGATCCGGGATGGTAAGTGTTCTTATTTCACTACGTACAAAGAGTATAAGATATGTGCATTAATGCGGCTAAACAATTTATGGGTTTAGATAGCTAATTAAAAACGGTAAGTAATTACCTCTAATACTCGATTAAATTATACTCTTAAAAAGACATGCATTTTGGTGTATATGGTACTTAAATACTCTAACAAAAGGGGTGGTGATTTTATATATGACTAGCGCGATGGGCGTGTAACTGTAAGATGCATATAAAATAAAATATATGCCCTTAAAAATAAAATTTTAATATCGAAGCTCTTGAATATGACAAATATTGAGTGTATTTAGTAATCCATATATTCCAGTTTATGTCAAACCTATTTCCTTTTTGGTCCGTTCTTAAAAGAAGGACCCCTTTTTAAATTTGGTAACAATTTAGTTTAAATTTATAATTCTACCCTTAATGAGAAGTTTTTATAATCACACAAATACTTTGGGTCCTTTTTTGACTGGTTTATGACCATAAATTTTAAAAATCTTTAATTTTTCTTTAAATTTTATAAATTTTATGTTCAGTGAAACATGTTCAGGGAATATAAAAAGTAGAGGCTAAGCATAAAACAAATGTCCTTATATGGTACACCACACAAAAGGAGAAAAGGAAAAGGTCCCCACTGACTCTTATTCATAAAGGGAAAGGACCCCCACTGGCACTTCTTCATTCAGCCTTGGCCGCATTGACAAACTCATGAACCACATCACCTTTACCATTCTTCCAAGGACTTCTTATGACTGAATGATCAGTGTATTTAAAAATAGCAGGATTTTCATGTCCGGTGTCCCATTCCCTATCCGCGAACGTGTTGACACCAAAATGAAAGAACATAATGAGTTCTCTTTGCTGCCATTTTAGTTGAGCGTAACTTGGTAATGGAAGAATTGGCAATGGAGGTGGTGTTATTTTAACTTCTTGCCTAGGAAATAGCAATTGCAATAAGGTGAAAATTGAGATGATTAGACATGACAAAGAACTATAAGGCTTAGCCATGAAACGTTTGCAATGTTGATAAATATGGTCATCTAATAATTCAGTTGTGAATAAGATAAATATGGAGAAGCTAGAGAATGAATAAGTGCCAAAGTTGGGACCTTTTCCTTTTCTCTTTTGTGTGGTGTACCATATAAGGAGATTCTCTTTCTGGGAAAAATAATTTATGTATTGTAAGATTTGTGTAAACTTGAAAAATAATTTTACCTATATGATGAATTTAGAAATGAATAAAATTAGATGATCTTTCTACTTAGTTAATTCAAATCCTGAGAAAAAAGGTAAATTCAAATACCTAATTATCTTTTTTAGTCACTAATAGAAATAATTTATTTATTGAGGATTTAAATTATTAATACTAGCTCATAGGAATAAAATAAATATTTAATTATAACTATATATAATTCCACAAAAATTCTTTTGTCAAATGATAAAAAGTCAGAACTTTTGCACTCTATGTTTGTCATAGAGTTAAATGACTCTTGTCCATCACTTTTCTCTCTCTCTTTCTCTTGTTATTATTAAATATTTTCGTAATTTTTTGTCTAATTAAGTTTTAAAATCTATATTAATATTTATATCTAAGTAAATTATTGATCGAAGAATAAATTAATAGCCAATGGACCAATCTCACATAGAATACTCATAGCATTTATAGGTTAATTACTGATTTGTTTACGTCATAATTTTCACCTAAAATTTAGCATGATTGTACAATTTCTTTTGAGCTAAAAAACGTTCAATAGTATAAAATTCATATATAAGGTAAAACATATAAATATTTGGTGTTATTTAATTATACTTTAATTTTAAAGTTCAGATAAAATAAGACTTTAATAATTTGAAGTCCTAAATATAAGGAGCTCTTGCTTAATTCAAATAAGAAAAGGTATAATAAGTAATAGATATTATTTAATTTTAAATTCCTAAATATTAGCTTGAAGAATAATTAAATGACTATTTTTTCTAGTGTGATATCTATTTTTAAACGGTAAAAAGCGAACGACATTTCGCTAAGGGCCTTCGTACTTTTAATATAGTATAGATTATGCAATAAAATTTCTTGGTAATAATTTTAGTTTCTTTTTTAACACGAGTTTTTAATTTAGGTATTTTTGCAAATTAAATTACGGTAATTAAATTTTTATCTAAATTAATTATTACTTTTTTCAAAAAATAATTACTCTTCCCTTAAACCTAATTCCGTGGAAAATTATAAGAATGGAAATAAACGAATTTAACAACCAAGCTTCTAAAAAATACTTTTCATTTAAATTTTAAAAACAACAAATAAATCATATTGAAGGGAAATAAAGAGGCAAAATTGGTCTTTCTGATAAAACTTTTCATGTTTTCTTTAATGAAAAACTTTTATAATCACATAAATATTTTGACATATTTAAGATCACAAGTTTCAAATTCTTAATTCAACTTCACCTCTCAAGGTTTTTATCGAATAAGTTTGCTAAAGAATGAAAATACTTTAATTTGGAAATGAACTTCAGCTAAAAGGGGATATTGCGTTGTAGATCAAGTTTTGATGTTCCTGGTAACTATATTCTCACGAAGGAGTGTTCATTAGTGATTGCATGCAAATTTACTCCTCAAAAGAGTTTAAAGTTTATGTACTAACAGTGCAATTTACACAATTATCACTTGTAA
The DNA here is from genome assembly GCF_000715075.1 of Nicotiana tabacum. Lineage (NCBI taxonomy): Eukaryota > Viridiplantae > Streptophyta > Magnoliopsida > Solanales > Solanaceae > Nicotiana > Nicotiana tabacum. Next base: position 50,005,188 of record NC_134091.1, read on the forward strand.
AGTTATTATATGTAAATTTCTATGATAAATTTCTCAGTATTTGTTAACCTGAGAAAAATAATAATTAACATGTTAAATAGGATAAATTATATCCATCGTGTAAAAAAGAATTTGCATTATCTATATATGTAGCTAGCTTAAATCCTTTATCAAGTGAAGTTAAATCCTTGACTTTATATATAGGATGTAGGAACAGAGAACAACCCCTACTTAGGCTTTGTGTACACATCATTCCAAGAAAGAGCCACATTCGTGTCACATGGCAATACTGCTCGTCTAGCCAAGGGTGCCGACCCAATATTAGCACGCATATGTGGAACAATAGCAGCGGACGAAAAGCGACACGAAAACGCCTACGTCAAGATGGTTGAGAAATTGCTGGAATTGGACCCAAATGACTCCATGCTAGCCATTGCTAATATGATGAGAAGGAGGATTACGATGCCTGCCCACCTAATGTACGATGGGTGTGATCCAGATCTATTCGAGCACTTTGCTGCTGTGGCTCAAAGGTTAGGAGTGTATACAAGTCATGATTATGCAGATATATTGGAGTTTTTGATCGATCGATGGGCATTGGAAAAGCTTGAAGGAATTAAGGATGAGGCAAAACGTGAGCAAGACTTTGTGTGTGGATTACCACCTAAGATAAAAAGGTTGCAAGAGAGAGCCGACGAGAGAGCTAAGAAGTTGGACCTGCGTCAAGTGAAGTTTAGCTGGATTTTCAACAAGGAAGTGAGCATATAAGAGAGTTCATTTGTGAAAAATGTACAAGATTAGCCACACAACCAAGCATTAAAGCTATGCCTAGAAATGGAATTGGAAAATGGTAATGGTAAGAATGTGTTGTGAATGCCTAATTTTTGCAAGGTTTTTCCAAAATAATAATAATAATAATAATAACTTTTGGATGATTTTGGCTATTTTAGTTATTTTTCTTTGAATTTATTTGCGCATTTTTATGTAGGTTTAATTAAAAAGTACTAAAATATTTTTACTTTTTATTTGTATATTTTAGTTTGCATCTCTAAAGGATTTTCTTTTTACTTGTATATTTATTTTAAGACTAAATAAGACAATAATTTCATTAGAGAGACAAGGGATTGGGCTAGTGTATTCTAATTAAAATTAAGCAAAAACTGGCCCAAATTTTGAGCCCAATTCGGCCATACCCAATCCAAAATGGCTGGCCAAGACTTGGTCCAAAACGGCATAGTTTCACATGTCGTTTCATTAAGTGAATCAAGATTAAATCTCATCCATTCATCTCTCCCTCATCCAATGGTACACAATCAATCTCCCAACTAGGTATTTAAGACTTAGAAATGCTAAAATTTTGCCCCCATTTCCCCCATAATTCTTTTCTTCTTCCTCTCTCTTCTCTCTCTCTCTCTCTCTCTCTCTCTCTCTCTCTCTCTCTCTCTCTCTCTCTCTGTCTATCTCCGCCTCTCTGCCGCCGCCGAAAATCTCCCAATTGCAGCGGCCCACCTCCGAACACCCCCAAATTTTCACCATGTAATTGCTAAGTGGGGATTTTATCTACTTATTATCTTTTAGCTTTCGTTTTAGTCCAAAAGCGCTTAATTGTGCTCCCAAAAATTGATGAAATGTGCTTAATTGCAGGAATATTGGAAGATGAGCTCCCAAGATGAAATCCAACTCAAGAAGGAGTAATCTGAACTTAAGGACAAAAACAGTCACAAAAGCTCATAAGTGCGGACCGCAAAATATCATCTGCGGCCGCAGGTGATAAAGGAATTTTCATTAGAGAATGGTGCAAAGTGCGGTACGCACATGAATTGTGCGGCCGCGGAAGCTAGGTCAGGAGAAAAGTTCAGAGAACCTGCATTTCAAGTCTACCAAAAGTGCGGACCGCACAATTATTGTGCGACCATAGAAGAAGAGTTTTGTGGCCGCAATTAGAAGTGTGCGGACCGCAGAAGAGCAAGATGCGGCTGCACATACAATTGTACGGACCGCAGAAAGAGTGTTGTGCGACCGCAGTTCAGAATTATGCGGTCACAGATTTCCAATCCTGTCAAGCTGAAGAAAAGTGCGGACCGCACATGAAATTGTGCGGCCGCAGAACCTCTGAAAGGGCATTTTTATCCGAAAATTCCAGCCCTGTATAATTAGAAGAGTTTTACTTTTTTAGGTTAACTTTTGACATCAGCAATTTTAGTAGCCATTTTTCTTTGCTTCTTTAGTAGTTTTTCATATTTGAGCTATTTCAACATAGAGTTTATCAATTTAATTTAGCAATATGAGTTTATCAGCATTTATTCTTCTATTTCTTCCATTTTGAGCATGAGTAGCTAGATTTTGACTAGAGTTGTAACACAACCCTAGTGTGTAAACTTAATGGGTGTTTAATTTTTTTGCTTGTTTATAGTTGGATGTTTATTATTTAGCCTTGTTCTTGATTTTATTTGTGGAATTAATGGTTGCAAATATTAGTTCATGCCTATTTGACTTGGTCTCTACTTGAGAAAGAGAGACTTAGTCTAGGAAAACTTTGCTAAGAAGAAATTGGGTCAATCGAGAGATTGATAATCCCAATTAAAGGGTTGAACCTAGAAATAGTAAAACCTAACTTGAGCTTTTTATCAACCATTTTGTTCAATACCCATTTGCACTTGAGAAAGCTAAATTGGGCAAAATCACTCTCTGACCGAGAGGTATTGAGTGGGTACTTGAGTGTTGATAGCTATAATACACCCCGGCCAATTAAACAAGCTTTAAAGTTTATAACCCATTAGGCAAGCACTTAGGTGAAGGTCATAGCCCTAGGCCTTTACAACATTTTAAAAACAACAAAAATAATCTTCTAGTTTTATTTTTTAAATTGCTTTCATAGTTTAAATTAGACTTTAAAACAACCCAATTCTATGGAAGTGCAAATTTAGATATACAAAATCACACGCCACGATATATACTACTAACTCCCATATCTATAGCTCCCTGCGAAATTCGATCCCGGCCTTTGTTGGGCATTATTATTGCATCGACCGTTTCATAACCTCGAATTGAGGAGTGAAATTGGACGAGATTAATTTTTGGTGTCGTTGCTGGAGAGTTAAAAAACTGTGTTAGCTATATATTTAGGTATGTTTTTGGCAATATCTTATTTTCCTTCCTTGTTGCTAACGTGTTGAGTATTGTAGGTGTAATCATGGCAAACAATGATCTTGGAAACGTAGCTTTGGGGGATGTGGACGTTGAGGATGATCAAATGGATGAGGTCTCTCTTGAACCTCAAGCCAATAGACGAGGCCGAGCGCCTCAAGACAATGTTCCCGCTCCACTCCCACCTCCATCACGAGCAGCTCCACATCGGGTGTTGCCGAATGAAGGGTATGCAAGTGTTATAGTACCTCCGTGTATTTGGGCGGGCAACTTCCAAATAACTAATGTGATACTTACTTTGCTAGAGCAATGGGGGTTCTTCATCAGTGTACTGGGTTAAAATGCATATAAACACTTGAAGGGGTTCGTAGATATGTTTTGGGGGAGCAAACAAACTAATATCTCCGAGGATGCTTTGAGACTAAGTCTTTTTCCCTTATCTCTACGAGGGAAAGCTTTATATTGGTTGGAACGTTTTCCAATTCATTCCATTCATACGTGGGATGAACTAGTGAAAACAATTATTTCCAAGTACTTCTCTCCCGGGCAGATGGCTATTCTTCAGGATGAAATTCTAGCATTCAAGCAAGAGTTCAATGAACTACTACATGAGATATGGGAAAGATATAGAGCAATGGTGAAAGAGTGTCCCAACAATGATATGACGGAGAACATGATTCAACAAACTTTCTATCGGGGGATCAATACAACCAACCAATGTGTAGTGAATCAACTTGCCGGTGGGAACTTCATGACTACACTTTATGCGGAGGTGTGTGAGATTATGGATGAGATGGCGGATACTTCATTTGCGTGGCAATCTAGAGACAATGTTCCACAAGGTGATCCCAATGTGATTCTTCTTCACAAAGAGTTGCATGATCATGGACAAGACATAGCCGAGTTGACTACCACCATGTACCAATTGGCAAAGGCTCAACTTCAACAAGTGCAAACCCCGAGTCAAATCAATGCAATGGAGGGAGTATGTATGATGGTGAATAAACAAAGAGCAATAAGTCCACAAATGCAACAAAGAGTGGACAATTTTGTACAAGATGACTCTTACAATGACCAAGAAGAGGAGGTCCAATATGTGAACAACTTTTAAGGGCAAATATACAACTACCAATGCCCTAGCCAACAACAATGGAGACCTCAAAATAATCAAGGCAATTGGAATTCTAACAACCAAGGTAATTGGAGTGGTGGAAATAATCAAAGCAATTAGAGTGGAAGCAATAATCAAGGAAATTGGCAAAACAATAATAACCAAGGCAATTGGGGTAGAAACAATCAAGGCGGGTGGAATAACAATCAAGGAAATTGGGGGTCGGTTTTCAAAGTCCCTCGATGTATCATCAATCAAGCAACCCACCTCCTTATCCTTCCCATGGTCCTAGTTCTTCCAACAATGAAATGGGCCGTATTGAGAACATGTTCAAGCAAATGATGGAGAAGAATGCTGATTCTGATGCCCAACTTTCTTTACACAATACATTGATCCGTAACATAAAGGTGCAAATGGGCAAATTTCTCAAACTTTGAATTCTCGTCCTAAGAGGGCACTACCAAGAGACACAGTGGTGAACCCAAAGGGTGGAAATAATACGGGGCATGCCATGGCTGTTACTACAAGAAGTGGAAGAGGTGGGAATGCAACCACCTCAAATCAAAGGAAACTTGTGGATGAAGTGCGGATTGATATTGATGACACGGTGGAAGAGACTCAAGAGGAAGTGAACCCATCTAGGGATCATGTGATTGATATACAGGAACTGGTAGTGCAAAAAGCTAAGGCACCATTTCCTAAGCCACCTCCTTCATATCCTCAAAGGCTTGCCAATAAAAATGGCGAGAATCAATTAAAAAAGTTCATTGATGTGATGAAGAGTCTCTCAATAAATGTTCCATTAGTTGAAGCCTTAGAGTAAATTCCCGGATATGCAAAGTTTATGAAGGATTTGGTGACAAAAATCGGTCAATGAATTTTGAAACCATCAAAGTCACTCACCAAGTAAGTGCAAGTGTGCATTCGATGGCTCATAAATTGGAAGATCCCAGTGCTTTCACAGTCCCTTGTACCATTGGAAGTGCCGAATTTGCAAAATCTCTTTGTGATCTTGGGGAAAGTATCAATTTGATTCCCTATTCGGTTTTCAAGACTTTGGAAATTGGGCAACAAAGACCCACATCCATGAGACTACAAATGACAGATCGTACAATGAAGAGACCATTGAGGGTGATTGAAGATGTATTGGTTCGTGTGGAGAAGTTCATTCTCCCGGTGGATTTTGTTATTCTTGATTGTAAAGTGGACTATGAGGTGCCGATTATTCTTGGTAGACCTTTCATTGACACGGGGAAGGCTCTTATTGATATGGAAGCCAGAAAACTCACTTTTCGGGTAGGTGATGAGAAGGTGGTGTTCCACGTGTGCAAATCTATGAGGCAACCTAATATCAATAAAGTGTGTTGTTTCATGGACTTGGTGATCGATGTGATTATTGATGATACAAGTGCCACGATTGATGTGGGTGATATGTTGGAGACCGTCTTGCTAAATTTTGATGATGAAGAGATGGATGGCTTCATGGAATATGTTAATTCTTTGCAAGGAATGGGGTCATACAACTATGTACCCTGGAAACTTTCCTTGGATCTTGAGAATATGAAAACTCCTCCTACAAAGCCTTCAATTGAAGAGCCGCCGATCTTGGAGTTGAAGTCATAGCCCCCACATCTCAGGTATGAATTCCTTGGCCTCTGTTCTACTTTACCGGTTATTCTTTCCTCTTGTTTAACTGATGTGCCGATTGACTCCATATTGGCGGTGCTCCACAAGAGGAAGGAAGCTATTGGGTGTACTTTGGCGGATATTCAGGGAATAAGCCCCGCATTTTGCATGCACAAGATTAAATTGGAGGAAGATGCCAAACCCTTCATTGAACATCAAAGGAGACTCAATGAAGCCATGCAAGACATGGTGAAAAAGAAGATTATCAAATGGTTGGATGCCGGGGTGGTCTACCTTATTTTCAACAGTTCTTGGACTTCTCCGGTGCAATGTGTCCCGAAAAAGGAGGCATAACAATGGTCACCAATGACAAGAACGAATTGATTCCCACAAGAACAGTGACCGGGTGGAGAGTGTGTATAGACTATCGGAAGCTAAACAAAGTCACAAGGATAGACCATTTTCCACTCCCTTTCCTTGACCAAATGCTTGATAGGTTGGCCAGTCGAGCTTTCTATTGATTTCTAGAAGGATATTCGGGCTATAATTAAATCCTTATTGCCCCAAAAGATCAAGAGAAAACAACTTTCACTTGTCCCTATGACACTTTTTCTTTCAAGCGGATGCCATTTGGTTTATGCAATGCACTGACAAATTTTCAATTGTGTATGATGGAGATCTTTACGGATATGGTAGAGTCTACCTTGAAGACTTCATGGATGAATTTTTGGTAGTCGGGGATTCCATTGATGATTGTTTGGCAAATTTGGATAAAGTGTTGGCATGGTGTGAAGAAACGAACTTGGTGCTAAATTGGGAGAAATGCCATTTCATGGTCGAGGAAGGCATTATCCTTGGCCACAAAATTTCAAAGAATGGCATAGAGGTCGACAAGGCAAAGATAGAGGTGATTTATAAAATTCTACCTCAAACTTCAGTGAAAGGCGTGAAAACTTTATTGGGTCACGCGGGGTTCTATCGACGCTTCATAAAGGAAATTTCCAAAGTGGTGAACCCTCTGTGCAAGATTTTAGAGTAAGATGCTAAATTTCACTTCAATGACGATTGCATGAGGGCATTTGAATTGCTAAAGTTCAAGTTGACAACTACTCCCATTATCACCGCTCCCAATTGGAGTATTTCTTTTGAGCTCATGTCCGATGCTAGTGATGTAGCGGTTGGAGCAGTTTTGGGGAAACGTATCAACAAGATCTTTCATCCGGTCTACTATGCTAGTAAGACCATGAACGATGCCCAAGTCAATTACATCGTTACTGAAAAAAATCTTCTTGCCATTGTGTTTGCAATTGAAAAGTTCCGCCCATACTTGATGGGTGCAAAGGTTATTGTTCATACAGATCATGTGGTGCTTCGCTATCTTATGAGGAAGAAAGATTCAAAATCTAGGTTGATGAGATGAGTGCTATTGTTGCAAGAGTTTGATATTGACATCCAAGATCGAAAAGGGAGTAAAAATCAAGTGGTGGACCACTTGTCTCATTTAGAAGAGGAGGGGAGGCCACATAATGGCCTTGAAATCAATGACTCCTTCCCCGATGAGCAACTCTTGGCTATTTCAATGAAGGAGGTTCCATGATTCGCTTATGTAGCAAACTTCCTTATATGTGGAATCATCCCGGATGAGTTCTCTTCAAACCAAAGGAAGAAGCTCAAACGGGATTGTCAAGACTATTATTAGGATGAGCCTTACCTCTTCCGGATTTGCACAGATGGGGTAATTAGAACATGTGTACCGAATGAAGAGAAAAATGTTATTTTTGAAGCATGTTATTCTTCGCCTTATGGTGGTCACCATGGCGGAGCAAGAACGTCTTCCAAAGTACTAAGTTGTGGTTTCTATTGGCCCACTCTCTACAAAGATGCAACTGATATGGTGAAATGATGTGATGAATGCCAACGGGCCGATGGAATCTCGAAGAAGAATGAAATGCCTCTCACTACCATTTTGGAGATTGATATCTTTGATATGTGGGGTATTAACTTCATGGGTCCTTTTGTGATTTCTTGTGGAAATACCTACATCTTGGTCGCAGTTGATTATGTGTCTAAATGGGTTGAGGTCATTGTTCTACCCAACAATGAAGCGATGAGTGTGGTGGCATTCTTGAAGATGAATATTTTCACAAGATTTGGTACTCCGCGGGAGATCATAAGTGATGGGGGGTCGCATTTTTGCAACAAGGAATTTGACACTTTGCTTAGCAAGTATGGTGTCACTCATAAAGTTACAACTCCCTATCATCCTCAGGCTAGCGGTCAAGTGGAAGTCTCCAACCGGGAGATAAAGAGGATATTGTCCAAAACAGTGAATGCTAATCGGATGGATTGGTCAAATAAGCTTGATGATGCACTATGGGCTTATAAGACTCCTACAAAACTCCTATCGGAATGTCTCCATACCAGTTGGTATTTGGCAAAGCTTGTCATCTTCTGGTGGAACTTGAGCACAAAGCCATGTGGGCTTTAAAGAAGTTGAATCTTGATTGGAATGCCATCTCTAACTTGCGGGTTGCACATTTGAATGAATTGGATGAGTTCCGGTACCATGCATATGCAAGTTCGTCCATGTACAAAGAGAGGATGAAGGACCTTCATGACAAATATATCCAAAACAAGGAGTTCAAGGTGGGTGATTTTGTTTTGTTGTTCAACTCACGGTTGAAGATGTTTTCCAGAAAGTTGAAATCCAAATGGAGTGGTCCCTTTGAAATCGTAGGTGTGACACCTTTTGGTGCATTGGACTTGAAGAACAAAAATGATGAGGTATTCCAAGTCAATGGTCACCAGGTGAAGAATTATTTGGGAAAAGCTGGTGATGCCCACGTGGTGGCAGTTATTCATTTGAAGTGATGGTAATCTGCATTGTACCGTGACATTAAATCAGGCGCTTCTTGGGAGGCAACCCATGTTTCCTTTTTCTTTTTACTTTCTTCTTTCGTAGATATGTGTTATTTTTGTGCTAACTGGATGTGAAGTGTGTCATAGGAAAAAGTGTGCTTTACAGGAACTGTTCTCAGAAAATTGGCCAAGTGTGGAAAAAGTACGGACCACACAATTTTGAATGCTATAGAAGAAGGAAACTGCGGTCGCACAATTCTTGTGCGGGTCGCACAATTCTTGTGTGGGTCTCTCTGAAGTTTGGTCTATCATAGAAATGGCCAATCTGCAGCTGCACCTCGAATTATGCGGTCCGTAGTCAAAATCTGCGATCGCACCACAAATTTTGTGGACCGCAGATCAACAAAGGCTTTTGAGCCTCCCGGTAATAGAGTGCGGACCGTAGAAGGAATTGTGCGGTCGCACTCCTCTTTTGTTTCCCAAGTCTGCCTGCAAGTACAAATTGTAGCCTAAGGCAACTGTACAAAGTTTTTCCCTCTCCTAGCACTCTAAATTCTAAAACATGGAAATCATCTGTTCAATCATCTGCCCCACTACATCCACATCTGTGATCATTTAATTGCACTCCTTCATATCTGGTATGGATAATTTCTCATAGAATTTTTTAACTTTTAGTTTAATTTATAATTTGTTATGTAGTTTTAGGCCATTTATCAATAGATTTCAATTTTACTACCATGTAGGGGTTAATCTATGTTGGGTTAACTACTAATTGCTTTTTGGGGACTGGGTAAATTGATTTGCTTCCTTAATTGTTAATACCATGTTGAATTTGTGTAAAAACTTGAAAACCCTAGAAGTCTGATAGCGTTGGTTTAGAAATCTGCAGTCGCACAAGAAATTGTGCGGCCCACAAAGTTGAGATCTAGGGTCCTTGGTCAAGTACATTCTGAGGTCGCACTTGAAATTGTGCGGACCGCAGAAATTCCACCGCAGCCGCAGAAAAGTGTGTGCGTCCGCAGATCAGGCCAATCTCTGTCATCAGAGAGTTGGCACTTTTGGAAAATCTAATGTGCGGACGCAATAAGAAATGTGCGTACCACACTTCAATTTTGTGGTCGCATTCAAAAATTGTGCGGACCGCATTTCTCTCTCTGATGCCGCAAGTCCAAATTGTGCGGTCCGTACAACCCAGTTTGCGGCCGCACTTGCGATTGTGTGGACCGCACTTCCCCACCCTGAACTCATGTTCCACAATGTGATATGTTGTCTATGTGCAATTAAATTACAACTGACTTCTGATGTTGCTTGTTACAAAAATTGGTTAGATCTCGTGGCCGCGGTGACACTTCAAAGGGATGGGGTAAACCTTCCAGAGGCAGAAGCAAAGCACTTTACCCCTTGCCCTGCAAAAGATAATCACCAAGAAATCTATAGCAGGCCGAGGAAGACAGCCAATCCCTCCAAATCTAGTTCATATGCCCCACCTCGGGAAGCATCGGAGGGCGACTCAGTGCAAGAGCATCCTGTTGTTTAATCATAGCCATAGCAACCACTAGGAAGGTATCAACTCCAATACGAGCCTTCCTCCTCACATAGCACTTCCGAGGGATCGTAGAGTGTAAGTTAGGCTTCAGATCCCTCTGCTACACCTGTCCCTGAGGCACTAACAACTGCTGCTGATGATATTCCAGATGATGGCCGAGGGGGTGATACTATAGTTGCCGGCCTTGAGAGGTCGAAGAAGAAAGAGGTCTGGGAGGATCATTTTATGAGTCTAGCTGCCTTTACCAGCTTCCGTGGCTGGTGGCCGGTGAGATTGCTCACTCTCGAGCGAAAGTTCCTACTTCAAGATCTTGACAAGTATAATCCAGCCGTGGACAGACAGTTCCGAGAGAGGAAGGGGTGGATGTGGTTCACCTAGTCAATTATGGATCCCAAGGAATATTTGGTCTGAGAGTTCTATGCCAATGTGGCACATATTAAGAAAGGGACCAAAGTTACAAAAGTGAGAAATCTGAAGGTGCGGTTCGACCAGCACACACTGAACTCCTACTTGAGGTTTGAGGACATTGAGCTGGTACAATACTTGGAGAAGCTGGCGATGAGTGATACAGCTTGCCCATGGCAAGCTGAGCTTCTTGCAGCCCCGGGGCCACCACTACCATGGATCACTGCAGAGGTTCCTATTCAGCGGAACACCCTAAATTTTGAGGCGAAGGGATGGAGGACCTTCGTATGCAGCAGACTAGACCCGTGCCAGAATGAGACAAACTTTTCTATTCCACGGGCAGTTTTAGTCACCTCTATTATGGCCGGGTACCCGATCAATGTAGGTGTCATGATGTCGGCCAACATGTCAGTGGTCGCCAGGTAGGCTAATACTTCCTACCCGTATCTCTACACCCTCACAGAGTACTTTACGTATGCACGAGTAGATCCCAAAGATTTTGACACGAAGGTTCGGGCAAAGAAAGTATCGGCCGACTACTACCGTATGTCAGTATGATTAGCCTTTGGTGGTAGCTGCAGAGTCAACATATATGCTTTCCACTTCAGTAGAGCCATCTTCTAGTGTAGTTGCCATGCCTCCACCTTCAGCCTCAGTGCCTCCCACCTCGGCTTTGAAGTCGGTGCTTATTCCTTCTGCTCCGCTATCGGCGTTGCGTGTCTCCCAGAGTTTAGCGAGCCTCAATATCTGGATGCAGACTTCTACTGCAAAGCTATCTGACATATCCGGTCATGTTGCAGCGCAGTCATCTATGCCGGTGCTCAAGATTCACCCCACAGTTGAAGAAACCCTGAAGAAGATCATTGATTATCAGAACACTATCATGGCCACTCTGTACAACATGGGTCCGTAATAGAGGATTTGGGTAAAAAGGTGAAGAAAATGAGAAAGCGACAAGCCTCTAAGAAGCCAGTAGAAGAGCTGCAGAGCCAGGTTACGAAGCTTGCAGCAGCAGGAGATATTCCATTTGACATGCTTATTGACCCACACCACCTAGGCCTAGATCCCACAGTACCTACTGCAGCAGCTGGCCAGTCTGAGGAGCCAGACCTTGCTGCTGACACTGTCGAGGCAGTACATCAGATGTTCACCAACCCAGACACTCCCGTACTTGAGGATAATGAGATCCAATTGGAGACTGAGGTCGGTGCCACTACTGGGGACACATAGATGGCCACAGAGCCATAGGGAGTTTTCTTCACTCTCACCCTTCTTATACTCTTATTTTGTTAAGCATTGGGGACAATGCTTATTTTTATTCAGGGGGTAGAGTTTCTTTGACATTTTGATGATTCTGATTTTGATAACTATGAGACATTTGGCCTATAATTAACTTATTACTATTTTCTTCTTCTTTCTCATTATGTATATATTCTCTCTTATCCCTCATTATGTATATTCGTTTTACTTTTCATAGTTTTTCTCTTTATTAGCTTCTTTATCTTTATGTTTGTCTTCCTTTTGCTTTAATAGCTTATTTTTATGTTTTAGTAGATAATAAGCCCTTGGTTTTCTTAATACCACGGTTCTTTCCAAAAGTAGTTTTTGTGTGAACCAGGTTACTCTTCCCAACGATGGATGGCGTGACAACCTTCTTAAGGGATTTAGTATGTTTTTGGTGTTTAGGTAATAATAGTAGTAATAATGAATAAAAAGACCTAATTGAGTCATGCTCGAAGAGTCAAACATGTTTCACTTGGTACCAACACACTTAACTACATCCTTATGGCTAAAAATAAGGTTTTTGGAAATAAATAGCTCTAGTTAGTGACCTTTTGACTCTTGTGTTGACTTAGGCAATCATCGGGTGGTTTAGTCGAACCATAGCGATTTTCAATCTTGAATATGGTCGTTATGGGCCCTCAACTATATCCTCTTTAACAATCCAACTGTGTGAGAGGTGAGATGTTGTTTTTGCAAGTCCAAGTACCCATGTGAATTGTCTAGAACTTGCCCCGAATATATTTCTAGGCAAAATTTGAAGTTTGGCTTGGCTTGAGAAGTAATTGTAGGCTCTCCTTGATCCGCTTGAAATTTTCTAGTGCCCACCAATGTTGTTATCCCTAGTCAACCCATTTGAGCCTAAAACCTTTCTCATTTGATAACTATATTACAAGCCTTTACCAGTTTTATCGTGACCCTTTCTTGGCTCCCGAGCTTTCCTTAATACTCTTGTGAAACAATTGGCTAAACACGTAAGTTTGGGAGAGAGACGAGGAGTTTGAAAAAGGTATCAAGGCACAAAAGAGAAAAGAAATAAAGAGAAGTAAAGGCAAGAAAAAGAAAGAACAAAAAGAAAAATGCAAAAGAAAGTGAATAAGTTGAAGAGTTGAAAGGATTCAAAGAAAAGTAATGATGCAAAGCATGGAGAAATCAAAGAAGGAGAAAATAAATATAATGACCAAGAAAGAGTGATGTTAAGTCTCTCTAGTTCCCCTAAGGAAAGGAAAATTTCTCAAAGAGTTGGCAAAGCATGAGCCAATAAAAGAAAATAGAGTGCTTAAGGAAAGATGAACCCGTTCTATCATAGCATATCCAGCCTTAGTCCAAAAGCACCCATTGCATTCCGAAAAAGCCCTACGTGATTTCAAGCTAGGTGAGCTTACATTAGTGGTGATTTACATGAGGTTCAAGCCCATGGTACTTAAAGTCGTACTTGCGACATTCTTTTGAGAGAGATGAGCGAACCTTTCACAAATCTTTAGATTGAGTGTTATATTCTTAAGTGAGATAGGAAAACACAGAGTAGAGGAGGAGGAGTTTGAGATCCACAATGACCTACATGGAAGAGCGAGCTTGCTTGATGAATAAAAGTCAACTCTTGATGCTCAAGTGCCACATTAGAACTATTTGTGCTTAAAAGTTTAACTTGTTGCCTTGTTGATAATTCATAAGTGGTGTGGGTAATTGTTGGTCCCTTGATATGTGAATGACTCACCTTTGTTTAGCTTGAATGGCTTTTAATTTGTGGAGGAGGGAACTGCTTTATTTTCTTTAGGACAAGCAAAAGCTTAAGTTTGGGGGAGTTGATCAGTGGGGATTTTGACTACTTATTAGCGCCTTTTAGCTTTCATTTTAGTCCAAAAACGCTTAATTGTGTTCTCGAAAACTGAGAAAATGTGCTTAATTGCAGGAATATTGGAAGATGAGCTCCAAAGATGAAATCCAACTCAAGAAGGAGTAATCTGAACTCAAGGACAAAAACAGTCACAAAAGCTCAGAAATGTGGACCACAGAATATCATCTGCGGCCACAGGTGATGAAAGGATTTCCATAAGAGAATGGTGCAAAGTGCAGTGCGGAGATGAATTGTGCTGCCCCAGAAGCTAGGTCAAGAGCAAAGTTCAGAGAACCTGCATTTCAAGTCTACCAAAAGTGCAGACCGCACAATTATTGTGCGGCCGCAGAAGAAGAGATGAGCGGCCACAATTAGAAGTGTGTGAACCGCAAAAGAGCAAGATGTGGCATCACTTACAATTGTGCGGACCGCAGAAAGAGTGCAGTGCGACCACAGTTCAGAATTATGCGGCCGCAGATTTTCAATCTCGTCAAGCTAAAGAAAAGTGCAGACCGCACATGGAATTGTGCGGTCACAGAACCTCTGAAAGGGTATTTTTTGTCTGAAAGTTCTAGCCCTGTATAAATAGAAGAGTTTCACTTTTTTATGTCAACTTTTGACATCAGCAATTTCAGTAGCTATTTTTCTTTGCTTCTTTTAGTAGTTTTTCATATTTTGAGCTATTTCAACATAGAGTTTATCAACTTAATTTAGCAATATGAGTTTAATCTGCATTTATTCTTCTATTTCTTCCATTTTGAGCATGAGTAGCTAGATTTACACTAGGGTTGTGACCCAACCCTAGTGTGTAAACGTAATGGGTGTTTAATTTATTGCTTGTTTATGGTTGAGTGTTTATTATTTAGCCTTGTTCTTGCTTTTATTTGATGAATTAATGGTTGCAAATATTAGTTCATGTCTATTTGACTTGGTCTCTACTTGAGAAAGAAAGATTTAGTCTAGGAAAAATTGGCTAATAAGAAATTGGGTCAATCGAGTGATTGATAATCCCAATTAAAGGGTTGAACCTAGAAATAGTAAAACCCAACTTGAGTTGTTTATCAACCGTTTTGTTCAATACCCATTTAGACATGAAAATGCCAAATTGGGCAACCCGAGAGGTATTGAGTGGGTACTTGAGTGTTGATGGATATAATACACCCCGACCAATAATATAAGCTTTAAGTTTATAACCCATTAGGCAATCACTTAGGTGAAGGTCATAGCCCTAGGCTTTTACAATATTTGAAAAACAATAAAAATAATCTTCTAGTTTTATTTTTTAAATTGCCTTCATAGTTAAAATTAGACTTTAAAACAACCCAATTTGGTGGAAGTGCAAATTTAGATATACAAAATCACACGCTACGATATATACTACTAACTCCCATATCTATATCTCCCTGCGAAATTCCACCCCGACCTTTGTTGGGTATTATTATTGCATCGACCATTTTATAACCACGAATTGAGGAGTGAAATTAGACGAGATCAGTGATCTCCACAACCTCCTCTTTCCATATCTCCAAACCAAATCCTTAAAACCCGCCCTCAAAATCCACGAATAGTAGATCAAAGAAACATTGCTGCCACCTTTTTGCCCAAATTGTTGATGTTCCGTGCACCCCCACCCCCACAATACCTACATCAACCGATAAAGCTCCCCAAGACCTACCTATTGATATCAATTCCACCCCGAAAATCCGGCGACCTCCCCGAATACCCTCGGTTGGCATACCACCATTGTTTCGGCCACTTGAATTGTGAAATGGTAAAAATCTTATTCTTTTTTATTTCATGGCTGATTTTTTATTTAATTTTTTTATTTTTAAGAATTTATTTTGTCTCTTATTAATTATTTTAGCATTAGTTTTTGATGTTTGAAATGCTAAATTTTCTGTTTTTGCACTTGTTGAAGTAGTAGAATAGTTTTGTATTGATAAAAATGAGGTAGTGAAAGAATACTTGATAGTATAGGGTACTTGTTTGGTTTTTTATTTACTGCTTCAAGACTTTTTGAGTACAAAACTCAAAAGTCATTTGTTTGGGAAGAAAATATAAACTTTTGGATAGTTTTTTAACAAACGTCTTTCTTTGAATAGTTAAGAGAAAGTTTTGGTTGAAATACTCTCTTTTGGACAAGATTGAACTAGAAAGTCTTGCCCTTTAAATTTTAGAGCAAATCTTGTGGAAAGATCTGTCAAAATAGACTGATTTTTAATCATACAATGCCTGGTTGTTTCTCATATATAAGAACATACATCTTTAGAGCAAAAAGAAAAAAAGAAAAATATCTACTCACTAAGAAAAAAAAAGGAGAGAATTGCGAGAAAATTTTTAGTTGAAGCTTCCTTTATTAAGCTGAAATTGTAAGCCTCAGGGGTGAGTCTTGAAGTTTGTTCTGAACTTATTTTTTCCTTTGAAAAATCACCTTTTTACTAAGAATTCTGGGCTGCTTATCACTGTTGAGTCCACTGCCTTTCCTACTGTTGTTTTCATTGCTATTCCTATTCCCTCTATTACCGAATTTCTGGCACTGTTACTGCTGTATTTATGCTTTTTAGGTAACCTTCCAAACACTTGTAATGCAGTTTCTTTTCTTTAATAGAAGATGATGAAAAGATGGGCTTGTTTAGCTTTGTTTCGAGCAGTTTTATTCAAAGAATTTGTTGAATATTTGAGTGCTAATATCTGCATACTCGTTGTAATGACCCAATCAGTCATTTTAACTTTTAGAACCTCGTTCCCTACAATAAAATTTCTCGTATGTGCTTTTAGAGATTTTTGACTTGCGGGGATGGTTGGTTTGGGATTTGGAAGCGTTTGGGTTGAAATCAGAACACTTGGTTCCTTAAGTTAGCCTTAAAAGGCCAAGTTTGACTTCGGTCAACATTTTGAGAAAACGACCTCGGAATCGGGATTTGGCGGTTCCAATAGGTTTGTATGATGATTTTGGACTTGGGGCGTTTGTCCGAATCGGGTTTTGGATAACCCGGGAGCGTTTTGACACTTAATAGTAAAAATCAACTATTTGAAGGTTTAAACTTCTTTAAATTTGGTTTGGAGTAGGATTTTGAGTAATTTAAGTCCGTTTGGAATTCCGAGTTTGGGAATAATTCTGTATAGTGATTTAAGACTTGCATGCAAAATTTCGTGTCATTACGAGTAGTTTAAGTATATTTCGGCGCAATGGAAATAATTTGAAGAACTTGAAATTTTTAAGTTTGAATCAATTTGGTTTAGGGTATGATTCTTAGATTTGATGTTGTTTTACGCGTTCCGAGATTTCGAGCGAGTCCTTTTTATAATTTCAAACCTGTTGGTATGTTCGGGTGGGGTCCGGGGACCCCGAGTGTCAATCAGACGAGGCTCGGACCAAGTTGGAAGTTGGGAGCCAAAACTGAAGCTCCCAACTACTGTCAGAATCGCACCTCGCTTGGCCAGTCGCAAGTGCGACATTCGCAGATGCGACAGAAGCTCGCAGGCACGGTACTCACATATGCGAGATTTCTTCGCAGAAGCAGAAAAAGGAAGGGGCAATTGACCGCAGATGCGGAGATTTTACTTACCTGCGAACGCGCAGGTGCGAGGAAGGGTACGCAGAAGCGACCTTGGCCTAGGCGAGTGAAACTCGCACCTACGAGGATTTTTCGCAGGTGCGAAAGCCGCAGGTGCGTTCCAACCTCCGCAGATGCGAAAGACCTGTTTGGCAGAAAGCTTAAAAGAACGGGAATTCACCATTTTTGCCCGTTTTCTCTCCACATTTGGGCAATTTCGGAGCTTTTGAGAGGGGGGGTTTCAACTAGCAATTTGAAGATAAGTTAATTCTACACCCCTTGAGTTAAATATGTAGATTATAAGTAAATTATAACTAGTAAATCTTAGTAATCAAGGGTTTAGGTGACAACCCTAGATTATTTTAAAAATGAGATTTTAACCACGAAAATTATTATGGAATTATATATAAATTATATATTTGAGTTCTTGAGATTATGGGTAACGTTTTCATTTGAAAATTTCTAGAATCCGGGCACATGGGGCCGGGGTGAATTTTAGGAGTTTTACCATTTTGGATAGAGAAATTTATTTAATAGATGAATTTCGAATTATTGAACATATATTAATTATTTTATATAACTTTTGGATAGTTTCGGATTTTTCGGCATTGAATCGAGAATTGTACGCGACACGATAATCGGAAAGTGGACTTTGAGACAATGTAAGTCTTTTGTCTAATCTTGTGAGGTGGAAATTACTCCATTGGGATTAAATTGAATAATTATTGCTAATTGAGGGGGCTACGTATACACGAGGTGACAAGAGTCCGTGCGTAGCTACTATTAATGCTAAAGTCCGGGTAGTTTAGGACTCAAAGCATAAATTACTTGTGTAAACTGTATTCTTTATTAAATTAATATTAATTGCTATATATGAATATATTGTGAATTGTTAGATAAAGATATTAAAGGATAGAAACCTCATATGCTTGATGTTCTGGTTAAATTAATTAATTGATTAAAGAAATTGTTCTTCCTCCCGAATTTATCTTATAATAAATATACTCTCCTTCCGAAGGCACATAAGAAAATATCCTCCTTTCTTGTGGAGCGGGCCGAACGCCTCGGCAGGATAGATGCATCTATGGATTGCGTTGCACGTCCCTCGGCAGTGTACACGGCACTCTGGATCGGGTCATACGTCCTCGGCAGAAATCATGCTTAATAATAATAATTATACAATACTTTAATAGTTATCTCAGCTTGCGAAGCTAATTGATAAATTGGAAAATCTTTGGAATTTAATGAATTATTATTCTTGCTTGTTAAGGAATTAATTATTATTCCTGTAAATGATATTTAATTGATAAATTGGAAATTATTTGAACTGAAGGAATTTAATTAATATACTGAGGATTGTTGCATTTGAAGGAATTTGATTATTTTCACTGATTAAATACATTATTTTAAATTCTGTAAATCATGATGATTTAAATATTCGAGTTGTATTTTCATTATTATTATTGGCCCATAGTAAGTGTCAAAGTCGGTCATCTCGTCTCTACCACTTCGAGATTAGGCTTGATGCTTACTGGGTACACATTGTTTACGTACTCATACTACACTTGCTGCACTCTTTGTGCAGGAACTGAGGTAAGTACTAGTGGGGGACCTATCGTCTTACACCCACACTATCCAGGGGCATAGTGGTGAGCTATCTTTCTAAGCCGTTTTGCAGCTACTAGTGTCTCTCCTTGTATTTTTCATTCTGTCTATTTTATTTCAGACAATATTTGAGATTTTGTATAATCTACTAGATGCTCATACACTCATGACACCAGGTCTTGGCACACACATTGGTAGAGTTTGGATTTTATTATTTTTCTTGGTTTTAAATTTTATCAATATATTCTTAATTTATTAACTTGGCTTGCCTAGCTGTAGTGTTGGGCACCATCATAACCTATATGTGAAAGTGGGTCGTGCCAACATGATATTAGAGCACTAGGTTCACGTAGGTCTCACAAGTTATGAGCAAATCTAATATAGTCTTGGGGATCGGTACGGAGACGTCTGTACTTATCTTCGAGAGGCTATAGGGTGTTACGAAAGTACCTTTCTTCATATTCCATCATGCAATTGATGTAGTTCTAAATATCCTTCTCTTATTATCTCAGATGGTGAGAACATGCTCAAATGAGGTTCCAGACCAGGGAAGAGCTACTCCCCCAGTTGCTAGAGGCCGAGGCCGAGGGAGGGCTCCAGCCCGTGGTAGAGGGCGAGGACGTCCCAGGACTGTTCCAGTTATGCTGCCAGAGGGTCCAGCAGAGAATCCCATTATTGAAGAGCAGGGTGAGGTGCCTGTGGCAGAGCCAGCTCCGGTGGATTTCACATTTGCACCGTGATTTCAGGATGTCATGGGTTGTATATTGCGGTTCATGGATAATATGACTCAGGCCGGTTTATTTCCGGCAGACCTAGCCACATCTCAGGAGGGCGGGGGAGCACAGACCCCTACCGCGCAGGCTCATGGACAGGAAGCTGCTGTATATCAGACCCAGGGTGCACTACCCGTGGGTGGAGCCCAGCCAGTGGAAGCAGCTACACCTGAGCCCAGGCCAGCTGTAGCCGCTGATCCTCAGAAACTATTGGACAGATAGAGTAGACTACATCCTCCTATCTTTGAGGTGAGCGACATGAGGATCCACAGGACTTCATTGGTCGGTGCAAGGATAGACTATACAACATGAAGATATTAGAGTCTCGTAGGGTAGACTTTGCTACTTTTCAGCTAGAGGGCAGAGCCCGTAGATTGTGGAAGTCTTATGTTCTTGGCAGACCAGCAGATTCTCCTCCCATGACTTGGGACAGGTTCACCTGTATCTTCCTGGATAGGTATATTCCATCCTCCTAGAGGGAAGAGTTGCGGTTTCAGTTTGAGTAGCTCTAGCAGGGTCAGATATCAGTGACCGATTATAAGGCGAGGTTTTTTGAATTATCTCGCCATGCACTTATGATACTCCCTACTGAGGCGGAGAGAGTGCGGAGGTTTGTAACCGGTTTACATACTGGAATTCAGGCCACTATGGCTCGAGATGTTGAGATGGGTACTTCTTTTGAGCTAGTTGTGGAGATAGCCTGGAGGATTAAAGGTGTGCGTCAGCGGAGCCGAGAGCAGATTATGAGAGATAAGCAGTTCACGTACTCCGGAGAGTTCAGATGTGCTCCGTTTGGGGGCAGAGGTCAGTTCGTGAGGGGGCAGTCCAGTAGACCCCCATTTTGAGCACCACCACCTCCTCGAGGTGCTCCAGTGTGACCTTATCTCAGTGCTATACCAGAGAGTTCTTACCGGCCACCAACTATTCAGGGTCCTCCCAATGGGTATTCAGGTCCCCAGGGCCAGACTCTTAGTCAGTAGCTCATTGTACCGAAGAGTTGTTACGAGTGCAGAGATCCTAGTCACATGCGGAGGTTTTGCCCAAGGCTTTGGGGTAGACCAGTGCAGCAGGGTCAGCAACCTATGCTTACCGGACCAGTTGCTCCACCAGTAGTACGACCACCAAGAGGTGGAAGACAGGTGGGTAGGGGCCGTCCTAGAAGTGGAGGTCAGCTAGGCGGAGGCCAACCAGTTGGTGCTCCAGCTCGGTTCTATGCTTTTCCAGCTAGACCAGATGCAGAGGCCTTAGATGCTGTAATTACAGGTATTATTTCTATTTGCGGCAAAGATGCCTCAGTATTATTTGATCCAGGATCCACGTATTCATACGTGTCATCTCTATTTGCTCCATTCCTGGGTGTTTCTCGTGAGTCCTTGAGTACTCCTGTTTATGTGTCCACTCATATAGGCGATTCTGTTATTGTGAAGCGGATATACCAGTCTTGTATTATTACATTCAGTGGTTATGAAACTAGAGAAGATCTCTTATTACTTGAGATGACCGATTTTGAAATTATTTTGGGTATGGACTGATTATCTCCATATCGTGCTATTCTAGATTGTCATGCCAAAGCTGTTACCTTGGCTATTCCATCTTTTCCTAGGCTGGAGTGGAAGGGTTCGTCGGTTAGTTCATTTAATCGGGTTATTTCTTTTATAAAGGCTCAACACATGGTTGAGAAGGGTTGTTTGTCTTATCTAGCCTATGTTCAGGATACTACTGCAGAGACTCCGGCTATTGATTTAGTACCTATAGTTCGGGAGTTCTTCAATGTATTTCCTTCAGATCTTCCAGGTATGCCACCTGATCGTGATATTGATTTCTGTATTGACTTGGCTCCAGATACTCAGCCTATATCTATTCCACTGTATCGCATGGCTCCGAAAGAATTGAAAGAGTTGAAAGATTAGCTTGAGGAGTTACTAGCCAAAGGGTTCGTCAGACCGGGTGTATCGCCTTGGGGTGCACCAGTATTATTTATGAAGAAGAGAGATGGCACCAAGCGAATGTGTATTGATTATCGCCAATTGAACAAAGTTACTATTAAGAATAGGTACCCGTTGCCGTGTATTGATGATCTATTTGACCAGTTGCAGGGTGCTAGGGTGTTCTCTAAGATCGACTTGAGGTCGGGGTATCATCAGTTGAATATTCGAGATTCGGATGTTCCAAAAACTGCTTTCTGTACTAGATATGGTCATTATGTGTTTCTAGTAATGTCTTTCGGTTTAACTAATGCCCTGACAGCGTTTATGGATCTGATGAACAGGGTATTCAGGCCATATATCGATTCATTTTTCATTGTCTTCATTGATGACATTTTGATCTACTCGCGCAGTAAGGAAGAGTATGAGCAACATATGAGAGTAGTGCTTCAGACATTGCGGGAACAAAAGCTATATGCTAAGTTTTCTAAATGTGAGTTTTGGCTTGAGTCTGTAGCATTTTTGGGACATATTGTATCGGGCGAGGGTATTAAAGTTGATCCCAAAAAGATTGAGGCAGTTCAGAATTGGCATCGTCCCACTTCGGCGACTAAGATCAGGAGTTTTCTGGGTTTAGCAGGTTACTATCGTCGATTCGTGGAAGGTTTTTCATCTATTGCAGCACCTTTGACCAAATTAACCCAGAAGGGTGTTCAGTTCCGATGTTCTGATGATTGTGAGTCAAGCTTTCAGAAGCTCAAGACATCATTGACTATAGCACCAGTGTTAGTGTTACCTTCTGGTTCGGGAATGTATACTGTGTATTGCAACGCTTCACGCGTTGGTTTGGGTTATGTATTAATGTAGGAAGGGAGAGTTATTGCATATGCTTCACGTCAGTTGAAGCCCCACGAGCAGAATTATCCGGTACATGATTTGGAGTTAGCTGTGATTGTTCACGCCCTTAAGATTTGGAGACATTATCTTTATGGGGTGTCTTGTGAAGTTTTTACTGATCATCGCAGTTTGCAGCATTTGTTCAAGCAGAGGGACCTAAATTTGAGGCAGCGCAGATGGCTAAAGTTACTAAAATATTATGATATTACTATCCTGTATCATCTGGGCAAAGCAAATATGGTTGCAGATGCCTTGAGCAGAAAGGCGGAGAGTATGGGCAGTTTGGCTTTCAATATCAGCAGAGGAAAGGCCATTAGCCTCAGATATTCAGTCCTTGGCTAATAGACTTGTGAGGCTGGATATTTCAGAGCCCAGCAGAGTTCTTGCATGTGTTGTAGCTCACTCTTCACTATTTGAATAGATCAAGGCTCGTCAGTATGATGATCCACACTTGATGGTTCTTCAAGAAATGGTACTACGAGGTGGTGCCAAGGAAGTTACTATTGGAGCGGATGGTGTTTTGCGACTCCAAGATCGTCTATGTGTTCGTAATGTGGATGGACTGAGGAAAAAGATCCTGGAGGAGGCACACAGTTCTCGGTATTCTATTCATCCAGATGCTACTAAGATGTATCGTGACTTGAGGCAGCATTATTGGCGGCGACGAATGAAAAAGGACATAGTTGAGTATGTAGCTAGGGTGTCTAAATTGCTAGCAAGTTAAATATGAGCACCAGAGGCCAGGTGGCCTACTTCAGCAGATGACTATACTAGAGTGGAAATGGGAACGAATTACTATGGACTTTGTAGTTGGGTTGCCGCGGACTTTGAGGAAGTTTGATGCAGTTTGGGTGATTGTTGACAGGTTGACCAAGTCGGCACATTTTATTCCAGTTATGACTACGTATATTTTAGAGAGGTTGGCCCAGATTTATATTCAGGAGATAGTTCGGTTGCACGGTGTGCCAATTTCTATTATATCAGATAGAGGCCCTCAGTTTATTTCACATTTCTGGAGAGCAGTATAGAGTGAGTTGGGGACCCGTGTAGAGCTCAGCACAGCCTTCCATCCACAGACCGACGGGCAGTCAGAGCGGACAATTTAGATTTTGGAGGATATGCTCAGGGCATGTGTGATTGACTTTGGAGGTCAGTGGGATCGTTTCCTGCCTTTGGCCGAGTTTTCTTATAATAACAGTTACTAATCTAGCATCGAGATGGCTCCATTTGAGGCTTTATATGGTCGTCGATGCCGTTCACCTATCGGATGGTTTGAGCCCGGTGAGGCTAAGTTATATGGTACTGATTTGGTAAAGGATGCCTTGGAAAAGGTAAAGTTGATTCAGGAGCGACTTCGTACAACACAGTCCAGACCGAAGAGTTACGCGGATCACAAAGCATGTGATTTATCATTTATGGTAGGTGAAAAAGTTCTCTTGAATGTTTCGCCGATGAAGGGAATTATGAGATTCGGGAAGAAGGACAAGTTGAGCCCAAGGTTTATAGGCCCATTTGAGGTGTTGAGACGAGTTGGGGAGGTTGCTTATGAGCTTGCATTGCCTCCCAGTCTATCGGGAGTTTATCCGGTTTTTCACGTAACTATGCTCCGGAAGTTTCATGCTGACCTATCACATGTGTTGGACTTTAGCTCAGTTCAGCTAGATAAGAGTTTGGGTTCTGAAGAAGACCCATTTGCCATTGTTGATAAACAAGTTCGCCAGTTGAGGTCCAAGAGAATTTCTGTAGTAAAGGTTCAGTGGAGGGGCCAACCAGTCGAGGAAGCGACTTGGGAGGCCGACAAGGACATGCAGAGCAAATATCCACACTTATTTAGCACTCCAGGTATTATTCTAAATTCGTCTGAGGACAAACATTTGTTTAAGAGGTAGAGAATGTAATGACCCAACCGGTCATTTTAACTTTTAGAACCCCGTTCCCTAAAATAAAATTTTCCGTATGTACTTTTAATGATTTTTGACTTGCGGGGATGGTTGGTTCGGGATTTGGAAGCGTTTGGGTTGAAATCGGAATACTTGGTTCCTTAAGTTAGTCTTAAAAGGCCAAGTTTGACTTCGGTCAACATTTTGAGAAAACGTCCTCGGAATCGGGATTTGGCGGTTCCAATAGGTTCGTATGATAATTTTGGACTTGGGGCGTATGTCCGAATCGGGTTTTGGATAAGCCGGGAGCGTTTTGACGCTTAATAGTAAAAATTAACTATTCGAAGGTTTAAACTTCTTTAAATTTCGTTTGGAGTAGGATTTTGAGTAATTGAAGTCCGTTTGGAATTCCGAGTTTGGAAATAGTTCCGTATAGTTATTTAAGACTTGCATGCAAAAGTTCGTGTCATTCCGAATAGTTTAAATATATTTCGGCGCATTGGATGTAATTTGAAGAACTTGAAATTTTTAAGTTTGAATCAATTTGGTTTAGGGTATGATTCTTAGATTTGATGTTGTTTTACACGTTCCGAGAGTTCGAGCGAGTCCCTTTTATGATTTTAAACCTGTTGGTATGTTCGGGCGGTGTCCCCGGGACCCCGAGTATCAATCGGACGAGGCTCGGACCAAGTTGGAAGTTGGGAACCAAAACTGAAGCTCCCAGCTACTGTCAGAATCGCACCTGCGCTTAGCCAGTCGCAGGTGCGACATTCGCAAATGCGACAGAAGCTCACAGGCGCGGTACTCGCATATGGGAGATTTCTTCGCAGAAGCGGAAAAGGGAAGGGGGCAATCGACCGCAGATGCGGAGAATTTACGCACCTGCGAACGCGCAGGTGCGAGGAAGGGTGCGCAGAAGCGACCTTGGCCCAGGTGAGTGAAACTCGCACCTGTGAGGATTTTCCGCAGGTGCGAAAGCCGCAGGTGTGTTCCAACCTCCGTAGGTGCGAAAGCTTAAAAGAACGGGAATTCACCATTTTTGCCCGTTTTCTCTCCACATTTGGGCGATTTCGGAGCTTTTGAGAGGGGGGTTTCAACTAGCAATTTGAAGGTAAGTTAATTTTACACCCCTTGAGTTAAATACGTAGATTATAAGTAGATTATAACTAGTAAATCTTAGAAATAAAGGGTTTAGGTGAAAAACCTAGATTTTTATAAAAATGAGATTTTAACCACGAAAATGGTTATGAAATTGGATAGAAATTATATATTTGAGTTCTTGAGATTTTGGGTAACGTTTTCATCCAAAACTTTCCAGAATCCGGGCACGTGGGCCCGGGGTGAATTTTAGAAAATTTACCATTTTGGATAGAGTAATTTATTTAATAGATGAATTTCGAATTATTGAACATATATTAATTATTTTATATAACTTTTGGATAGTTTCATTGAATCGAGAATTTTATGCGATGCGATAATCGGAAATTAGACTTTGAGACGAGGTAAGTCTCTTGTCTAATCTTGTAAGGGGGAAATTACCCCATAGGGATTAAATTGAATAATTATTGCTAATTGCGGGGGCTACGTACGCACGAGGTGACGAGAGTCCGTGCGTAACTACTACTAATGCTAAAGTCCGGGTAATTTAGGACTCAAAGCATGAATTACTTGTGTAAACTGTATTCTTTGTTTAATTAATATTAATTATTATATATGAATATATTGTGAATTGTTAGATAAAGATATTAAAGGATGAAAACCTCATATGCTTGATGTTCTGGTTAAATTAATTAATAGATTAAAGAAATTTTTCTTCCACCTGAATTTATCTTATAATAAATATACTCTCCTTCCGGAGGCACATAAGAAAATATCCTCCTTTCTTGTGGAGCGGGGCGAACACCTCGGCAGGATAGATGCATCTATGGATCGCGCTGCACGTCCCTCGGTAGTGTACTTGACACTCTGGATCGGGCCGTACGTCCTCGGCAGAAATCGTGCCTAATAATAATAATTACACGATACTTTAATAGTTATTTCAGCTTGCGAAACTAATTGATAAATTGGAAAATCCTTGGAATTTAATGAATTATTATTCTTGCTTGTTAAAGAATTAATTGTTATTCCTGTAAATGATATTTAATTGATAAATTGGAAGTTATTTAAACTGAAGAAATTTAATTAATATACTAAGGATTGTTGCATTTGAAGGAATTTGATTATTTTCGCTGATTAAATAAATTATTTTAAATTCTGTAAATCATGTTGATTTAAATATCCTAGTTGTATTTCCATTATTATTATTGACCCATAGTAAGTGTCAAAGTCAGCTATCTCGTCTCTACCACTTCGAGATTAGGCTTGATACTTACTGGGTACATGTTGTTTACGTACTCATACTACACTTGTTGCACTTTTTGTGCAGGAACTGAGGCAAGTACTTGTGGGGGACCTATCGTCTTACACCCACGCTATCCAGGGGCATAATGGTGAACTGTCTTTCTGAGCCGTTCTGCAGCTACTAGTGTCTCTCCTTGTATTTTTTATTCTGTCTATTTTATTTCAGACAGTATTTGAGGTTTTGTATAATCTACTAGATGCTCATACAGTCGTGACACCGGGTCTTGGCACACACATTGGTAGAGTTTGGATTTTATTATTTTTCTTGGTTTTAAATTTTGTCAATATATGCTTAATTTATTAACTTGGCTTGCCTAGCTGTAGTGTTGGGCGCCCTCACGACCTATAGGTGAAATTGGGTTGTGACACTCGTGATCATTTTATTGTTATAGTCGAATAGTTTGGCTTATTTCGTAGTCGGCATATCTGAGTATCCATGTTCTTTGGTATTAGTTTGAACTACTTAGATCATAGTGTAGTTAAAGAATGAGTGAGGTAATAATGTTTTAGTATTGAAAGAAGAGTATCTTAGTGTTAGAAGTTGGACTATTGGCATTGTTGAACCTTGTTGTGCCAAACTTCATGGCAAAAGGTTTCTGTTGCACTTGTAAATACATAAGAAGCTGATTTTTCGAAACTGACCACTTTTGTTGCATTTGTCATGTTAATTTAAGGCCAAATAACCTCAGTTGAAAGGCATCATATAGGGTTATCTTAGTAAAAAGGGTATGGCTCTACACATAACTCTTCATGGCTATCTAGTAATGTATGTTTTGATTTTTTCTTTAGTTGTGAAAGATGAGTAGGGAGGAAATTGTTCGCATGTTTGAGCATACAATTTATTTTAAAATTTTTGTTCACATAATTATTTCACCGGAATTAACATATTGATTCAAATGTTTCTTTTTTAAAGAAAGTATAATTTGTTAATTGGATATGTATCACCCAACATCAAAGGATTATGGAGTAATATTAAAAATTTGAATTATTTTTTGGTTAAAGATGCGATTTAACGTCTTATGCCAATTCTATTGATTAAGATGATAGACTCCTTTAATAGTAGATGATGACTAGTACTTATTGGCTGGACTGGAATTTTGAAAGTCACAAGAAAAAGCCAATTAAATTGAATAAAAAGTGATATTCTCAAAGAAGACTCTTGTTGAATCTTTAAAGTTACACGTATGGTGGCCCTTTTTTAATAAAAAAATTAAAAAATAAATAAACAAATAAACTAATCATCAAATAGAGATAACCTAGTCCTTTTCAAATAGTTGCAAACAAATTGGTCTACAGTTTCATAATAGTTGGACCAATTACGTGAGATAATTTTTCGCAAATAATCAAGTACCTATTAATTTAAATTCTAGGTCACTAATAGGCGTGCTTTAACTTTTATATTTACGTACTCGCTTGCGTAGCATGATATTTAACATTCAATCAATTCACTAACCTCATACCGTACCCAATAACTTTAGTTAGTTTTTAATTTAATAAATCCTTTGCTAAACTTGCGAATTTGTTTGCGTAGCACGATAGTTGACTTTTAATAAATTTCAAAATTAATTTCTTCGAATGTAGTAATTTTCTCCAAAAGTAATAACGTACTAATAATCCTCGTCATGACTGCGGATTCGTTTGCTTAGCACGGTTATAACAAAAATCAATAAAATTCATCTCGGTCGCACATTCGCTTGCGTGGTGCAACTAGGACAATTTTATTCAAATCTTTTCTTTAATAATTTTAATAATTAAAAGCGGATAGGTAAAACATAGAAATTCAATAAAACACAGTTTGTCCAAATTAATCCAAGCTATTTTTAGTCAATAAAGCGATTGTGGTAGAACCACGGGACTCGGGGAATGCCTTACACCTTCTCTCCGGTCAACAGAATTTCTTACCCGAACTTTATTTTTGCGTACCATTAATAATAGAGTCAAACATTCCTTTGGCTAGGGATTCAAATAAAAGATGACTTGGAACACCCAAAAATCAATTCCAAGTGGCGACTCTGTAAATAAAATAATCCCAACTTAAGTTTGTCACTTTATTTGGAAAAACTCTTTAAACCTCAATCCATAAAACATACATATCTTTTGGGGTAAAAAGGGGTGTGACAGCTCTTGCGACTCTGCTGGGGACAACCAGAAATCGAGCTTGTACATGTTGACTTTCATTTGAATTTATTAATTTTGTATATACTGTGATTTATTTAGGCCTAATGTGATACTTGCCTGCTTTTTACCGCTTTGATATTGTTGAACTGTACATATAAACGGTATTCTCACGCGCCTCTTCTGAGTCTTCTTGAAATTAAAATTGGGTATTTGCTTGACATAACCCGCTTTCTTTGAGATAGCTGAGGTGCTTGTCACCCGGTGAAGGATTTTAGTCACACGTGTTTTAGCCGGGGATCACCACCAGCTAAACCGAAAAGCAATGCTACCGGTATGCTGACCCTCTTCGACTCGATTGGTCCATCCAAGTAAGCCAGTATAGATACCTTCTCTACTAGTATTTAAACCTAAAATAATAAACCTCCTGTCGGATATCCCTAGTAAGTTCGCTTTATTTGAATCACGTGCACTTGACTTAGCGAAACTCGGCACATGGACCGGATATATATTAGACATGTATCCTCTTTAAGACCATCATGTTCACTTATGTGCTACTTGCTATATCATTTGGAAGGCTTGCTTGCATTGTTGACCGACTTTAGAAAATTAATTGAGCGAAAAAAATAAATTATTCTCCTAGTTTAGTACGAATAATATTTTTTTACTAAGATTTTGTAGTAGTCTAGCGTAAGGTGTAAAGATTAATTTTCATAAAAATCAAGAAGAGAACAATATTCGGTTTTACCGAACTACGCGAGTTTGATTCTCACTGGATGTGAGATACGTAGGCAACCTCCATCGGGTTCAGCCCATATTTTTTTAAAAATAAAAAGGCATAAAATTACGCATGTGCATAAAATTTTCGAAGATAAAATAATAAAAACAAAAAAATAGCTATTTTTTGTCACCTTTTATCATTTTGCCCTTCTGTCCAACCATTTTTGTTGAGATAACTTTAAACCTTCTACGGAAGTACCAAAAGTTTTTTTGCGCAAAAAATGGCCATCTTATCTAGTATTGTAGCCATTTTGCCAAGACAGCCTTAAATATTCCACGGAAGTACTTAAGGGTCGTTTTCATAAAAATGACCATTTTATCTAGTTTTGTCTGGTCATATTTGCTAAGACAACCTTTGAACCTCTCTCGGGAGTACTGAAGGGCCATTTTCGTAAAAATAACCATTTATTTATTTTGTCTACTTGTTATTATTTTATCCCATTTTGGCCGTTTGTCGAGACAACCTTTAAACCATTCATGAAAGTATCAAAGGATCATTTGTGTAATAATAGCCATTTGTCTATTTTTATCCACTTTTATCATTTTGCCTTTATGTCCGGCCATTTTTGTTGAGGTGGCTTTAAAATCTTTTCTCGAAATAATCAAAAAGGTTATTTTCGTGATAATATCCTTTTTTGCCCTTTTACCATTTTTGACCCGACCATTTTTATTAAGACCCTATTTAGAAATGTTGGAGGACAATCTTTGTAATAATAGGTAGCTTGATTTTAATGAAATACACACACCTAATTCTTGACTCTATGCAAGATACCTAAGGAACCCCTCTAGGGTCTGGTGTCATGTTTAAATCGAACAAATTGGTAAGTTTTACCATTTGGGTCACAATGGACTGGTCTTCAAAATTTTATCTTCTTCCAACGAGGGTGTCCGCTCTTCAGTAAACCCTCGCTTCAAAATGTTGTTAGGGTCGGTTACTTGAGTTCCACATTTTTATTTCTAACTTTTATGAGTCAAACCCCAGGGTATCAAAAAATTTTTTATTTTCTAAGCTTGCGTCGGTCATAACCTCATGTTCTACCACTTATGTGTGGTATGCATACAATAAAAAGAAGATATGACAAAAGACCAAAAGATGATGAGCCCCCACAGATTTGGTTTATGCATAAAATACCCCGGTTGTTGAGACAATGGTGGAAAAATATGGGCATTTGTGAACAGGAAAAGATAAAGGACCATCTGGGTCACTTTGTGAACATTATGGAGATCAACCCAAGGAGGGACTTAATCGAGGCGTTGGTGCATTTATGGGATTCTGATAATAACGTATTCCTTTTTAATAGTTTCGAAATGACTCCCACTTTGGAGGAGTTAGCTGGATACACAAGGTTAGGTGATGAGCTTTAGAAGAAGAGACCTTTGGCTCAAGGTACATCACTGGCAATAAATTCCTTGAGCAGATAACAATCAGCCAAAATAAAATATCGAGTATGGAACGAGGGCACGTTCAATTGGGTTTTTTGTACAACAGGTATGGGTGTCCAGGTGGATTTTTAAAGTATGGGAAAGAGCTTGATAATAAAATTGGATACAAAGTTTGGCAAAGCCATGGGCAAAGAGCATTCCTAGTGGCATTTCTAGGGATGATGGTTTTCCCAAGACATGGCCAAAATATTGATATTCGATTATCTAACATAGTTGCCGCTTTATTGCGTGGAAAGGATGTCACTATCATTCCTATGGTATTGTCAGATATTTATCGTGCCCTGACTAAATATCAGAAAGGAAAATATTTCTTTGAGGGTTGTAACATCATACTCCAAATATGGTTTTTAGAGCACCTTCTCCGTCATCTTGTACGGATAAATTTTAGTGTCCATTGCTGCAACAATGAGCTTGAAGATAGGTTTAAAGATGTGATCGTAGATAGTAGCTTCCACGAGGGCATCAAAACATGGATGAGGCATCTTCATAAGTTGACCACTTATGAAATCACATGGAAATGCCATTAGTTCTTATCAAAAGAGGTTATATACAAGTCTTACCACCATTCATTTTTGATTCTGATGGGTCTTCAGGGTTTTTATCCGTACGTGCCTTTGAGTGTCCTACGCCAATTAGGTCAAAAATAGGTAGTGCCCACAGTGGAGCACATGCAAAGCTTCATGTGGGAGGTAACATCGGAGGATCCTGTTTGTGAGGATTATGCTCAGCAGGTTTGGGATGAAAATAAGCTGCTCGAATCACACTGGTATACGATCGGGATCAAGGAGCGTTAGACCATGTATATTTTGAGTGGTTCTATGACCAAGATACTTTTGGATCCAAGAAAGAGATAATTATGAAGAGCACGACAGAATGAGAGACTGAAATCAGAACAAGAGTTGGGCAGGCCAAGGAGGAAATAGCAAGAGACTATGAATCCATCATCCGAGAACTACGTAGGGATATAAGTATTGTCAACGTGAATGGGGATTTGTAGTACACTGAGTTTAAAAAGGAGATATCCATATTAACACATGAGGTTCAAGCGCTTCAAGTACAGCTTCGACAAGCACGAAGAAATACATTACAACATGATCTAAGGGCTCAGGCCAGGGCTACAGAATCAAGTAAGAATTAGCTAGAGAATGAGCTAGTAAAAGCCCAGAACCAGCTGATTCTGGAATTACAAGGAGAGGCGGATATATCAGACACAACCAATAACCATGAGCGATAGATCCAATTCTTAAGTCAGAGCTAGGAGCATGTTAAAGTGAGGGTTTATGAAGTGGCTACTTATACCGCCCGAGGGCGTGTGACTTGGCAGGTTTGACTCAAGAGAAATTTGCTACGTAGTGCCCACCTTCGCATGCCACATCGCCACAGACTTTAAGTACATATACCATGATAAGGAAGGTCAGCCATAGGAATAAGCACCTTGACTACAATGATGCCGGTGGATTCTCCTATAGGGATCAAACTCTTCTTTTAGTTGGTAGTCCACTTTAATTGTTCATTTGTCTTCATCGAGTTTATAATAGTCTTTTGGTGTTTTGAGTCTTGTCGTTTTTCCTTTCAGTTTAAAAAAAGTCTGTTTGAGTCAAGTCTTTTCTAGTTTAAATGTTTGTCTTTTTAGGTTGTATCTTTATGTAATTTTCGTTTTTTTTTCTGAGTCTTATATCACAAAAAAAGAGAAAAAGATTTTATTTTAGAAAAATATGAAAATGAACCAAAAAGATGTTTTTTTGTAAATTTTAAAAAAATAAATAAAATAAAGTGTCATGTCCCTGAACTACATAAATATCTGATTCATGTGGCTACATGATATGTAGGCAACCCCCAAAAGGTTCGGTCAAAATATTCTTCAACGGCTCTAAAATGAGGGATCAGAATGAGGCGAGTGAAAAGAAAAGAAAATAAAATAGAGAAGAAAATAAGAGTGCCAATAGATAGCAACCTTATATGCCAGAATAAAACATGAAGACTTCCAAAATCATGTTAGATGCGATGGTAATGTTAGGAGCATAGCATATTATGTGTGATTCATATTTGTAAAATGCTAACCCTAACATATTTGGGTCTCTTATCTAGCAAGCTTAAGGTGGTTGGTTTGTGTTGAAACTGGTAATACATCATTACTTCACAAGATCTAAAGGAATGGTACCGATGGCTAACAATGATGAAATCGAGTTGGTCAGTGATGACCCCCATTGTTGGTCAGTTGAGCAAGAGTCAGAGGAAGTAAGAAGATTGAAACATCATCTGTCTCATGTGTATCAGGCTTGGGTCTCCGGTTAGCCTCATGGTCTCTTAGAGGGAACTTCTACCGTACCCCTGGCTACTCAACCACTTCTTCCCACAACGAGTGATCACATTATACCATCAGGGAATGTGCCAAACTACAGCTTCCCTTCCGCCCCTGGTACTAATGTATGACCTCTAGCCGCACCGGTTAGGAACACCTCTCTCATCTTGTCTGGCGTGCTAGTATATACAATCCCACCACCAAATCTTGTGACAAGGCCAAATATCGCGCCACCATCTCATGCTTATAATGGCCAATACTACTCTCCAGATATGGCCTTCAAGGTCTCGGATACACACATTCAGACTCCACACTACGAGTCACCCATAGAAAATGAAAAGGTTGTCAAGACGGTAGTGCCAGATGAGATGGCCAAGAATATATAAAGTTTTGAGCAGAACATAAAGAACATACAAGGACTTGGTGGTCACAAAAGTATCTCATTCAATGATCTATGCATGTTTCCTCATATCCATTTACCCCCAGTGTTCAAGACACCAAAATTTGAGAAATATAATAGACATGGCGACCCTATCGCCCACTTGAAGAGGTTTTGTAACCACTTGAGGGATGCGGGTGGAAAGGAAGAGTTGTTGATTACTTATTTTAGGGAGAGTCTTGTGGGTGTAGCCTCATAATGGTTCGTTGACCAAGACACCTCTCACTGGCATGTTTTGGCTGACATGGCCCAAGCCTTCGTCAAACAATTTCAATACAACATTGATATTGCACCATATCGTAATTCCCTCTCCAATATGAAGAAGAATCTGATTGAAAGCTTCAGGGAGTATGCCGTTAGGTGGAGAGAGCAAGCATCTAGAGTTAAGCTGCCCATGGATGACCAGGAGTTAATTACTGTCTTCTTTCAGGTTCATGATCTTGATTATTTTCAAAATATGATGTACGCAATAGGCAGACCTTCTTCTAAAGTAATAACGATAGGAAAAATGGTCGAGAATAGCCTCAAGACTGGCCGAATTATAAGCCAAGATGCTTTCAAAGCAGCCGCCCAAGCAATCCGGAATAGGCTGGACAACCTTGCTAACTAAATGAAGAAAAATGAGGAGGCCATGATGGCATCAGGGGAGAAAAGGGGCCAAAGGGGAGCAACTCAACAATATGGGCAGTTTCATCAGGGTTTCTATGGTTCCCTACAGCACTCCTATCCACCCCCGGATTCTCAATACTTAGTTGCTCTGCAATATGCAACATTCAATGCTCAGTCTTATGCCAAACCATCCAATCACCAAAAAATTCGGGCCCCAACTCCAAGAGACCTTTGTA
The DNA here is from genome assembly GCF_000715075.1 of Nicotiana tabacum. Lineage (NCBI taxonomy): Eukaryota > Viridiplantae > Streptophyta > Magnoliopsida > Solanales > Solanaceae > Nicotiana > Nicotiana tabacum. The sequence goes on from NC_134091.1 coordinate 50,039,940, forward strand.
CGCGACAGCAGAACCCTCAATCACTCTAAAACCCTCATCCAAAACAAGAGTATGAAGGGAAACATAAGGAGAGGGATAGTTTCATACCAATCGTAGAATCCTACACAAGTTTGTTTGAAAGGCCGAAACCTTGTGGCATGATTGAGCCACTTCAATGGTATGTTCCTGATCCATATGCAAAAGGTTTTAACCTTGATGTACGATGCATGTACCATTTTAATTTCCATAGGCATAACACTGAGGATTGTCGGGCTTTGAAAACGTAAATAGACATGATGATTCAAGAAGGGATGATTGTGGTCCAAGATAATGGCACCCTAAACGTCATGACAAAGCACACAACGTTTGGATGATTTACAATGATAAAGAATATGGGGACAAATTGCTGAAAAAGTCAAGAATTTGTCCACTGAATGCAAGGCGATCAAAATCGTTGAAAGTCGTATTTGACGCTGATGTGCAAATTCATAGCTAAGATGTCGAGCTTGATAATTGGAAATTCACTTCCCTCATTGCTGGCAAGGAGTCTTGATAACCTGTTTTGTCATAATTTTTATTATATGGATTATTTCAAGATTGTGATCCAAATATTTTTTGTTTGTTTTGTCGTCAAACCTCTCTGTCCTTTAATCAATGAAATGCAACTTTTTGTTTTATGTCATTTTAATCCAATGTGTTTAGTTTTTCTTACACATATGGTTCTATTCATGCCAATTTTAGTAATATGACATGCATGCAGAATTTTCGGCTAGATTTTGGAAAGCATATCCAATCTTAAATTGAATCAAGGAAAAACACTTTGAAGATAAAGAAAAGGACGAAACACTTTGATGATAAGCATATGTCTAGTTCATGAGGAACCAAAATAGTTATATCAGTAGAGGTGATATTCATCTCAATCTATCATGAAAATCAGGCTTAAGGATATTTGAATGGGTTGAAGTTTTGTTGAACTAATCAATGAAAAACGTTTTTTAATACGGCCTGCCGTAATCTAATCATAATAGGGAAGATGATCCAAATCTCCAGAGAAGGTGTATTTCACGGAATTTTAAATGGATTAGCTCGTATTGAAGTGCATCATTTCACATAAAGACCAAGACCAAGAAAAGGTGGCTCCAAATTGTCAAAGGCCATTTGTTATAAACAAGATATTGACGTTGGAGCTATACAATTGATAATACCAAGAAGACAGTCATGTCTATCAATGCCGAACCTAAGAAGAGATAAAATGTTTGGCACTTTTGAGGCTGGGAGACCCTTTTTTTTGCTACCCAAAAACTTTATATCCTTCGTCACCCCTTTTGAGCCGATTTTATTTTTCTTTGGCCCCCTCTTTTGGAATCAAGTATAGAGTCAAAAAAACTCGAATATCTATGCCACCAGAAAATACGAGCTAGGACAATTTGATTATATAAAAAATAAAAAGAGTAAAAAAGGAAAAGAGAAAGAAAAATGAAAAGAAAAACAACAAATAAATATTTTGTGTTAGTTTGAACTAAGTTTAACTTAATTCCTTCAGAGGATACGTAGGAAACTCTACCCTAGGGTTCAGTCTAACCAAGTTAAAATAAAAATTTTCAGTATCTGAAATTGGGGCAGAAGTTTTTTATGTTTTTATGAAGAGTTGATTCCAAGAGTTGTAAGATACAACCCCCTCATTTTGAATCTATTTTGAGCCTTTATGCAACCAATTTTTTCTAACCCTATCTAAAGTCCTTCCAAATAAAGACCTCCTAATCAGTCTTTAAGAATATCAAGCGAAGCACGCAATAAGCAATAGTTGTCACATGGCATAGAATAATGTCAAGCTGCTCACAAAAGAAAGCAAAAATAAAAAAATAAAAAAATGATAGAGTCTTACTAGTAAAAACTCGGCATGGTCACTATAAGGCGATGGTAAGTAGAGATAAATAAATGAGAGAGGTCGGTTGGTGAAAACCTTTCGGGGCACTACCAGACGAAGGTGAGCTGTGATTTGAATCAAACGATTAGTACAAAGAGGCCAACTTCAAAGAAGAAAGGGAATAATAAGAATAAAAGGTAGATTGGTTGGATAGATTTAGCCGCCGCGTCTAAAATATGTCATGATCATTAAAGTTGACTACCATATTCAAAATATTCATTTTTATTTTTCTTCTTTCTTTCTCCCCTAAAGTGGCATTTTTAATTAAATTATATTCCTTCTCACTTCTACATCGCATCATGGTGTGCATTTTCATTAAAATTTTGAGTCAGTCTTTGTTAAAACAATCAGGAAATAATTTTAAAATCTATTACCAGCTTTCTCACTATCCAAAGCTAGTTCTGTCCTAGCACATCAAAGAAGACATACCTAGAAAGCAACATGAACATTAAGTTGTTGAAGTTAAACAAGATCTAAGGGTTCATGCTGATGGAAGTTTCAAAGAGAAAAGTTTGTTGGTCTATTTGTTTGGAACGCAACAAAGAAAGGGCTAATAAATTGATTACTGTTTCCCCGAAGAAAAAAATAAAGGATGTTGGAAATACACGATATTGACAAAAGGCACAAATCCAATTGTGATTTCCTCTAATAAGCAAGACTTGCTTCATGGGCAAAACTGATAGCACCACATACACAAAATGATATCGGGTGCAAGATAATCATGTTAGATTTTTAAAGGAAAAAAAGCACCAAAGTAAAGACTTGCTTTATAGACAAGGTTCAACAACAACTTAGACATCCGGGTATGAAACAGTCGGGGGCAACGATGGAAAGCCAAGATTTCCAAAAAGCAATGCAGAGTATCCAAGCAACTCGGTATCGCACTAAAAGAGTCAGTTCTTATTCAGCAAGGTGGCTGCAAATTCAAACTACTCAGGGCATCAAGGCCACTAACTGACCACCACTGTTAAACTCACAAATATTTCTTTGTTTGAAGCAGGAAACAAAGTAGCGAAGAAATGAAGTTTTAAAAGTATGAATGTCACCAAAGGTACGTTCTTCAAAGTCTCTGCCTTTTCTTTCTGGGCATGCCCATAATTACATTATCTACTACTTCATTTTCCAGCATAAGGTACACCAGTCCTTAGTTGAGATTCATTTTTTATATAGGGCACACCACTCCCTAGTCGCATGTTCAGTATAGGGTACACCAATTCCTAACTGTATTTTCCAATATAAGGTACACTAATCTTTAGTGAGGTTCCATTTTCATACAAGGTATCCTATACCTTAGTTACCTTCTCTCTAAGTGATACAGGGTACCAACCCTTGGTTAAATTTTCCCAGCGATATATGGTTCCAACTCCTGGTCATATTTTATCTTAGTCATACAAGGCGCCAACCCCTGGTTACATTCCTTCTCACTAATACAGGGCGCCAACCCCAGATTATATTCCCTCTAACTCATACAGGTTGCCAATCCCTAGTTATATTCTTTCTCAGTGATACAGGGCGCCAATCCCTAGTTACATTCCCTCCAAGTCCTTCAACCTCAGTCGTATGAGACACACTTCCTACTTTCAGTTATTCCAATAGGAGACACACTTCCTAATTGGAACTATCAATCCTAGGAGATGCACTTCCTAGTCCAAAACTTTCAACCTCACTCGTAGGAGACGTACTTCCTAATCCAAACCACCAATCCTAGGAGACTCACTTCCTAGTCTAAGTCTTTCAACCTCACTCGTAGGAGACTCACTTCCTTGTTTAAGTCATTCTAATAGGAGACATACTTCCTAATCTAAATCACAAATCCTAGGAGATGAACTTCCTAGTCTAAGTCTTTCAACCTCATTTGTAGGAGACGCACTTCCTAGTTTGGGTATGCGGTGATTATGCGGCCCGCATACCTGTTATGCAATCGTATAATGCACCGCAGAATAGGTATGCGGTTGCATAATTCACCGCAGACTTCCTCCAAATCTTCCTCGCCTATGCTTCACTCTGAGGCCATTATGCGGTACGCAGATTGATTTTGCGACCGCATAGTGTGCCACAGAAATGCCCTCTTCTGTCGAATATTTTTCTTTACTCCCAAGTGCATTGTTCAATCCAAAACGCCCGAGGCGCGAAGCATTTCTATAATCCTCAACACGTAAAACCAATTCGGCACCACGAAACATTATATTTCTTTTGCGAAATATTTACGGGGCCTTACATTCTCCCCTATTTAGGATCATTTGTCCTCGAATGAGGGTAACAATCTATTACTAGCATCGTATGTGGCCTAACTATTAATTCACACACACCAGCAGTTTCAAAATTTGGCTAACTCCCCAACTTTCCAAAAATTTCGCTAGAGTGTCCCCTTAGGCCTATCCACCTGTCAGATAATCTCAGAAACCAATCCTAACAACATATGTATAATCCGATGACGCAATATAACATAAAAACAACACCAACCGTGGCCTCATAAGAGATATATTACCAGGAAAGGAACACCCTTAACATCAACGGTACAAATGATATATAATTCATAGAAAGTAACTCGTAGCATCTTCATAAAGCACAACTCAAAAATACATGGTTATTCAAACAAATAAGGATACCTTTTCTTCATTTCTTCCTCGGCCTCCCAAGTAGCCTCTTCAACCAGTTGGTTTCGCCATAACACTTTCACAGAGGCGATTTCTTTATTTCTCAACTTTCATACTTGTCGATCAATAATAGAAACTAGGATCTCTTCGTAAGTCAATTACTCATTAACCTCAATAGTATCAACCGGAACAATGACTGTCGGGTCTCCAACTACATTCTTCAACATATACACATGAAACACCGGGTGCAGTAATGACATCTCGGGTGGTAGCTCATGATTGTATGCCACATCACCGATCATCTGGATGATTCTGTATGGTCTAATATACCTCGGACTCAATTACCCTTTCGTACCAAATCACATTACACCTTTCATGGGGAAAACCTTCAAAAATACCCAATCATCTTCTTTAAACTCCAGATCCCTATGGCAAACATCCAAATAGGACTTCTGAGGACTCTGAGCAGTCTTCAACCGATCCTTAATGATTTTAACTTTTTCCATAGCCTGATGTACGAGCTCTGGCCCTATCAACTCTGCTTCCCCAATTTTGAACCACCCAATGAAAGATCTACATCTCCTACTATATAGAGCCTAAAATAGTGCCATCTGAATACTAGCATGATAGATATTGTTGTAGGCAAATTTTATGAGTGGTAAATGATCATCCCAGCTACCTTTGAAATCTAGAACACAAGCGCACAACATATCCTCAAGCGTCTGAATAGTCCGCTATGCCTGCCCGTCAGTTTGCGGGTGAAAGGATGTACTAAGATTCACCTGAGTACCCAAAACTTGTTGACATTTCTTCCAAAAATTAGCCGTGAACTGTGCTCCCCGATCAGAAATGATGCTAGAGTGCCATGCAACCTGATTATTTCTTTGATATACAACTGAGCATATTGTTCCGCTGTATCGATAGCCTTAACCGGCAAGAAGTGTGCTAATTTTGTGAGTCGATCCAGAATCACCCATATCGAGTCAAAATTATGAGGAGTACGAGGTAATCCTACTACAAAGTCCATATTAATCATTTTCCACTTCTATATTGGAATTTTTATATTCTATGCCAACCCATCGGGCCTTTGGTGTTCGGCATGCAATTGCTGACAATTTGGACACTTCGCCACAAAGTCCGCTACATTCCTATTCATATCATTCCAACAATAGACTTCCTTAAGATCATGATACATTTTTGTAGAACCTAGGTGTATGGAATACCTAGAAGTGTGAGCTTCAGTCATAATTCTTTCACGGAGACCATCCACGTTTGGAACACATAGTCGTCCTTGGTACCTTAGTGTACCATCATCCATGCCAAGAGAAAAGGCCATGGTCTTATGTTTATGAATCCCCTCTTTTAGTTGTGCCAACAATGGATCGTTGTACTATTTCTCCTTAACTTCCACAACAAGTAATGATTCAATCCTATTTTGTACAATCACCCCTCCTTCACGATAGTCCGACACCATGAAATATTATTTTCTTTGCAAATTTTACCAGACCTTACACTTAAGTACTTTGAAATTTTTTGAGGTGTTACACTACCCATAGATTTTCGGCTAAGAGCATCCGCCATAACATTAGCCTTCCCTGGATGGTATAAAATATTAATGTCATAATCCTTGAGTAATTCAAGCCATCTTCTCTGCCTCAGGTTGAATTCCTTCTATTTGAAAATATATTGAAGGCTCTTATGGTCCGTGAATATATCCACATGGACCCCATATAATTAATGATGCCAAATTTTTAATGCAAATACTACCGCCGCAAGTTCTAAATCATGTGTTGGATAGTTGTTTTCATTATTCTTGAGTTGCCTAGAAGCATAAGCTATCACCTTTCCATGTTGTATTAATACACATTCAAGCCCGATTCTCGAAGCATCACAATATACCACAAATCCATCTATACCTTCTGGTAGAGTCAACACCGGTGCCGTAGTCAATCTTGCTTTCAACTCCTGGATACTCTTTTCACAAGCATCTGACCATTGAAACTTAATTGCCTTCTGCGTCAATTTAGTCAATGGAGAGGCAAGAGTAGAAAATCCTTCCACAAACTTTCTGTAATATCTGGCTAGGTCTAAGAAACTGCGAATCTCTATTGGAGTTGTAGGTCTCGGCCAATTCTTTACAACAACATTTTTCTGAGGATCAACCTTAATCCCTTCTTCACTAGAGACGCCATGACCCAAGAATGTGATAGGCTCAAGCCAAAATTCACACTTTTATAACTTTACATATAACTTGTGCTGATGCAGGGCTTGCAGAACTACCCCGAGATGATCAGCATGGTTCTCTTGACTTCGTGAATATACAAAAATATTGTCAATGAACACTATCACAAAGGAGTCAAGAAAAGGCTTGAAGACTCGATTCATAAGATCCATGAAAGTTGCTGGGGTATTTGTTAGCCCAAAAGACATTATCAAAAATTCAAAGTGCATATATCGGGTTCTAAAAGTTGCTTTCGGAACATCCTGTTCCCCGATCTTCAATTGGTGATACCCAAATCGTAAATCAATTTTGGAGAAGTGCCTAGCACCCTGCAATTGATCAAACAAGTCATCTATCCTTGGCAGTGGGTACTTATTCTTGATTGTGACCTTGTTAAGCTGCCGATAGTCAATAAACATTCTCAGTAACCCAAATTTCTTCCTCACAAAAGGACCGGTGCACCCCAAGGCGACACACTCGATCGGATGAACTCCTTTTCTAACAAATCTCTCAATTGTTCCTTTATCTCATTCAATTATGCCGGAGGCATTATATAAGGCGGAATTGATATAGGATGCGTGTCTGGCATCAAATCAATCCCAAAATTAATATCCATGTCTGGTGGGATCCCAGGGAGTTCATTAGGAAAGACTCCCGGAAATTCATTCACAACAGGCACAAGCTCAAATGTAGGTGCCTCAGCATCGGTGTCCGTAACCCGGGCCAAATGGTAAATACACCCCTTGTTGATCCTTTTCGTGGCCTTAAGGTAAGAAATAAACCTACCCTTCGGCACTACATCATCACTCATCCACTCTATAACTGGTTCATTTGGAAATTCGAACCTAACAGTCCTGGTTCGACAATCAAGCTTGAAAACTAAGAATAAAGCCAATTCATCCCCATTATCACATCAAAATCGACCATTCTCAATTCAATAAGATCGGCCACGGTGTCCCGACTACACAACGTGAAAACACAATCCCTATAAACCCGCGCGGCCAAAATAGACTCACCAACTGGAGTAGATACAGAGAACAGCTCATGAAGTTGTTCCAATTCTATACCAAATTCCATAGCAACATAAGGAGTGACATATGACAAAGTGGAACCGGGATCAATAAGAGCATAAACATTATGAGATTAGACAGTCAATATACCTGTGACAATATCTGGAGAAGCCTCTGAATTATGGCGACCCCTCATAGCATAGAAACGGCTGGATCCTCCCAAACTCTGCGCTCCACCCCTAGCTGCACCACGCCCTGTGGGTGTTGGAGTTCCTCGAGCTGGAGGAGGTATGGCGGATGTAGTAGCTGCAGAACTGGCTGGCTGTACTGGGCCCCTGCCCATACCCTGGCGGGACGAACGACAATCCCTCTTAATGTGACACCTCAATCAACATCCGTAGCATATGGGTAAGTCCATGTAGCATATTCATAAGTGCATCTTTCCACGCCTAGGGTATGGGGGCCTCCGTTGCTGCTAGAATCTACCACCATGAAGACCCTACTGATAGAAGCCCCTGTTGCCCTGACTGGGCCTGAAACGACTCCACTGTTGCTACTGACTGGGCCCTGATGGCAGTGCACTAGCTGGATACTGAGCAAAGGACTGAGATGGCCCTGACAACCCTCCCCTGAATGTTGACTTGCCACCACCAGAAGAACCACCCAAATTGCTCACAGACCAGGCTTCATTAATGCCCTCTCGCTCCATTATGTTCCTCAATTTACGAGTCACTGTGGCTTGAGCGAATTCCACCATCTTACCATAGTTCATATCAGAATTCAAGACAGATGTAGCGACCTCATTAATTACCAAGGGACTAAGGCCCTGTACAAATCGGCGCACTCTAGCCTCCATAGTGGGCAGTATGTAAATAGCATACTTACACAGGTACGCGTATCTCATATGGCAATCCCACACACTCAGGCTACCTTACCTCAGATTCTCAAACTAAGAAGCACGGGCTACCTTAGTCCCGACAGGCAAGAAATGATCAATGAAGGCATCGACAAACTCAGCCCACCTCGCTGGAGGGTTCCCTTCTTCACGGGACTCCTCCCAAAGTTCAAACTAAGAATATGCCACCTCTTTCAGGTGGTAGGATGCCAATTCCACTGCCTCTATCTCAGTAGCACGCTTAACTCGGAGAGTCTTGTACATCTAATTAATGAAGTCATGGGGATCCTCCTCTAGGTTAGGACCCGTGAACACCGGACGATCCAAATGGAGAAACATGTTCACTCTGGAACTAGTAGAATACCCTTCCTGACTAGAAGAAGTGGGTGCAACATTTGATCTTTGGGCTTAAGAGGCCACTATCTGAGCCAACATCTGTATGGCTCCCCTAAGATCAACATCATAAACAATAGAATCGGAATTTGGAATTAGAGGTGGAAGTGGTATATCAATTGGAGGGACCGTTGCACCCTCAGTAGGCATAGGGACATGTGCAGTATGATATTCTCACCCCTAGGGTGCTCACCCGCATCATCAATTATAGGGTCAATTGCCACTCCTGGGGTGACATTGGCTCTTTGGCCAGTTCTTGCCTTCTTCTTAGGTGCCATGTACTGAAAGTTAAAGTAAAGCACGAGTTAAAGGAGGAAATATCTTACAATCAGCTTTATCGCACGATCGAGAATATGAAAGAAAGGTATTGTTCCTAAATGCCCATGTAGCATCCTAATTATAGATGTGGTCGATAACACACCGATAATAAGGACTCTACTAGATACAACTCCGAGACATCCTAGGACACTTTACAACCTTAGGCTCTAATACCAAGTTTGTCACGCCCCAAACTCAGGGAGCGCAACCGAGTAAACCCGGCTGAGCAAGCCTGTTAGATTTCCTTTTCCCCAAAACTCATCCATGAATAAAGATAATACATATTTTCGTTAATTAGACAATAAGGTGATCATGTCTGCAATACGAATTTCTTATCATAAGTTACTTCATTTTAAAGTCTCAATTTCACACGCAATTCTCATAATCTGAAGTGGAAATAGTACTTCAAACACAACATAATAAGTTTGACTTCCCCAACATCAATATACAACCCACACTATGTCTACGGAGCCTCTATAGATAAAGAAGAGTACTATGATAATGCCTAAAATAAGGCTACGGCTATACCTCAAATACAATACATAAGGAATAAAAGATGCATGACCCCGAAATAAAGTGGGGGGATCACCAAGTCAGCTGGGAAGAGGGTTTACCGTTGTCACTGATCAATGTCTCCTGTTGTGGAACCACCTGCATCCATTAAAGATGTAGCGCCCCCGGCAAATAGGATGTTAGTACCGTCGAATAACACTAGTATGTATAACTAAACACCCTCTCAATAGAATGAATAATATTACAAGGAGGAACAATCATAAAATCAATAGAAGCCTCGAACAATACCAAAACATCAAGTTAAGAATCACATAAGGTTTCACGTAAACTTCCATATTTTCAGGTTCAAGATTCTTAGTACCGATATACCATCATTCAGAATACCATTATTCACAATATCAATACCACTGTACTCTTAGCATGGAGTCCGATCACGACCTGATCTGCTAGGACATCTCATTAGAGACATTAACCACAATCACTCTCAATATCAATACCACCGCACCTTTAACACAGAGTCTGATCATGACCCGATCGGCTAGGCTATCTCATTAGAGACATCGACCACAATCATAATTTCAATTATAATTTCAAGAACAATCACCACCATGTATGCGATATGGTGTCCGATCATGACACAATCGGCTAGGCTATCTTATTCGGGACATCAACCTTTTTATATCAATCATTGCATTTCATACTTCTTTCACATCTTTTCATTTCATTGGCATTAGTGGCCACAATTATAAAATCATTCTTGGCACATTGGCCGTATTTAGTATTTCATGCTCACCTTTTCAATTTCAAACATCATCATCATCAACAACAACAAATACAATTCAATTCAAGGTTTGCAGTACACATGTGAGCAATTAAGAGTCTTTGACACATAGAGTTATTTCATAAAATATTGCATAATAGCCTTCGTATGAATTTGACTTGAAGTCGAAACATTATTAATGCACAACCCATATTTTGAGCACACCCTCATTTGATAATATAACATGAATAAAGCATTTGGGATACTTATTGAAAATATATCTTTCAATACAAACTTACTCGGAATAGCCAATTTATAATGAATCACTCGGGTCTTACATAAATTACGTGAATATCGTGGGATTCAATTCTAAGAGAAGAGTTTAGCTAATATACCTCACTTGAGATTCCTTATACTCTAAAATATTCCGGAAATCTTAGCAACTTCAATCTATTTTAGAAACATAACAAGTTGAACTAAAACTAGGAAGATGATCATGCTTCTAGCTCATTTGAGCATTTTATCAAACACTAGGTGTGCATTAAGGTTTCAAGGTCCTTTTATGAAGGATTCCATCATCCCACAACCCATCCTTTACCAATTTTAGCTCAACAATCATCCTACACCCCTTGATAATACATACATGCAAAATAACCAACTCAAGAATTGTCTTGCTAACTACCCATCTTTAGATAAATTTTGAAATTAGGGGTTACGGTCTAGAATCTTACCTCTAGGATGAAGACCTGGTGAGTTTTCCTTGTTAATCTTTCAAGATTTGAGCAATAATTGAAGAACAATTTTTTGAGGAACACCTTCTCACTCCAGGGCACTCTCTCACTCTACATATGTTAGAGTTTTGGTAAAAAATGGTCCATTGCGTCTATTTAACGAATTAGGGTCGGGTTGTAAAAACCCAAAAATAAAGCTCCGAAACAGGGTCTGCGATCGCATAATTGATATACGGTCCGCATATCGGCCGCATAATTTGTGCCAAAAAATCTGAAGTCGCTGGATGGGTCTGCTGTGATTATGCGGCCCAATACCTGTTCTGCGGTCGCATAATGCACCTCACACTTTCTCCAAATATTCCTCACCTTTGCTTCACTCTGCGGCCATTATACGGTCCGCAAAGTGATTCTACGACCGCATAGTGGGTCGCAGAAATATCCTCTTCTGTCAAAAATTTTTCTTTACTCCCCAGTGCATTGTTCTACCCAAAAGGTCCGTGTACACACTACCTTCCCTACCTCAAGGTAGGGGTAAGGTATGCGTACACACTACCCTCCCCAAACTTCACTAGTGAGATTATACTGGGTTGTTGTTGTTGTTGTTGTATTTGTATATTTTAGTTTGCATCTCTAAAGGATTTTCTTTTTACTTGCATATTTCTTTTTAAGACTAAATAAGACTATAATTTTATTAGAGAGACAAGGGATTTGGCTAGTGTATTTTAATTACAATTGAGCCAAAATTGGTCAAAAGTTTGAGCCCAATTCAGCCATACCCAGTCCAAAATAGCTGGCCGAGACTTGGTCCAAAACGACGTTGTTTCATGATGAAACTACGTCGTTTTAGTAAGTGAATACAAATTAAATCTCATCTATTCATCCCTCCCTCATCCAATGGTCCACAATCAATCTCCCAACTAGTTATTTAAGACTTAGAAATGCTAAAGGTTTGCCCCCATTTCCCCCATGAATTCTTTTTTTTCTTCCTCTCTCTTCTCTCTCTAGCTCCGCCTCTCTGTTACAACCGAAAATTGCCCAATGGTGGCGTCCCACCTCCGAACACCCCAACATTTTCACCATGTAATCTCCACAACCTCCTATTTCCATATCTCCAAACAAAATCCTTAAAACACCCCTCAAAATCCACATTTAGATCTAAGAAATCCTTGTCACCATTGTTTTGCCCAAATTCTTGAACCTCCGTCCCCTACCACCCCACAATACCTACATCAACAGATAGAGCTCCGCAAGACCTACCTATTGATGTCAATTCCACCCCGAAAATCCGACGACCAAAATTTTGGCCAAATTCCGGCGACATTTCTGAACGCCCTTGTTTGGCATACCACCATTATTTCGGCCACTTGAATTGTGAAATGGTAAAAATCCTATTTTTTTTCATGGCTGATTTTTTATTTTATTTTTATTTTTCAGAATTTAATTTGTCTCTTATTAATTATTTTAGCATTAGATTTTGAAATGCTAAATTTTCTGTTTTTCAACTTGTTGAAGTAGTAGAATAGTTTTGTATTGATTAAAATGAGGTAGTGGAGGAATACTTGACAGTATATGGTACTTGTTTGGTTGCTTATTTACTGCTTCAAGACTTTTTGAGTACAAAACTCAAAAGGCATTTGTTTGGTAAGAAAATATAGACTTTTGGACAGTTTTTGAACAAAAGTCTTTCTTTGAATAGTGAAGAGCAAATTTTGGTTGAAATAGTCTCTTTTGGACAAGATTGAATTAGAAAGTCTTGCCCTTTGAATTTTAGAGCAGAATTTATGGAAAAATCTGGTAAAATAAACTTATTTTTATTCATGAAATGCCTGGCTGTTTCTCATATATAAGAACATACATCTTTAGAGCCAAAAAAAAAAACAAATCTCTACTCATTGGGAAAAAAAAGGAGAGAAATTTTGAGAGAAAAATTTCAATTGAAGCTTTCTTTGTTAAGCTGAAATTTTAAGCTCCAGGGTTGAGTCTTAGAGTGCATAATCTTCCAAAAATAATAAAAGTAGAAGAGTCTTGAAATTTGTTTTTGAGGTTTTTTTTTCCTTTGAAAAATCACTGGTTTAACTAAGATTTCTGGGTTGCCTTAGCACTGTAGAGTCCGCTGCCTTTCCTACTGTTGTTTTCATTGCTGTTCCTATAGCGTCTGTTGTCGAATTTTTGCTACTGTTACTGCTATATTTCTGCTTTTCAGGTAACCTTCCAAACACTTGTAATGCAGTTTCTTTTCTTTAATAGAAGATGATGAAAAGATAGGCGTGTTTAGCTTTGTTTGGAGTAGTTTTATTCAAAGAATTTGTTGAATATTTGAGTGCTGAGATCTGCATGCTCATGATCATTTTATTGTTATAGTCGAGTAGTTTGGTTTATTTCGTAGTCGGCAGATCTGAGTATCCACGTTCTTTGGTGTTAATTTGAACTACTTAGAGCATAAACTCATAGTGTCCTTAAAAAATGAGTGAGGTAATAATATTTTAGTATTGAAAGAAGAGTATCTTAGTATTAGAAGTTGGACTATTGGCATTGTTGAAACTCTGATGTGCCAAACTTCATGGCAAAAGGTTTTGTTGCACTTGTAAATACATAAGAAGCTGATTTTTCGAAACTGACCACTTTTGTTGCATTTTTCATGTTAATTTAAGGCCAAATAACCTCAGTTGAAAGGCATCATATATAGTTATCTTAGTAAAAAGGATATGGCTCTACACATAACTCCTCACGTTTTGATTTTTCCTTTAGTTGTGAAAGATGAATAGGGAGGAAATTGTTCTTAAGTTTGAGCATACAATTTATTTTAAAACTTTTGTTCACATAATTATTTCACCGGAATTAGCATATAGATTCAAATGTTTCTTTTTTAAAGAAATTATAATTTGTTAATTGGATATGTATCACCCAACATTAAAGAATTATAGATTAATATTAAAAATTTGAATTAGTTTTTGGTTAAAGATGTGATTTCACGTCTTATGTCAATTCTATTGATTAAGATGATAGATTTCTTTAATTGTGGATGATGACTAGTGCTTATTGGCCGGACTAGAATTTTGAAAGTGACAAGAAAAAGCCAATTAAATTGACTAAAAGTAGAAAAGAGAAAAGTGCCCCTTTAATTTGAATAAAAAGTAATCTTTCAAAGAAAACTCTTGTTGAATCTTTAAAGTTACACGTATGGTGGCCCTTTTTTAATAAAACAAATAAAAATATTAAACAAATTAACTAATCATCAAAGGGAGATAACCTAGTCTTTTTCAAATAGTTGCAAACAAATTGGTCTCCATTTTCTTAATAGTTGGACTAATAACGTGAGACAAATTTTCTCAAATATACAAGTACCGATTAATTTAAACGCTAGGTCATTAATAGGCGCGCTTTAACTTTTATATTCACGGACTTGTTTGTGTAGCATGATATTTAATATTCAATCAATTCACTAACCTCATACCGTACCCAATAACTTTAGTTAATTTTTAATTTAATAAATACTTTGCTAAACTCGCGGATTCGTTTGCGTAGCGCGATAGTTGACTTTTAATAATTTCAAAATTAATTTCTTCGAATGTAGTAATTTTTTCGAAAAGAAATAACGTACTAATAATCCTCGTCATGACTGCGGATTCGCTTGCATAGCGATTATGACAAAAATCAATAAAACTCATCTCGGTCGCACATTCACTTGTGTGGTGCAGTTAGGACAATTTTATTCAAATCTTTTCTTTAATAATTTTAATAATTAAAAGCGGATAGGTAAAACATAGAAATCCAATAAAACATAGTTAGTCCAAATTAATCCAAGCCATATTTAGTCAATAAGAGATCGTGGTAGAACCACGAAACTCGGGGAATGCCTTACACCTTCTCCCCGGTCAATGCCTTACCCGAACTTTATTTTCGCGGACCATTAACAATAGGGTCAAAACTTCCTTTGACTAGGGATTCAAATAAAAGGTGACTTGGAATACCCAAAAATTAATTCCAAGTGCCGAATCTGTAAATAAAATAATCCCTACTCAAGTTTGTCACTTTAATTGAAAAAAATATTTAACCCACAACCCATAAAACATACATATCTTTTGGGATAAAAAGAGGTATGATAGGTCTGGCGACTCTGCTGGGGACAACCAGAATTCGAGCTTGTACATGTTGGCTTTCATTTGGCTTTATTAATTTTGTATAAACTGTGATTTATTTGGGCCTAATATGCTACTTGCCTTCTTTTTACCGATTTGATATTGTTGAACTTTACATATAAACTGTCTTCTCACGCACTTCTTCTGAGTTTCCTTGAAATTAAAATTGGGCATTTGCTTGACATAACCCGTTTTCTTTGAGATACCCGAGGTGCTTGTCACCAGGTGAAGAATTTTAGTCACACGTGTTTTAGGCGGGGAGCACCACCAGCTAAGCCGGAAAGTAATGCTACCGGTATAATGACCCTCCTCGACTCGAGTTGCCCGCCCAAGTAAGTCAGTCTAGACACCTTCTACACTAGGATTTAAACCTAAAAGAACAAACCTCCTGCCGGATATCCCTAGTAAGTTTGCTTTATTTGCATCACGTGCATTTGACTTAGCGAAACGCGGCACATGGGCCTGGTCCGTATAAGATAGGTATCCTCTTTGAGACCATCATGTTCACTTACGTGCTACTTGCTACATCATTTGGAAGGCTTGCTTGCATTGTTGACCGGCTTTATAAAAATAGTTGAGCGGAAAGAGAAATCATTCTCCTACCTAGTTTAATACAAATAATCTTTTTTTTACTAAGATTTTGTAGCAGTCTTGTGTAAGGTGTAAAGATTAATTTTTATAAAAATCAAAAAGAGAAAAATAGGCGGTTTTACCGAACTACGCGAGTTTGATTCTCACTGGATGTGAGATACGTAGGCTACCTCCATCGGGTTCAACCCAAATTTATTCAATAACAAATTACGGTTGTGCATAAAATTTCACGGACTCGCTTGAGTAGCGTGATGTCTAACATTAAATCAATTTACTAAGCTCATACCGTAACCAATAACTTTAGTTAATTTCTAATTTAATAAATCATTTGTTAAACTCGCGGATTCGTTTACGCAACATGATAGTTGACCCTAACGACCCGACCGGCCGTTTTGAGCTCTAGGGCGTCATTCGGCTGTTTGAGGCCCTAAATAGCTTCACTTAATGTGTTATGACTCGTATGTATGGTCGAAATTGGATTTTCGGGAAGTTCGGAGTTGATTTGGAAATAAATCTCTAATTTCGAGAGCTTTAAGTAGGAAAAATTAGTTAAGGTTTGACCTTTGAATAAACGACCGCGAAATCAGGATTTGAAAGTTCGAAAGGGGTCATATGGTGATTTTGGATTTGGTCGTATATCCGAATCGGGGTTTGGATGACTCGGGAGCGTTACAGCACTTAATGTGGAATGTTGGCATTTTTGAAGAATTTCATAAAATTGGATTGAAGTGTATTTTTAATATTATCAATATCCGTTTGGGATTCCGAGCCTGGGAATAGCTCTTTGTGATGATGTTGGTCTTAGGAGCGCATCCGGATGTGGATTTGGAGCTCTGTAGGTCATTTCGGGTTCAGTTGGCGAAAGTTAGAATTTTGATATTTTTTGGAAGTTTGACTGGGAGTGGACCTTTTGATATCGGGTTCGGATTCCGATTCCAAAATTTTTTGTAGGACCATAATGTCGAATGTGACTTGTCTGTAAAATTTGAGGTCAATCGGACCTGATTTGATAGGTTTCAGCATCGGATGTGGAAGTTAGAAGTTCAACACTTCATTGTGCTTGAAACGTTGCGCAGTTTGTAGTTGTGATGTTGTGTAATATGGTTTTAGGCTTCGACTAAGTTCGTATCGTATTTTGGTACTTATTGGTATATTTTGTTAAGGTCCTGCGGGTCTCAGGTGGATTCCGTATGATCAGAGGATTGAGTTTGGACTTGGAAGAAGTGCTGAGGTAGCTGATATCTGGTGCAATCGCACCTGCATGAAAAGGGCCGCAGGTGCGGCGATGTGGTCGTAGAAGCAACATTTGGATGGAGCTGGGATGGCCAAAGATGCGAGGACGTTTCGGCATATACGAGCCCGCAGAAGCGAGGAATGCTTCGCAGATGCGGAATGCGAACTGGGCAGCTAGAGTCACAGAAGCGGAAGTTCTCTGCATGTGCGAGACGACAGGGGCGCGTTTGGCATCACAGGTGCGAAGCTGTGCTGGGCAAAGGGTATGCATAGGTGTGAGGTTTTGGCTTCACCTGCGAGACCGCAGATGCGGCGAAGCGGCTACATGTGCTGTAGTGGGGGTTGGGCAGTGTCCTTTTAAAACGAAGGGTTTGGCTCAATTCCACTTCATTTCGTCCATGGGAGCCAATTTTGGTGCAATTTTGGAGTGCCATTTTCATAAGATATTATGGGGTAGGTGATTTCTTTATATCTAGATGTAAACATAGGAATCATGGGGAATTAGTGAAAATTTTGGATTTTGAAGAAAAACCTAGAAATTGGTATTTTTGGTTTTTGACCACGAAATTGAACATGGAATTGAGAATAAATTATATATTTGAGTTCGTAATGTTATGGGTAATGTTTATCTTTGAAATGTTTTAGAATGGGTATTATAGCATAGTTTTATGTTTTTGCACATTGTTAGACTAGTTTTGGAGGGACGAGCATCGGTTTGATGTGTTAGAGAGACTTTGGAGCCGGTTATGGAACTTCAGAGAGAGGTAAGTTTCCTGTCTAACTCTGTGAGGGGTAAACTATCCCTAGGTGATGTATTTGATATGTGTTATTGTTGTGGGGTCTACGTACGCACGAGGTGACGAGAGTCCGTGCGTAGCTAAATCCATGATTTTGTCAAGGTAGACTTAGGTTCACACCATGCTGTAGCTCTACTATTTGAGCAGTCCTTTGTTTATTAAATTCCTTTATTTTACATTACGACTTGATACTAGAATTTTGTAGGGCGATAGACTCGCTATTGTAGAGATTCAATGGGCTTCGTGATTAGCCCGAATAATTGTATTCCTCTTATGAATTTCTCTCGCGTTATGCGTTCTCATCAAAAGGGTTCCCCAAAGCTTCTTATAACTCACATGCCCCTTCGTGAGTGGGTTCATGGACCCGTTAAGGCTTATTATTCTAATGGGATCGGGCCGTTCGCCTCGGTTGGATAAATACATATATAGTTCGTACCGTTCGACCCTCGACAGTGCACACATCTTATGGGATCTGGTCGTTCGCCTCGGTAGGATTATGTACCACACTCTCATGGGAGCGGGACGTTCGCTTCAAAAATATAATTGTCGTATCTATGGTTCGTACCGTTCGACCCTCGGAAGTGCACATATTATGATGGGATCGGGCCGTACGCCTCGATATTTCTATAAAACACTCTTATTGATTTGATTTATGACGATCTATCTAGTGAGGTCCATTATATATATATATATATATATATATATATATATATATATATATATATATATATATATATACATACATACATACATAAGTATATATATATATATACACATACTCCGGTTGAGGGGGTAACTGCTAATCGAGATTTTGAGTTTACTATTGAGAGGAGAATTGCACCACGTATTTATACTTGTTTATTTTATTTATTTACTCTGGCCCATATCTGTTTACCTCTTGTTGTATCTGTCTTATTGGACCACTAGTAAGTGTCGATGTCGACCCCTTGTCACTACTTTTATGGGGTTAGGCTAGATACTTGCTGGGTACGCATTGATTTACGTACTCATGCTACACTTGCTGCACAATTTTGTGCAGGTACATATATGTCTAGTGGTCTTTCAGGCGCGGATGTTGCGGGGACTTATCGTGAGCTGTATTTCATGTTATGGTCCGCAGCTTGCAGAGTCTCCATAAGAGTTCTTTGTATTTTCATGTCTAAATTGTAGTCCAGACAGATGTTGTATTTTATTAAATTTCCTAGTTGATGCTCATGCACTTGTGACACCGGGTTTTGAGGGTACTTACGGGTTGTTCATTATTGAAGTTGTAAAATTATTATCATTTACCTTGTGAATTCTATTTCTTACTATTTAATTGATGAGTTCATTTTTACCTTTTGTCTTTTTATTTTCGTGAGCCGAATGTCTTTCAGAAATAACCTCTTTACTCCTTCAGGGTAGGGGTAAGGTCTGCATACACACTACCCTCCCCAGACTCCATTAGTGTGATTTTACTGGGTTGTTGTTGTTGTTAATATTTAATTGATGAAAATTATGATTTTAGAAGTACTAAAATGAGTAATTAAGTTAATCATTCAATATTGGCTTACCTGACGGTGGTGTTAAGCGCCATCACGGCCTTTAGTATATTTTTGGGTTGTGACAACTTGGTATCAGAGAGTTAGGTTCATTTAGGTCTTATGAGTCATAAGCAAGTCTTGTAGAGTCTTGCGGATCGGTACAGAGACGTCTGTACTTATCTTCGAGAGGCTACAGGGCTGTTATGAGCACTTCCCTTTCTTGATTCCCCATAATGCGATTTGATTCCTTTGAGGCTTATGCCTTTATATCCTTCTTACTCATTCTTATACGATGTTCAGCGCTCGTGTCGATTGGGCATCGATGAGTTGTAGTGGTACTACAGACGTGGGTAGGATGTTTCTCCCCACGCATTTTAGCAAGTCATTATTGTATTTTGGCAGAAGGATGATCTGTCATTTCTGCTCAGTAGATGTGTTTTCAATGGTTTTGAGGCTGTGTGTAGATTGCTATGATGTTTAGACGTGTTATCACATAGTGTTGGTGTAATGGTAAGGTGCTTGTTTATGTGTTGGGGCAGTAAATAACTTGAAAGGAGGATTTCTTGGTGCATGATTTAAGATTCAGCATTTAAATACCGCGGAGGAAAGGCAGTTGGTCTATGAATACCCAAGCTTTGGTTGATGGAGTAGCAAGACTTGGTATTTCGGGCGTGGTGAAATTCTCAATTGTGATGTGGTGTCGTCGTCTTTTCGAACGCATTAATGTTCGCCGATGTTATGGTCTCCTTTGATTTGCCTTCGAGGCATGATGTTGTGAAATAGTGCCTAAGAAGCGGTTGTCAGATACGGCAGGTATATGTTGGCTTCAGAATTGAATCGGCGTTTCTTATACTGATGGATCGGAAAACATGATCTTCGGGAGGGCTTAGAGTTGGTAGCAATATATCAGATCAGGTGCTACAGTGATGGATTTTGCTTTGAGGAATTATTTGGGTAACGAAAGGTGAGGAAGGATAGGGCGGATTGTGTCTCGCGGTGGTCGAATTACTAGCAGGTCAAGTATGAAAAGTGGAAGTCAAGAAGTTGCTTAAAGGATAGGGTTTAACCAAAGTGGGAGAGTGGCATAGTAGCATATGGGTTCTGTGGTAGGATAGCCACACACCTTGAGTAAAGTTTAGAGCAATTTGGGAATCATGGTGGACTGTCAGTCGATGTCAATGGGGAAGAAGGAATCTTGGTGGGTTCTAGGGTTATGTAATTGTAGCTTCAAGCTAAGTGGGGGAGCCCCACCATCTACGTTTGGATTGCATGGTTGTCTACTTGTGCGGTTTCTGGTTATCGATGTATTGGCTAGTTATTACGACTAAGGAAAGAAAGCATCAGTGATAATTTGAGCAAAGGATTTGAGGAATGTGTGCTATATTTGGCCTTATCGATTCATGTTCAAGTTTTGGGAAGACTTAGAGTTTATGCTTCATGTGGATGTGGTGTAAAAGGAAAGGAACTCAGCCGGTTGTGTCTTTGAGAGAGTGTTCATGTGATAGCAGAGCCTTGGAGTTGGTTATATTCGGGACCAAGTCAGAGTGAGTGACTCTCAACAGCGGTCCTAGTGGGTTCAAAAATTAAAGTGCGGTGCCCAAGGGTTTCGAGTCCGTGGTGTGGTTAAGTATCGAGCTTTTGTAGTGGATAATGAAAGAGACTTGGAGTGTTCAACGTAATCATCAGTCTGCGGTGCAGTATTGGAGCTAGGGGAGAAAATAACTTTGGATTCATAGAGGAATTATCAGAATATGTGTACCAGTTGAAGATGTGAATGTGCGCACAAGGAGGGTATGAGATAGTTCCTGGATTTTGAGATAATGTGGTCTCGTGAAATGGGGTCACTCATGAGGAGTGAATATTGAGTTCATTATGTTTTGAATGGAGCTACTATAATTTCTAAAGAAATTCTAGAGTAAATTAGAAGAAGTTGGTTCGGTTAGTAATGGTTGAATCAACATGGTGG